>NW_027331952.1:4150309-4456975 GCF_048418815.1 Hemitrygon akajei
CATCATGTGAACCTTCACTTACCTTTTGCGCTCTAGGTCCCTCCAATAATATGCCATCAACGCCGTTAAATCTGGGCCACCAAGTGAGAGATTGCTAGTTACCGACACTCTAGCTAATGGCTCATGACATTCAGTCTGCCTTTGAAAATCGGTCCAGTAAGACTGAGAAAATAATCATTTCACAAACTCCAAAAGTGCTTCTCATTGATACTCTCCTTGTGAATTCTGCTGGGTCAAATTCGCAATAACTGACACAGCAGCATATAGTTAGAGTGACAAACGGACAAAAACAGACAGGAGAGGACAGCCAGCCAGATAGATGAATAGATAGAAAAAATGAAAGAAAGAAAGAAAGAAAGAAAGAAAGAAAGAAAGAAAGAAAGAAAGAAAGAAAGAAAAAAGAAAGAAAGAAAGAAAGAAAGAAAGAAAGAAAAAAGAAAGAAAGAAACACATAGACTGTTATGCAGACGAAAAATACATTGCTGATAATTACTCAGGGATGAAGATTCTTACTCTGTAATGGAGATTCTTACTGGAGGATGGAGATTCTTTGGGATGGATATTCTTACTCAGCGTGGCTTAATCAGATGCGAGAAAGGGGCACGGCATCGTCATAGAAGCAGCGAGAGGGCAGCTCAGCCGGTGCAAGAACAAAAGACATCGCAGTTCATCCCGAATCCTTGCAAGCCGGTCATGGTTGATGATCAGATGTCCTCTTTGCTCTGCCTCGCGATGCCAGTGGAGAATGCCGGAGGCGGGGAAAATAGTTGTGAGGTCACTGGAATGAGTTTCACCAGAAAACGCAGCATCAACCATGTGGTCCGTACACAAGTATTCCGGAGACCGTGCACCCAAGCCCGGTGATTCTTTGTTCTAATGTGGAAGCGACAGTTTTGTGAACAATGAAAATGCAGCATTGGTGACGAAATCGCTGCGACAAATGCCTACATCTGAGGGAACTCAACACCTTCCGCTAACGTCAGTTAAAACTTACAGTTCCAAAAAAACTATAACTTCATATTAGATACCACTGATATGGAGAAGTAGTTAACACTAATGAACAACAGTATGTCTCTAATATTTTTTTAAACTTCCTTTTAAACGTCTTCTTCTTCCTCCATTTCAAGAATTGAATGCTAGATTCTCCCTGACATCTGAAATGTTTCATGTTCGGCAACTTCCTGGTGAAGCCTTTCTGCAGCGGTTTCAGTGCAATCACATCCAAACATTATGATACTTTGATTAAACGATAATTCTATGTCACTGCATCATGACCTTTCCAGTTCGTGAAGGCAGGTATTCGGAATGTGTTGAAATGCACATTACTCTACCCGTTCCCTACCTTCATTCATATTTGAAATCCCATTCCCTTCCCCTTCTCTACATCAGCAGATAAGAACCCATTCATTCTTTGTCAATATCCCAACCCAACTCATCCATGGAAGGTAATGACCTCAATAGTGACCCCTGTTTGCCCGTCGATGACCATTTGTCAGTATTTCATCTGCTTTTATGGCACAGCCTCGTTCGACAATAGCTGTTCAACCTGGAAGAGCACTCGCGCATTTTCAGACGTGATTCGCCTGCCATTACAGCTTGAAACTAACGTCTCCAGTTCATTCCATTCCATGGATCGGCCATAGGCATTTGGTAATTTATGATTCGTTTTCGTCAGTGTACGTCACGTGACAAGTGTTAGTTCAAGGTCTGAAACAGAAACAAATAGACTCGTGCAGTGAAGGAGAATCAAGATAACGATCACCCTCGGACTTTAGGTCAAGAGTAAATGTGTCCATTTTCAAGATGGAGGTTGTGGGGCTAAGAAAGGTAAGTTAAACTATGGCGCGTGAAACACTGGCTGCTCTTTAGGGTTTTATCGTACTAGGACGAGAAAGGAACCCGGTTATCACCATGGAAAAATGGAGCGGGGAGTTCAGTCGGTATAAGAGACTTGTGCTTCCGTACCAGATCACGATGCGGTCTGTCAGATATTCTCCAGTATACACCCGTAGATGTTAATATGAGTTTTGGATGACATCACTAATCTGCACGAACTGACATAGTACAGGTTGTAAATGCTGGTAAACCTTTTCAAAACACTGTTAACAAATGCTGCTCCTCTGGGCATCTACACTAACAATTCCAGTCAATATTTAGGTAATTATAGCCGAGCTGCAAACTACTCTGGTGTTCTTACAATTTCCATAAGCTGGTTGCATGTATTTATTTCTCTCCTGCTAGCATCTCAAAAATCTTTGGAAATTGAAGCACATAACATCTCAGGAACCCCCCCCCCCACTCCCCCCATGAACTCTGCGTTACATCTCGAAAGCTGCCCAGAGGGAGGTAGGTGATTGATAGTGTCGATGAATCCCAGTGTCAGTGTTGCACAGGGTGGAGTACAGTGCTGAGTGTGCAAAGGTCTATGTGGTCAATTCACAATGTTCAGAGTTGTATAGGTCTGTGTCCTGGTTTTGAAAATCTGGATATTGTAAAGTTCATTATCCACGCAATTAGCTGCTGTATGTTCTTGTACAGGCTCGTATGCACGACATGTTTATATGATGGTTACAACCACCTCTTTCTCAACACGCTGAGTAGCAGCAGAGTTTGCTTTCTGATTATCCACCTCCCTGCGGTGCCGTGCTGGAGCTACACTGGTCAGTGTACATACAGTTCAGAGCTGGTTTTCACAAGTCTGTGTTCCTGTAGTGTTGCAGGTGGCCGGTGTACTCAGCGCGCTGAGAATGATCGGCTCTGAATGCACAGTGAAATGTGAGGTTGTTCGTGTCTTTACTCTACAGTAAATATGAGTCTTCACAGAGCAGTGTTGCGTTTACTGGAATTCGTGTTCCTCCATTTTGGTGCCCCAACAATCCAGAGCTGGCGATGTTTATCGATCAGAGTTACAGTACAAACCAGCTCTGCATTATCAATGTTATATTTTGATCAATCTCGGCACTTGTATTAGACTCTTGTGCTGACCTGTACAAACACTGGCCAGAGCTGTGCTCTGGCACCTCTGTCTGCTTGTTTGCAGTGCCATTGCGTTTAGAGAAGTGTGTTCTTGTTACACAAACTAATCTTGTATATCGTGCCCACTGTCCCGTTCCTGCAGCTCGGCAGGTTAATTCTCCCGGAGGATCTGTCCACCCTAGCTCTGAACACTCTAATTGGCTGTTCCCAGCACCCATGCAGGAATGTCTCAGATGAAAACGACAGTCAGAGTCGAAATAACAATTTCATCACATGCAGACTGGGCTTCAAATAATTGAACAATATACATTAAACAGTACAGTACAGGAATAGACCTCCCCACCCTTCCCCAGCTCACTGTGTGTGTGCTGTCAATGATGATAATTTAAGCTGCATATGTGCCTGCATGTGGTCCGTGTCCCCCACAGTTATGCTCCTTGATCGAACACCACATCCTCCGTAGTATCAACACGTCTCAGAATATCACCATACGAGCTTCCTGATCTCATTCTCCCTCTCTCTGTCTCTGTCGCTCTTCCTCTCGTGCTCTCTCTCCCAAGCTGTCTCTCGCAATGCCTCTTCCTCTTTTCCCCTCTCTCAGGTATCTCCTTTACAACCCTCCTCTTTCTCTCTTTCTATCACTCTACTCTCCTATATTTATTTTTCTCTCTCTTGCAGTTAAAAGTTAAAGCAATTTTGTTCCATCTTAATCTGTAAAACAGTAAAACTTCTGTTGCTGGAAGATAGTTGAAGAACCTACAGTTAAAGAAAGAGGAGAAAACAAGAGTGCAAGAGGGAAGGAAAGCGCGAGTTATTACGGGAGCAGGAGTGGTTGGTACTGACGAAAATATGCTCCAGGATCAGGTAGTTTTGTCAGAACCAGAAGACTGAGGGTGACAGGTTCGCCTGAAAATTATAAAGGTGGGAGGTGAGTGCAAAGGTGATTTCGGTGCAAATTTGTAAAGAGTCAACCTCTCGGGTTGACACTCTTTATCAAGACTCTGATCTTGGGTGCGCAGTTTGTTTTGTAACTGTGATCATCACATTGTTTCATTGTATACACAAGGCGGGTTGCAGAATAGGGAGCAAGAAGACAGCCGAATTATAAATCTTCATGTCATTCATTTCTGACGTTTCATGAGCTTCAACACAGGATTCCACGGGTATCGCACCGCATTCCTTAGTTCCTCACGGAATTTGCTGTGGGTCAGGACGTAAATGAATATATTAGAACAGGAGCTGAGAATCTGCAGCATTCTGTATGTCGTTTCTGTGATTTAACGGGGTTCAGTAACAGAATAAGCAACACTCTTTGAAATCGTTTGATAGATATAAAATATTACTTGTGTTACCCACAACAATATGAAGCTACCGGTAATGCTGAAGAGCAAAACGATAGATTTCCGTCGGTTCTTCATCTCCCGGTCCTGCTCATTGTCTGCACTCTTTTGTCTCCGGAGCGCACTGCGGGCTTGACTAGCCGCTAGAATCCGGTTGACAGTCAAAATATTGAACAACAAAATCAGAAAAAATGGGACATAAGGTGTACAAATGCGGTGAAGAATCGCAAACTCAGCCCATGAGAGAGAGTTTCTATAGCTCGGTGTAAGAACACAATACCAGGGAACACTATTAATTATTACCTTATGTTCCGATGCAAATTCCCAGGGAACACTCTCCAAACAGGCCAGCACACTCACTGTTCCGATAACCACAACGGCCGTTCTCTCTGTGCAATATTTTATTTTCAGCTTGTCACAGCAAATAGCCACAAATCGACCGACGGTGAAAGCGACAGTCAGACAGACAGAGGTCGCTTTTCTCGCAAAAATCAACCAGAAAAGGAGTTTACACATAGGAGTTATGATCAGGAATGACTGGGGAAATAATACCAAGGAGTCCACCTCAGCAGCGGATCGGAGATAACGACCAGGATATCGGCCACTGCCATTCCCACCAGGTAGCGAGTGACACATTTGGAGAGACCGCACTTTCCCCGATACAAGCTTGCAATCGTCATCAAGTTCGCTGGAACAGAGGCAGAGAAAAGCGAGAACAGAAAATACAGAGCAGCAACTAATTCAGCAGTTTGAGGGGATCCTGCAATATTTCCAGTTCATTGTCGCATTTAGTGAAAGTGTCAAGAGAGGGCGCATGTCATCCAGAGACAGAAGAGGATTTTGCCCTGTAAAATGAAGTCAAAATGATTCCTATATTAATTCCTAAATTTAAAGCGGCAGAGGAAAACTAAAGCCGGGTTATCACCCTCCTAAGAGTCTTTTTATTTTTACCCCTGCCTTCGCGTCACGTTGGATGAAATTAGTAAATCCGGACGCTGATTGCACACACACACACACACACACACACACACACACACACACACACACACACACACACACACACACACACACACACACACACACACACACACACACACACACACACACACACACACACACACACACACACCAGCAGAGTTACGAAACAGAGAACAAGGTCGGTGACAACGGTAAAATTACCTTGTTACTGTTGAAGAAACTGAAGAAAATCTGCAGAAATGGACGTCCAAGGCAACACCCAATGAGAACAGGAACATCTCTGCTGAGAATTGTGTGCGTGATGTTGCTGATGTAAGAGAATTTTCTGAGCATGTCAAAGCTGACTGAGGTCAGACGAAAGTTGTGAAGAAATATTTCAGGCTGCCAAGTAATGGGCAGTCTGGTTAAATAATTCATCCTCTACCTGTCTGTCTCTGCTACAGTGTGAGAACGTAAGGTTCATACACTTTTACAAATTTCGTCCATAAATCTGGCACTGAATCATCTTTTGTGATTATCTTCATGTTTTCTTCAATTTACATTTTACACAATTATATTAATCAATGCACCCATGCACACACTCCAAACATGTTATCCCCAAGTACGTGAGCACCCCATATCCACGTTTTT
This sequence comes from Hemitrygon akajei, assembly GCF_048418815.1. Classification (NCBI taxonomy): domain Eukaryota; kingdom Metazoa; phylum Chordata; class Chondrichthyes; order Myliobatiformes; family Dasyatidae; genus Hemitrygon; species Hemitrygon akajei. The sequence goes on from NW_027331952.1 coordinate 4,156,234, forward strand.
GTGGGTGTATCTGGGTGTTCAGGCGGGTTGGTTGTGATCTTGGTATTTCTACGGATGTGGTGGTCTCCTCATGGATTTTGAGATGCCTGGGGTTTTTGCTGTCAAGGCAGCCATCTCGTGTTTGAAACCATCCTGTGCCTGGATCATCCAATATCTGGGTTGAGGTGTACATGCACTTTGGGGTGCGCTCTTATTTAGAGATCTGCGAAGGTTATGGAGCTTTCGCGGATTTTCGTGATCTGTGCATATTTTGGTGTGTACTGTTGAGTATGAGGGTAAACAGGGCTTTGTGGTGAGAAGCAAATTTCAGTGTGTCTGCCGATCTGTAAACAATTTTGGGGCATTTGTCAGGATTTTTTAATGTCGATTCAGACATTTTCTGAACTGGTTGAAATGATTCCTGCTCTGAAATAATCCATTATGCGTTTGGAAGTGTCAGCGTGTTTTAGGTACGCACTGATTTGGGGATTGCGCAGATTATGGGGATGTTTTCGGAATTCTGAGATCTCACAGAGTTTTGGTGTCTGCGGATTTGGAGTTGTGACTTGTCTAAATTTTGCATCATTTACAGATACTTTCATAATAGATATACTTTTAATGTTCCACAGTATTCTTGTTACTTTATGGTGGCGGCAGCAATTTGGTGATCTGTTTGAAGTGATCCTTGCTCTGGGAAAATCTAATGTGCATGTGCGCATGTCAACGGGCTTGTGGTCAGACTGAAATTGGGATTGCGCCGGTATAGGGGTGCAGGGTTGAATATGTGGCTCCACGCAGATTTGCTGTACAACCATACTTTTGTGTAGTGGTTGATCTCCAAATGAATTCTGGGGTATATGTGAATTTTTAACGTCGAGACAGTCATTTTCTGAATTCTTTAAAATGATTCTCATTCTGAGATTATGCATTGGGGCGTGTCAGAGTGATTAGGGTGCGCGCCGATTTGGGGATAGAGCAGATTTAGGACGTCCGCTACAAATTTGCGAAGCACAATAATTTACGAAGCCATCATGTGTACTACTCGAAATGATTATTTTCTGGGATACTTAAAACGCATTTGAGGTTCCCAGCGGGTTTGATGCACAGGTGGATTTTGGGTGTGCTCTTTCTTGAGGATGTGTGCGTATTTGGGGTGCACATGGGTTTGAGATGTGAACAGAATTGGAAATTGCGCAGACTTAAGGGTTTCTTCTCAGTTAAAGGGATGCAAACCGATTGGGGGTTTGTGCATCTACACTCCATCCGCCGAACAGGCGGTATCTCCAAGTGGTCACCCATTTTAATTCCACTTCCCATTCCCATTCCGATATGTCCATTCATGAGATCCTCCACTGTCACGATAAGGTCACACTTAGGTGCGAGGAACAACAGCTTATAATCCGTTTGGTTCGCTTCCAACCTGATGGCATGAACATTGCTTTCTCAAACCTCTCCTTCACCATTTCCACCCCTTTGTCCCTCTCACTTAATATCTCCTTGTCCGCTATAGCCTCACTATGGTCCAGCTCCCCTTACCCCATTTTTCTTTCATTCTTCCATAGCTTTCTGTCTCTTTCAGCAATCAACTTCCTAGCACTTTGCTTCATCCTTCCACCTCCAAGTTTCACCTGTCGTCTGGGGTTTCTCTTTCCCCTCACACTATCTTTCAAATCTACTCCTCTGCTTTTTTCCCCTCCAGTCCTGCTGAGGGGCTTCGGCCCGAAACGTCGACTGCGTTCTTTTCCATAAATGCTGCCTGGCCTGAGAAGTTTCTCCAGCATTTGGACTAAACACCACCCCCCGCACCCGTTTTGTTAAGTATTCAGTTATATGGGGCAGTAATGTACAGCATACAAGACTGCATATACCTTTGATCGAGCTGATTGCATTCAGCCGACTCAAGGAGTTGGGTAAATCTCCAGTTGAATTCCATGGAGAGGGGAGGAAGTTAAAATATGGGTGTCTTAGGAATGCATTCCTGTGAATGACCGGGACACGCTGTTACATTATCACACTGGTCAGTGTTAAGGCTCCAGAGACAACAACATTATCATCATGGTCAACGATGGTCAAATTCATGTGCACCCTCATACTCAGCAGCAGTATGCACGTATCTCGAAAATGCGTGTGAGTCCCAAAATCTGCGCATTTCCCCAAGTAAGGACGCACATTTGATGACGCAGACGAAGAATCATTTCAAACACAAAATGGCTGCATTGACGCTAAAAGCCCCACGCATCCCAAAGGTCGTGAGCACATCACCAAATCCGCCGACACACACAGATCAACCCAAATCCTTATGAACTCGCAGATACACCCAAAGAAATGTGGCGACTCCATATTCGCCGACACACCCCCAGATATGCTATCCCCAAATACGAGCGCATCCACATATTCAAGAACAAACCCCAAAATCCGTGTGCATCCATGTGCACCCCGAGACTCTGTGCAACCCATTTTCGCTTTCACGCCTAATTTCTGCAGCGCGCATCCTAAACCCGCTGACACCCCCACATGTCCATGGGATTTTCCCAAGCAAGATACATTCGAAACAGTTGGGAAATTGGCAGACTCGACGTTAACAATCCGCACTCAACACTTTCGGGTGCAAATCCTGATCGGCCAACACACCCAAATCTATGTATATCTCCAAATACGTGTGCACGGCCATGTTTGAGACTAAATTTCGAGTGATGTCTGAGTTTCTTCCTGAAATCTCACCAGCGGTTCTTTTCTCGCATTCCCTTCAAACTTGCAGCAATTTCTAAAAGCACAGCTCAGTACCTTTAAATGTAAATTTAAAGTATGTTACAGCATTGATTAAGAATTAGACCAATAGTCTGTAAAGTTGCCCAGCGCTCCGTACTTTCGGAATTTACTTTGGCAGAGTCTTTGCACTGATAAATCAAAACTGCCCGCCATGAATCCACAAAAGATGTGCACATCACCAAATCAGTGCACACTCCAAACACACTGACACCCCATATACATAATAGATAATTTCAAAGCAGAAATCATGTCCAACAGTTCAGAAAATGGTTGTTTTGACATTTAAAATTCGCACAACCCGAAATTACGATTGCAACTGTTGATTAGTAAGCAAAGAGCCCCCGGAATATACGAACATCACATCTAATTACGTCCCCTAATTAACTACAGATCCCTAAATTGGCGCGTATCCCCAAATCCTTGTGCATATTTTCCGCCAAACCCTAAATCTACGCACACCTGAAATCAGTGCTCAACTGAGGACTTAACTTTATTTGAGGACTCAACTTTAAATCCGTGTGCATTCCCAAATCCAAACTCACACCATAGCAGTGTGCACCCCTTATTCTCCGACACTGTCCAATATCCGCGCGACCCAATTCAGTGCGCACCCAGGGACTCTTGGGAATAATGCACAAGGTGCAAAATCAGTTCATACCCCTGAGAAGGAAGGATTCAAAGGGGGGAAAGGTGCCACAGTGGTTGACAAAGGAAGTCAGAGTTTGCATAGCATTAAAAAAGGAAGTATGACAGAGCTAAGGTGAGTGGGAGGACAGATGATTGGGAAGTTTTTAAGGAACAACAGAACTTAACTAAAAAGGCAATACGGGGTGAAAAAATGAGGTCCGAACGCAAGCTAGCCAGGAATATAAAGGAAGATAGCAAAAGCTTTTTTAGGTATGTGAAGAGAAAGAAGACAGTTAAGAACAAGAGACAGAGAAGCAGTTTCAGCGACAGGTTACTATCGATGCAATGCTCCTCAGACAGGAAGAAGAGGTCAATACTCCCCAATGCCATTAGGCTTTACAATTCTACCGCCAGGACTTAAGAACTTTTTAAAAGCTATTATTAATGCTTTTTGAGATAGTGATTTAGATGCATATCATATTTTTTTACTGAGTTAAGTATTGTATGTAATTAGTTTTGCTACAACAAGTGTATGGGACATTGGAAAAAAAGTTGAATTTCCCCATGGGGATGAATAAAGTATCTATCTATCTATCTATCTATCTATCTATCTATCTATCTATCTATCTATCTATCTATCTATCTATCTATCTATCTATCTATCTATCTATCTATCTATCTATCTATCTATCTATCAATGTTTGGCCCTTGAAGAATGAATTGGGTGAAATTGTTATGGGAAACACAGAAACGGCAGAATAATTTAATGAGTACTTTAGATCTGTTTTCACTAAGGAAGACACCAGCAGTCTCCCAGATGTATGGATGGGCCAAGGACATAGAGTAACAGAGGAAATGAAACAGATTGACATTAGAAAGGAAACGGTGATGAGAAGACTGATGGGACTGAAGGCTGAAAAATCCCCAGGTCCAGATGGTCTGCATCCTAGGGTACTAAAGGAGCTGGCCCTGGAAATTGCGGATGCATTGGTAATCATTTTCCAATGTTCCTTAGATTCAGGATCAGTTCCTGAGGATTGGAGAATGGCTAATGTTATCCCACTTTTTAAGAAAGGAGGGAGGGAGAAAACAGAAAACTATCGACCTCTCAGCCTGACATCGGTGGTGGGGAACATGCTAGAGTCCATTATTAAGGATGAAATAGTGTCATATCTAGATAGCAGTGATTGTATTGGGCCGAGCCAGCATGGATTTACCAAGGGGTAAATCATGCTTGACTAATCTGTTGGAGTTTTCCGAGGATGTAACCAGGAAGATAGACGGGGGAGATGCAGTGGATGTAGTGCACCTCGATTTTCAGAAGGCATTTGATAAGTTCCCACATAGGAGATTGCAGGGTAAAATCAAAGCTCATGGCATCGGGGGGAAGACATTGACATGGATAGAAAACTGGTTGTCAGATAGAAAGCAAAGGGTAGCGGTAAATGGGTATTTCTCGGAATGGCAGGTGGTGACTAGTGGGGTGCCGCAGGGCTCGGTATTGGGACCACAGCTGTTTACAATTTACGTCAACGATTTAGATGAAGGCATTGAGAATAACATCAGCAAATTTGCTGATGATACTAAGCTGGGTGACAGTGTGACATGTGAAGAGGATGTTAGGAGAATTCAGGGTGACTTGGATAGGTTGGATGAGTGGGCAGATACTTGGCAGATGACGTTTAATGTGAATAAGTGTGAGGTTATCCAATTTGGGAGTAAGAACAGGAAGGCAGATTATTATCTGAATGATGTAGAGTTAGGTAAGGGAGAAGAGATACAAAGAGATCCAGGATTCCTAGTTCATCAGTCACGGAAGGTGAATGAGCAAGTGCCGCAGGCAGTGAAGAAGGCTAATGGAATGTTGCCCTTTATTATCAAGGGAATTGAGTACAAGAGCAAAGAGCAAATGCTCTTGCATTTGTACAGATCCCTGGTGAGACCACACCCGGAGTATTGTGTACAGTTTTGGTCTCCAGGGTTAAGGAAGGACATCCTGGCTGTAGAGGAAGTGCAGCGTAGATTCACGAGGTTAATTCCTGCGATGTCTGGACTGTATTACGCAGAGGGATTAGAGAGACTGGGCTTGTACACGCTGGAATTAAGGAGATTGAGAGGGGATCTGATTGCAACATATAAGATTATTAAGGGATTGGACAAGATAGAGGCAGGAAATATGTTCCAGATGCTGGGAGAGTCGAGCTCCAGAGAGCATGGTTTGAGAATAAGGGGTAGGTCATTTAGGACTGAGTTAAGGAAAAACTTCTTCTCCCGGAGAATTGTGGGGGTCTGGAATGCACTGCCTCGGAAGGTAGTGGAGCCCAATTCTCTGGATGCTTTCAAGAAGGAGCTAGATAGGTATCTTATGGATAGGGGAATCAAGGGATGTGGAGACAAGGCAGGAACCGGGTATTGATAGTAGATGATCAGCCATGATCTCAAAATGGCGGTGCAGGCTCGAAGGGCCAAATGGTCTACTTCTGCACCTATTGTTTATTGTCTATTGTACATAAATCCGCTAACATCCAAACTTGCAGTTTAGAGTCCTTTCAAAAATTCAGAAAGTGGATGCCACGACTTTAGAATCCGCACAAAGCTCAAAATTCATGTGCAACTTCAGATCCGCCAACACGCCCAAATCTTTATCTCACCCTAAATCCGTTTCCATGTACACAATCTCATCCATGTACACTTCAAATATGTGCACCACCTCACTAGGAGCGCACCCCAAAATCCATGCGAATATCATACCCTGTGAGAAACCCATCCGCACATTAGATTATCCCAGAGGAAGTATCATTTAAAATACTTCATGTCAAGTATCAAATTAACTTCATTATTCACGTGATCTATATGAAACAACTTTGAGAATCGGCACACCTCCAAACCGCAGACACCCAAAATGAGTGAGAAATCCGTGTGCATCTCCAAATGCAAATGCATCCCCACAACTTCAAAACACGTTAATTAGATTATCGCAAAATAATAATTTTAGACGTTCACAAGATGACAAAATCTGTGTACAACGAGCCCCGGGTGTCAGCGTGTTAGGGCTGCGCATAGATTTGGTGATGCGCACCAATTTGACGATGCACATGGACGATGCACATGGTGATGTGCACCAATTTGACGATGATTTGGTGCACCAATTTGACGATAGATTTGGTGATGCGCACCAATTTGACGATGCACATGGTGATGTGCGCTGATGGGATACACATAGATTTGTGTGAGTTGGCGGATCAAAATTTGCGTCTGGCTGCCTTTTTCTCAATTGTTTTTATTGACTGTTGCTCCGGGAAAATCTGATTTACCCGTGGTGGAGTCCGCAGGTTTAGGGTGCGCACTGAATTGGCGATTGCGGAATTTTACTTTCTGTCGTCGAATATGGGTTGCACACCTGTGGTTCATATGGATCTGCGGTTGTGCATGGATTTCGGAGCGTTCTCTAATAAAGGGTTGCAAACTGATTTAGGGGAGCGCTCCGATATAGGGGTGCGCACCTTTTTGGCGATAGCAGATTTTGGGTAGTTGGCGAGTCTCCAAGTTTTTGTGAATGCATATCGATTTGGTGACGTACTTAGAGTCTTGGGATACGTGGTGCTTTTTACTGTTAAGACAGCCATTTTGTGTTTGCATTGATTATCCGTCTGGATCATCTCATATGCCTGTAGGATTGTCAGCGGATCTGAGACGCTCTCGTATATGGGATGTGCGCAGATTTGGGGGTGCGGACGGAATTTAGTGATCTGCTTACAGTTCGAGGTGTAGTCCTGAATATGGGGCTGCACACGGATTTGCGTTGATACGCAGATTTGGGTGTGTCACCGATCTGCAAAAGGATTTTGGCGCACATGTGGCTTCCTAACCTCGAGACGGTCATCTTCTGAATTGATTGAAATGCTTGCTGGCATCCATCATGCATCTGGTGTGTCAGCCGTTTTGGGGTGCGCACCGATTTTGGGATTGCGCAGATTTAGGGCTGCTTCGGCGAACAGATTTAGTGAAAACAGCGGATTTGGGGGTACTCTCTTTAGGAGAGTTTCGGCGAATACGTGTGCACAATGATTTGGAACCACATACGTATTTGATGGTGCTTTCTGACTGGGAGGTTGCACAAGCAATATGGATGCACTGGTACTTAGACGTCAGTGTGGATTTGGAGTGGATTCAGAGAGTAGAATGGAGGGTGTGAGTTGCATGGTGTGGCGGGAGCTCTGAACATTAGTTCATTCATTTTCTTACTGCCAGCATTTATACTCTGTCAACTTGATTTATTATGTTAAGCAGCTGTTTTGTCATTGTGATCTTCGAATGCATCTCCCCACCTCATTCAGACTATACAGTCCCCTGAGGACTGGGGATGAGGACAGGTTTAGGTGCATGTCGGCGCATATGGGTGCACATAAATTTGTTGGTGTCGGTCGATTTGGGGTTGTGCTGAAGCTCAAAGTCATTTCATTTATAGTGCCTTTAAATACCTGCACTATGTTCTCGCGATTTCTTTGAGGTGAATGCTGCCACTCTAAAGTGATTGTTCCTTTGGGAAAATCAAATTCCCATGTGTGTGTCAACAGGTTTGGTGGTGTACACGATCTTTGAGTGCTCCCGGATTTGGGGGTGTCTTTGGATTTCGGATCCTGATAAACATCAAGGTTGTTTCATTGACAGGTATATTATTAATAAATACACTTTCATTTTTCTACTCTGCTCTTGCTGTGATTTTTAATTTGGAGGTTGTTACTTTGCGAGCTATTTGAAATTATTTCTCCTCTCTGATAACTTAATCTGTAAGTGAGAGGTGTTGTCGGATACGGAGTGCGCACCCATTTGGGTGAGCATACGGAATTGGGAGTGCTCGTGGATTTTTGGATGTCGGAGGAATTGGGTTAATGCCAAAATTCAAATTGTTTCGTTTATCGATACTCGGATAAATAATGCACTTTAACGTTGAGTTTTGTTCTTGCTATTTTTAATGTGGATTAATGTGTTTATATTGTCCAGATTTTATTCTTATAACTTCCGAAATCATGTTTATATCATATGAAATTTCATCAAAAGGTGATAATGTACACTCACGTGCTCATCCATTGAACATTCTGACAACCAGTCATTTCATTTTAAAAGCTATTCTGTATTGATTAGCTGAGTATGCCAGGAGGAGCTCAGTAGACCAGGCAGCATCTGTGGAAAAACGTAAACAGTCGGCGTTTTGGGCCGAGATTCTTCACTGTGAAATTGTTTCTGAAGAAATCACTTACCCAGAATTCGGTATACATTGATCTGTTGTAATGCGATGTACAGTGTCAAAAAAACAAAACCTTATCTTCCAACCAGTTTTCTAATCCACCTCAACACCCCAGGTGTTTTTGTTTTTTTTTGCAGTAATAACATCACCTCTATTGTATGCTTATAGACAAATTATGTCAGGAGTGGGATTCGAACCCACGACCCCAGATGGAGACCAGAACACTCCATTTTGTTGGAAATACTTTCATTCCTTGAGTCTGGCGCCTTAGAGCACTCGGCCATCCGGACAACTTTTGAGTTGTGTTTCAGAACGGAATGAATGTCCGATTTGTAAGCAAAGTCATATACAGACAAACACGCATTTCGCCCTGCATATCGGAAATGAAGGCGAGAGGTTAACAGCTTCTGTGGAGAGTGAAGCTGTAAAACAATTACAAATCGAAGACTTGTGGGACGCGTCTCTGCAAGAACTGGGAAGGACTTTTGCTGAGATGGATGAGAACGCTTGGAAGACTCATTGTTTTCACATTTAGGGAAGCGGAGAAATAAACGTTTCTAGACAGGACTGAATCTGAAAACATTGGGTGGGATTTGATCGTGACAACAGAAACTGAACACAGGAGGTTCAATTGTACCGTGCAACGCTGCTTTACAGATGGATGTTGGTAAGTAGACTATAAGGCCCAGTTATCTGATGATTATGGAAGGAAGCCAAATCGATATAAGGTTCACAAGAACATAAGACATCGTGCAGAAAGACGGTTCGGTCTCCTGGGTTTGCTTCATCATTCCGTCATGGATGAGTTATTACAGTCAGAATGTTGTTCAGGCTTGTCGGCCAATGTTTAATCTGACGGAGAGGAAACAGAAGAAAGGTGTTTTGAACGTTAGAGCAGATGCCTTTCTGAGAGATAAGACGCTTTAGAGAACGTAATTCGCTCAGGTTCTCTGATCCAGTGGTAACGGCACTGAACACATTAAAGTAAGGCAGGGACAAGCGGGGCAGCCATTGTCTCAGTAAAAGGCTCCTCGCAGGATGTGGAAGGCGGGGAGACGTCCAGAGTTCCTGATGACGACACCTGCGGGAAGTGCACACAGCTGCATTGTGTAACAATCCGCCCAAAGGTGTTCGAGTTGAATCTGGATATACTCCGGTTCATTCAGAGTCATGGGCGTGATGGACCAGGACATATAGAGTGGTGGGGCAGCCAGCGTAAATCAGAGGAATGCTTGATATAGACTGTAATTTCCCAGAGCTCGGATGGCAGCACGGTATTACAGGACTGTTTGCTGCCGGCTGTGATTTTCCAGAACTAGGATGTTGCCGTTTTTCCGCAGGACTGTTGATGCCGGCTGTAATTGCCCGGACTTCGGATGCTGTCGCTGTCTCGAAGGATTGATAGTATAAATTGTAATTCCATCGTCGTTGTTTGTTTGTTTGTTTGAACGTTTAGCGCTACTTTCTGTTATCAAAATCTTTGCACATCCTGCTAACGTTTTCACTCGCTCACACGTTCCACCAAAACAACTACGCGTTACTGTCACAAAATCAGCAGCAGCCATTTTAGTACCTAACGCATGTCTTCATATTCCTACCAAAACAGCATATTTTTCTTGTACTCTTTCCCTGTTTCATTAACTTAATCAACTCAGATAATGGAATAGGAGTCAAATTTGAAGCATGTTAATGTCAATAGTTTCTAGGTTAATTCAGTTTCAAATAGTTGTAATAGATTCTAAGCCTTGGTCTGGAAAAATGAATAGGGGGATAAGGCTGATGAAGAAAGAAGTTTTTACGGCTGTTTTAACATAGGTTGAGGATCAGGTATGATCGAGGTGTGTTTTGGTAGGGAGTATAGATGAAATTAAGGGATATAGGAGGATTAGGAAGATTAGTAAAAATGATGTGTTGAAGATTAATGAGATCATAGCTTCAGCTTGGAGTTGCACCAAGAGTTTTTGGTTCCTAAGACCGATAGATGACTATTATCTTTCTAAAGCTTTAAGAAAACCATGGATTTGAACCATCGGTGGGGGAAGTTAGCAGTTTCCCTTGTCCCAGACCTTTCTTGGGTAATTAAAAAGAGTTTAACTTTTATTTTTAGAACCACAATCTAATGTTTTTATTAAGCTATAATTACAGGATGTTCAGCCTAGAATTAGTTCTGGTTTGGAGATAAGGAGGAGTGTTGGGATTAGATGGAGATATATTAATAGATATTCTCGTGTATGGGAGGGATTTATAAAGGTTATATGAGGGGGGAGAGGCCCTCGTTGTGTTATAATAAATATATATAGGGAGTAGGAAGCGGTTAGTAGGACGCCAAACCCAGTAATGATAATAGTTCATTGGGATCATTTAAAAAGGGAGGAGATAATAAGAAGTTCTCCTATTAGGTTTGGAGAGGGGGGTAGAGCTAGGTTTGCCAGGTTAGTGAGGAATCATGAGGTTGCTATTAGTGGAAGGATAATTTGTAAACCTCGGGTGAGAAGAAGGGAGCGTCCAGGCTAAAGTGCTACACAGCTCTGTGAAAGAATGCGTGGGGCAGAGTAAGGTTAGAAACGGGTTTCTCACCAGGATCACCACGCTCACATCCTCCTTAATGGTGAGTGAATCTGGAGAGGATGCTTCCGATGGTGGTAGTGTCTAACGTTGGAGGGTACAATCTCAGAAATGAGTGCGTCCATTTAGAACTGAGTTGAGGAGGATTGTTTTCAGCGAGAAAGCAGTGACTCGGTGTAATTATTTGCCGCAGGCAGCTGTAGAAGCCAAATCTTTAATTATATTTAAGACAGATGTTGATATATTCCTGATTGGTCAGGGTATGAAGGGATATGGTCGGGGGCTGTGAGCTCTGCCGAAGACTGGGACTGAAAGGAGAAATGGATCAGCCATGCTGAAATTGTGGAGCAGGCTTGATGGGCTGATACTGCTCTTATGTCTTATGGCATTTTAGTAACGTACTCTATATTCTGAAATATGCCACTACCTCTAGCACTCCTGATCTGCCTCCAATTCAACACCTCTCACGCGACGTTCCAATGTCGCCCTTCCCAACATCCTTTGCTCCCATCAGGTTTATAAACTCACTTTCCACTCTATTTTGGCGTATACAGCACTGACAAATGTTTTAGCCTCTCTGGCTCTATGCGCAGCACTGTAATTCCATGCAGAGTTTACCGTGGATCTTCTGCAAAACCTGATGCCTCTGAAATTTCCAATAAACAGTGTGCTTTGCTCAACGGCTGCTTATATGAATTTGTGTTTACCACAAGACGTTATCAGAATACAAACGATGGAGAGGTAACATCTGTTGAAATGCACAGACGCATATTAAAAAAAAACGGATGGCAGCAAGGCTGAGGTGACAGAAGATGATGGGACTGGGTAATGGAAACAATTTTCTATAGTCTGACACCTCATCGAGAAATTTCTATTACCAAACCCTTCCCGTTAACCCTGCCTTCAAAACGACTGCTTTGCAAATACCTCTTGAGACACAACCATCTGTTTACTGAAATAAGCAACCAAAGTGAACTGCTAAATTATCTGACCTTCCCTGTTGTTGAAAGGCTCTGTCTTTAAACTTATTCACCCGTCAATATCCGTTTTGTAACATCGGAACTCCGGCCTGTCCAGAAGCCATTCCTCTCCTTGTGATTGTGAAGTTTCTGTGATAATTTGGAGTTTAATCAACCAATGTAACAATTACGTCAGCTCATTGACCATTTGCCCAGTTTCCTACTTGAACTGTATGAAGTGTGCAATCTTCCGCCGATTTTGGATTTAAGAAAGGCCTGTCACTTGATTGTTTGAATATATGAATACTTTGCCAAACATTATCCTGAAAACTGTTTTGCTTGAAAACTCCGCTGATTTGCAATTGAACTTGGACGTTATCTACATAGACGGCCATTTAATGTAAACACATCTATTCTTCAGCTCTTCTCTGAATTTCCTTTGTGTCAGTGTACAGATACAAGTGTTAGTGCACATACTCAGAATTTGCAACAATTGCTGTAGTATATATACCGAGGAACTCAAATATCTGTCTTGATAAGAATAGTTTTGTGCTTGCCATTTCAGGGAATGAGCTACATAGGGCAGCCAAAATAATATGAAATTAGCGGATATTGCAAACAACAAAATCATCACTTTTCTACCTCGGCATACTTCTGATTATCACATTTCTTCCGAAGCCCTCTGCGGACTCTATTTGCCTTAATAATATGCCTTACTGTTAACTCATTGAACACTAGGATTAAGCCGATTGGTAGCAACGGTGTTAAACTGCTATCCAGTAATTCGATTCCTTTCCGTACTAGTGAAGTACCGTATTCATATGTGAATGCGCAACACCATGGTTGTACACAACCAAACCTGCTGACACCCAAGTATACACATTTGTTTTTCCCAAAAGAAGAGTCACTTTAGTGTGACAGCATTCACCTTAAAGAAATCGCGAGAAAATAGTGCAGCTATTATTGAAGACTCTATAAATGAAATGACTTTGAGATTGACCACAACCCCAAATCGACAGACACCAACAAATTAATATGCACCCATATGCGCCGACACCTACCTAAACCTGATCTCATCATCAATCGTCAGGCACCCGTGTGCACCCCAAATTCATACTGACGTCCTGTGCACCTATATTGGTTGATACATTCCTAAGCTTGTGCAACCTCCCAATCAGAAAGCACCATCAAATACGTATGTGTTTCCAAATCCACCGATCACTGTGCACACGTCCTCGCGGAAACTCTCCTAAAGAGTCCAGATCTGTATGTACCCCCAAATCCGCTATTTTCCCAAAATCTGTTCGCATCGCAAATCAGTTGCCACCCATATATGCCGAAGCAGCCCTAAATCTGCGCAAACCCAAAATCGGTGCGCTCCCCAAACCCGCTGACACCCGAGATGCATAATGGATTATCCCAGACAAGCAAACATTTCAATCAATTCAGAAAATGACCATCTCCAGGTTAGGAAGGCAAAATCCTTTTGCAGATCGGCGAAACACCCAAATCTGCGTGTCAACCCAAATCCGTGTGCAGCCCATATTGAAATCTACACTCTTAATATCTGATCACTAAAATCCGTCCGCACCCCCAAATCTGCGCACATCCTCAAATACGAGAGCACCCCACAGGCATATTAGATGACCCAAACACAAAATGGCTGTCTTAACAGAAAAAAACCACTACGTAACCCAAAATCCCAACGTCCGTCACCAAATCGATATGCACTCACAAAAATGTGGAGACTCACATATTCGCTAACTACCCCAAATTTGCTATCCCTAAAAAGGTGCGCACCCCGATATCGGAGCACTCCCCTAAAACAGTTTGCAACCCTTTATTAGAGAACGCTCCTAAATCCATTCACAACCCCAGATCCTTATAAAACACAAGACCGTGTACAACCCATATTTGACGACAAAAAATAAAATTGCGCAATCGCCAATTCAGTGCGAACCCGAAACCCACGGACTCCGCCACTTGTACAACAGATTTTCCCGGAGCAACAATCAATAAAAGCAATTGAGAAAGTGGCAGCCTCGACATTAATAATCCGCACGCAAATTTTGATCCGTCAACTCACCAAATCTATGTGTATCCCATGATCGAAAAGGCAACCCAAATCAGCGAATATCACCAAATCCATGTGCATTGTCAAATTGGTGCGCATCACCAAATCCATGCGCAGCCCAAACACGCTGAAACCCCCACATTCATTTGTGGGGCTCGTTGTACACAGATTTTGTCATCTTGTGAAAGTCTGAAATTATTATGTTGAGATAATCGATTTAGCGGGTGTGTGTCCACGGTTTTGAAGTTGTGGGGATCTATTTGCATTTGGAGTTGCACATGGATTTCTCACGTATTTGGGGTGTCTGTTGTTTGGAGCTGTGCCGAAGCTCAAAGTTGTTTCATGTAGATCACGTGAATAATAAATTTAATTAGAAATTTGACATGAAGTATTTTAAATGTCTCTCCTCTGCGATAATCTAATGTGCAAGTGTCTTTCTTCGCGGGTATGATATTCACATGAATTTTAGGGTAGGCTCCTAGTTGAGGTGGTATACATATTTGAGGTGTACATGGATTTGGGATTGTGTACATGTAAACACGGATATGGGCTGAGATAAAGATTTGGGCGTGTTGGTGGATCAGAAGTTGCACATGAATTTTGGACTGTGTGCGGGTTTTAATATCGAGGCATCTATTTTCTGAATTCTTGAAAGGATTTTAAACTGCATGTCAGGATGTTAGCGTTTTTGGGGTGCGCACTGAATTGAGTCGTACAGATATTGGGCAGTGTCTGAGAATAAGGGGTGCACACTGCTATAGTGTGAGTTTGGATTTTGGGAATGCGCACGGATTTAAAGTTGAATCCTCAAATGAAGGGGTGAGCATTGACTTCGGGTGTTCGTAGATTGTAGGGTTGGCGGCAAATATGCACAAGTATTTGGGGATACACGCAAATTTTGGGGTTTTAGTCAATTACGGGGGCGTAATTAGATGTTCTGATGTTCGTATATTCCGGGGGTTATTTGTTGACCGATCAACAGTTGCGATCGTATTTTGGGGTGCGTGCGGATTTTAAAGATCGAAACAGCCATTTTCTGAACTGTTGGACATGAATTCTGCTTTGGAATAATCTATTTTGTATGTGGTGTGTCACCGTATTTGGAGTGCGCACTGATTTGCTGATGTGCAAGGTTTTGTGAATTCATGGCTGCAGTTTTGATTTATCAATGCAAAGACTCTGCTAAATTACATTCGAATAATCTGGAGCACTGGGCAACTTTACAGAGTATTGGTCTAATTCTTTATCAAAATTGTAAAATACTTTAAATTCACATTTAACGGTACTGCGCTGTGCTTTTAGAAATTGCTGCAAGTTTGAAGGGAATGCGAGAAAAGAACCGCCGGTGAGATTTAAGGAAGAAACTCAGACATCACTCGAAATTTAATCTGAAACATGGCCGTGCACACGTATTTGGGGATACATGCAAGATCTGGCTTCCCATAATTGAAATTATTCAGTTAAACTATCACAGACACACATACTATCCGTGTGCAATGTCGTCCCTGAAGGAGTTTCGTCTGGGTTGTTAACAATAAAAGCCATTAAAGCAAGTTCTAGCACTTGTGTACACATTAATTTTGGCAGATTGTTCATAATACTTTCTATCTGTACTCATACTCCATCCATATCTATAGAACAGATTCGACAAACCACTCTTCTTCCTGATCTAATCGCCATCCTTCAGGAAATATCCATAAATATGAACATTGCATTCGCATGGCCCTATTGCCCTCTCTTGATTTTAATTTAAGATGAGAATGAATGGTCCTTTCCTTTGTTGTACTACTGTCACCGGGCACTCATGAGTTTCACCCCGATAAGTTCAATTCTCAACGAGCGTGACAGCACTGTTAACTCGTTCAACCACGACGTTACAGCCCTGTAATAACAATTTCAACTGACTAGTGGAATTTGACTGACAGTTGCATCTTTCTTACTGTCATCCAGATGAATTGCAGTATGCTTAGGTAAAGGATCATTGGATTAAAAGCCAGAGCATAAGTAAAATATTTAACTGTCCAAATCATCGATAATGACCTTGGGATGTTAGATATCTCGTTTCGTCGGTGTAAATATTCGATTTGCAAATGTTACTGGCGTCAGTCTGTCATCTTTGGAGTTACAAAGCTGATACGGTTTTATGGTGGCAGCGACCTCGAACGAGAATGACTCGGAGAGGCCTGGGTCTTAATCGAAGGTGCTGTTGCAAGATCTGTTTTAAGATCTGATTCTGCCTTGTTCTGGTTTCCCTTCCCATGCGACGCCTACCCTCAAGAGTTTCATGAGTGGGTACGCATTGGTGTCACTGCCAGCGATGTGATCTCTGCCAGAAGCTGATAGGTGAAGCCTGGTGGCTGGGAATGGTAAAGTTCTGCAGAGGGAGGAATCTAATACGCGAAGGGAACGGACGTTAGGAAAAAACGAAGGAGGAAGGGGCCAAGTAGCAAGTGATAAATGTGAGAACAGAAAATAGGTGAGACTTTGGAACAGACAAAAAGGTGTTTGTTTTTTTATTATTTAAGAAGATTTAAACTTTTTTCAGTGTGGTCATCCGTCGAAGTATGTTTGCACTGAAGTAGCAAATGAAGAACACAAGGAATGCTGGAGATGCTGGAAATGAAAGCGGCACAGACAAAATGGTAGATGGACACAGCAGATTTGGCAGCATCTATGGAAATAAATAGTTAAAGTTTAGGATGAAGTCCCTTATTTAAGGGCGTGCCTGCCAGCCTATGACTGAAGTTGGGTAATATTCACAAGGAGTCCAGTATGTCGAATCTACTGATATGTTACAAACATAAATATCTTCCTTTGTAGAGGTACTGGGACTGTCACAAACACCCAGTGACGTCCATCATGTTCATTTTCACGAGTAGACTTAGACCCAAGCTAGAAAATCTGATGAAGAACAGACTCACATTTCTTAGGCCGCCATCACTCAACTGTTCTGTCCATATTTAGGCCAGGAATGGGGGTCTAGTTATATGAATACTTGAATACCATGCATACTCGACTCTAGCATTGATAAACAGTTCATCCACAGATTCCGGTGACTAAAGTGAGTTTGTAAATGATCGGAAGATTTTTTTAAAAAATCCAGCAATATGAGAAACTGGGATGAGCTGTTGGCATTTGAAAAGGTATGCCATTTACTGCAAAGGAGATGCTGCAGTTTAAGCAATTGGTCTGATCGGATTAAATGTATTGGGTCTGCTCATTCGATCTCAGAGATTTTCAAAATCTGCCACGTCGGGAATGTAACTGAGATGGCGTCATCTGTTTGCTTCCATTTCTAGAATCCAATGGTAGTAGTTGTGAACCATTGTCCCAGGAGAGATCATAAAGGATATAAACTGCATGGACGAAAACATTCAATCAAAAAGAATGCCTGTAACGCAAACGGACCGGCTAATTGCGTGAAAAGAAAATGCTTGAAGCGTATTACCGTGTCGAGAAAATATTTTATGTCTTCATTGCCCTGATTGGCGTTCCAGGTAAGCGAATCCAAGAACACAACAACTCTGTAAGTGAGACTGTTTTTTTTTTTGCTTACTATATCGGCGACCTGCATCCAAAGCCTCGTGTGGTGATAATCCTTTGCTCATTTACACAGTTTTCATCCGGTAGTTTGCCTATTACTTGCAGCCACGTGACTGAGAAAACTCTATGAAACGTACGGTAAAGCCGTAAATGTAAGCAGCCTTCACGGACACTGTCTAGGTTGGTGTGCCAGCGCTGAGCAAAGGGAACACATCGGAAGGATAGACTAAGATGGTTTCAGTTGGTTTTGTTCGCTTACAGGGCACATAATAGCAGGACATGTCACAGCGGAAAAAAAAAATGAATTGTACTCATTGCAACAGTAGTCCTGTAATGAATCCGCTTTCTCCTGAACAACGGACTAGCTTTGTCTGCCCTCTGAACGTCTTCTTGCTTCCCTTCGGTGTCCAGTTGTTTTGATTAAACGCTCTGTACGGGATAAAAATGGAAAACCGTTTGGTTTGTCCAATCTTTCTGCGACCATTTCACCCTTAACTTTACTTGTTGGTATCCAAAGTCACGGGTACTCTCAGTATCCACTCTTCCGGTGCAAAGGCTTTGGTTTGATTTCGTTGATTAAATATATCAGCCACTTTTCTTGTAAAGGTATTTATTGTAATCTATAATGCCTCTTAACTCTGTTTCTCCAGTGAATTTATTGGCGATTACAATCCTGTCACAGAGGAAGTGTGGTTTGTCCACCTGCACCACTCGCTACTTGGTGGCCATGGCAACGGCAGATCTGATGGTCATTATCACGGAGGTAATTTTGTATCGGATCAGCAATCATTATTTCCCAGTGAGTGTCCTGAACATTACTCCCGTGGGGAGTGTTAGAGTTGTCCTGACTCGTGCAGTCGTGGACTATTCTGTATGGTTCACTGTCGCTTTCACATTTGATCGCTTTATCGCCATTTGTTGCCACAAGCTGAAAGCAAAATATTGCACCGGGAAAACAGCAGCCGTGGTTCTGGCAGCAGTTGGCGTGTTGTTCTGTTTGAAAAATATTCCCTTCTACTTCACGCTTGAACCGGGAGAAATTATTGACAACGTACCGTGGTACATTGTTATAAAAGTAAGTTACTACACTGCTCCGGGATGGATTGGATTTGACTGGTTTGATACGGTATTAACTCCTTTACTGCCTTTCGCTGCAATTCTGCTGCTCAACGCTCTGACTGTCAGACACATCTTAGTGGCCAGTCGGGTCCGTAAGTGGCTGAGGGGTCAGAGCAAAGGGGAGAGTCGCAGTGACCCGGAGATGGAGAGCAGGAGGAGATCAGTGGTTTTACTCTTCACTCTCTCCGGCAGCTTCATCTTCCTGTGGCTGACAGCTGTTTTACAGTTCCTCTATTATCAAATAACAGGAACAGGAGGCGAGTGGAATGATTCTGAATATATATTTTATAAAGTCGCTTTTTTGCTGAGAACTTTAAGCTGCTGCACCAACACATTTATTTACGTGGCGACTCAGTCCAAGTTCAGGGAGCAAGTGAAAAATCCCGTTACCTCAGTTTTTGAGTTCATTAAGAAAACCAGCTGTTGAGCGAAGTCCGGAGACCACTGCAATGTTTTGCGTTCAGTCTCCCGTTACTGAAATCCCTGCTAAAATCGAAAAGACTACATTTTTGCATATTTAATCAGGGAGCAGTTCCCAAATGCCGATCAGATGAGAACATGTACTTGCAAAAAACAGTTGCTACAACCCATTGCCTAGATAGACCGCTGTCAATTGTTCCCCCCTCTCAATACGTAGGCATTTCCCTGATACGCAATGTCTGGCTGTCACATGTTTACTTACCAACCACTGATATCGATCTCCGAAGCTACACCAATAGTGATGCAAAACTCCCGTGATTCCATGGTAGCAGTCGTTAGATTTATCAAATCTATGGCATTGATAGTGACGACAGAGACTACAGAGGTGCGTGAACATCTAACAACGATGCGTTTGAATGCAGACGGAGATACTGAATGCTGACTCATACCGATTGGAAACACTATCTAGTGGCAGGCCGGCGTTCCTTTCAAAGAAAGATCTATTTGCTTCAGTGTTTAACCAAATGTGGTTTCTTGTAATGTAAGAAAACTCTGCAACAGTTCTGTTGAGGCCTGTACACATCTTGCATAACTTTGTGGAGACCATATTCTATTGTTTCTGCTGTCCGGCAATTGAAGCCATGCCTACTCAGTCCTTCTTGAAATGACTAGCTGAATGTGCTAGCAAGGAATCTGCTGAAACTAAGCTGACCTTGTCCATTTGCAGCGTATTATGAGACTGCGGATGTGAGCTCAACATATCCAGATTTCCTTTCATAGAGATGTTCTTCTCGTTTAATGAAATATCCAACAATCACCAGCTCGCATTTCATCTTTGTGATTGCATGCTGCATCTACACGTTAACAGAATAATACATGCCAATTTCCTACTGTGTCTAACATAATAACTGATTTTGCGTCTTTTCGGAATATCCGACCACATTCAGACACTCTCATGTTGATTCCAGCTTAAAATTACCGATTGAATGATCCTCGATTTAAATTCCCGCTGTGCTGCAATTTTGACTCTCAACCAAATCACTAATACAAATTTGAAAGTTGGAACGGAGGCGCTGGAACAGATGATGCTAACCGGTGTTGAACTATCGTCAACTGATCGAGATTTGGCAATTCTCTGCGGAAGTTTTGAATAATTCAACAGTTGTACTTTATTGTTTCTATATAAAGATAACCGGAATTGTGGTTACCCCAGGGCAACAAATAAAATCCAGAATTGTATTGTTCCTATTGTACGAATACTGACTCCGAATACCTCTCCAAACCCCAGACGCTGAAATAGGGGACCGTCCGTTGGCTGAACGATTCTTTCTTTTGACTACAAGGAGCGGAATGTGCCCCCTTGTTAGATTATTGCCATTTGAAAGCATAAATGGGTGAGTGACGAGTGAAATCCAAGCTCCTTCTTGACGCTTCCCCACAATACAGTGGGCATATTCGGTTTTTACTATGGTTAAAAAATATAAAGTCCTGATCCAACATTAAGTGGTCCTGACCTATTTCTATAATATACACGGAGGAGTTTGTTCAGGTGAATTCCCGAATGTGACAACATGTGTGGTTGTATCTATCTATTTCCTGCCCTGTCCACCTGATATCTAATATGAAAAATGGTGGTTCTCTAAATTTAACTTTGTTAATCCTTGGTACATAATTGAAACACAAACCGCATACTTCGTATGTTGAGTAGTTTATCGCGGGGTGACTGATAATTCGTGGCATGGGTTAGAAGGAGCCAATTTCAGAAAACCTGGCACTTTTATTTTTTCAACATTGTCCACTCCTACATCTACACACTTAGTCCAGCGGTCGTTGATTATACGAATCTTGGACCTCCAGAAAGTGCCCACACATGGGTGATTGATAAGTCCGTGGCCTATGGTTCATAGGGATCAGCTATACAGCTCTTTTGACATGCACATGCAGCTCAACCTTTGAGTGATTATGCAGAAAGGTTGAAGTTAGTAACATCTCCTGCTAACTTGGGCCACGAACTTATCAAACACCCCGATGAGTTAATGACTGATGAGTTCTTAACTTCAAACTTTCTGCATAATCACTCAATGAGCTGCACTACATGTGCATGTAACGAGAGTTGTATAAAAAATCTCCTTCTACCTTCGGCCACGAATTTAGCAATCACCCCTCGTGTTAAGAACTTTGTCAATAATTCAGTTTGGCGTATCCCCAAGGTTTCTGAATTATGGAGCATTTCCTAAAGTGCAGTCGCTCTTTGCGGACCTAACTTTAAGCTCCTCCCATATCGTCATAACCTCAATTTACAATTCATTTCAACCACAGAACGGTTGCTGAGGCCAAGTAATTGGCGTTTTTAAGCGGAGGTTTATAGAAGTGTAATTCACAGGGACATCGAAGTTTATATAGAGAAGGCAAGAAAAACCCTGCTGGGTGGAAAATACATCAACTATCATCAGCATGTGCTCTGGTCACGTTGCCGCACTAATATTCCAGATGCAATTGAAAAAGTTCTCATGAGTAAACGCCCTAAAATTGCTGCACACAGCGGTCAGTCACTGAAACGATGGAAGATTACATGTATAATCCGCTCTGAGTCCCCTTTCCATGTATCCTGGACTCGGGAATATCTGTTGTGAATCGAGTTGCTTCCACACTTGAGATTCCCTTGCAATTAAACTGATTTCCAAGCGCCCTGTGTTCCCGAAGTTAATCGCTGACTGTCATCTACACCCCAGGGCGTTGCGGAACATTAACCAGGTATTTTAAGACCTTCGGACGTGTCCACCTTATTATCAAAGGGAATATTCACATTTCGGTTCCTAACGGAACTATCTCCCTCTGATTTTCTCAGAGCCCGGCGTTCACTTTTCATGTTTCCACTTCACTGTCTCTCCATCATAACATGTCCACATTCTCTTATTGTGAAGATTTATCTTAAGCCTTCCTCTTCTGCCTATGTTTGCGTTCCCCTGTTCAGTTTCCACGTACGTGAGCAGTCTTTCCATATAAAAAGTAACATTATTGAAAGCAAACATACTCGATTTCTCCCTGATAATTTTAACTAAACATCGGTCGGAATACAAAAATTAGTACATTTGTAAACGCGTTTCCTACTTTCGTATGGTGCCAGAGTTCCCGCTGAAGCAAAATAAGAATTGTCTCTGCGAATGTAATCACGAGTTCCCTCTTCGGGATATGGCTATCCTCCTCCCCTCTGTGTTCGTAAAATGCATTTTCCGATTGGGATCCAAACATTATGAAATACAAAGTTCCTGAAAGTACATTTTCACGCCGGCTGCATTTGACGGTGCTAGGAACGTAAGCAACACATTTCTGAAAACATGATAGACCACTGAAACACCTTGAAATACTAATCATGACGTATTGTGCTGGTGGCAAGTCCACGTCAATGAGCCCGGGAACGTGTGATGGGACGGATGCAGATTCACTCTGTGTCTGACCCCGGGAGTTTGTGATGGAAAGGTGTGGATGGAGACTCACTCTGTGTCTGAAACCGGGAGTGTGTGATGGGACGGAGAGGAGGGAGATTCACTCTGTGTCTGACCCCGGGAACGTGTGATGCGACGGTTGGATGCAGATTCACTCTGTGTCTGACCCCGGGAGTGTGTGATGGGACGGTGAGGAGGGAGATTTACTCTTTGCCTGACCCCGGGAGTTTGTGATGGGACGGTTTGGATGGAGGTTCACTCAATGTCTGACCCCGGGCTTTTGTGATGCGACGGTGTGGAGGGAGATTCACTCTGTGTCTGACCCCGGGAGATTGTGATGGGACGGTTTGGATGGAGATTCACTCTGTGTCTGACCCCGGGAAAGTGTGATGGGACGGTTTGGATGGAGATTCACTCTGTGTCTGACCCCGGGTATTTGTGATGGGACGGTGTGGATGCAGATTCACTCTATGTCCGCCCCAGGAATTTGTGATGGGACGGTGTGGAAGGAGATTCACTCTATGTCCGACCCCGGGAATTTGTGATGGGACGGTGTGGATGGAGACTCACTCTGTGTCTGAAACCGGGAGTGTGTGATGGGACGGAGAGGAGGGAGATTCACTCTGTGTCTGACCCCGGGAAAGTGTGATGCGACGGTTGGATGCAGATTCACTCTGTGTCTGACCCCGGGAGTGTGTGATGGGACGGTGAGGAGGGAGATTTACTCTTTGCTTGACCCCGGGAGTTTGTGATGGGATGGTGTGGAATGAGATTCACTCTGTGTCTGACCCCGGGAATGTGTGATGGGACGGTTTGGATGGTGGTTCACTCAGTGTCTGACCCCGGCAGTTTGTGATGGGACGGTGTGGAGGGAGATTCACTCTGTGTCTGACCCCGGGAGTTTGTGATGGGACGGTTTGGATGGAGATTCACTCTGTGTCTGACCCCGGGAAAGTGAGATGGGACGGTTTGGATGGAGATTCACTCTGTGTCTGACCCCGGGCTTTTGTGATGGGACGGTGTGGACGGAGATTCACTCTGTGTCTGACCCCGGGAAAGTATGACGGGACGGTTTGGATGGAGGTTCACTCTGTGTCTGACCCCGGGCTTTTGTGATGGGACGGTGTGGAGGGAGATTCACTCTGTGTCTGACCCCGGGCTTTTGTGATGGGACAGTGTGGAGGGAGATTCACTCTGTGTCTGACCCAGGAAGTGTGTGTTGGGACGGTGCATAGGGGGATACACTCTGTGTCTGACCCCGGGAGTGTGTGTTGGGACTGTGAGGAGGGACTTTCACTCTGTGTCTGATCCCGGGACAGTGTGATGGGACGTTTTTTATGGAGATTCACTCTGTGTCAGACCCCGGGAGTGTGTGATGGGACGGTGAGGAGGGAGATTCACTCTGTGTCTGACCCCGGCAATGTGTGATGGGACGGTTTGGATGGAATTTCACTCAGTGTCTGACCCCGGGAGTTTATGATGGGTCGGTGTGGATGGAGATTCACTCCGTGTCTTACCCCGGGAACGTGTGATGGGACGGTTTGGATGGAGGTTCACTCAGAGTCTGACCCCGGAAGTGTGTGATGGGACGGTGAAGAGGGAGATTCACTCAGTGTCTGACCCCGGGCTTTTGTGTTGGGACGGTGAGGAGGGAGATTCACTCTGTGTCAGACCCCGGGAACGTGTGATGGGACGGGTTGGATGGAATTTCAATCTCTATCTGACGCCGGGCGTTTGTGATGCGACGGTGTGGAGGGAGATTCACTCTGTGTCAGACCCCGTGAGTCTGTGATGGGCCGGTGTGTATGGAGATTCACTTTGTGTCTGACCCCGGTCTTTTGTGATGGGACGGTGTGGAGGGAGATTCACTCTGTGTCTGACCCCGGAAGTTTGTGATGGGTCGGTGTGGATGGAGATTCACTCTGTGTCTGACCCCGGGAGTATGTGATGGGACGGTGAGGAGAGAGATTCACTCTGTTTCTGACCCCGAGAGTTTGTGATGGAAATGTGTGGATGCAGATTCACTCTATGTCTGACCCTGGAAATTGTGATGGGACGGTGTGGAGGGAGTTTCCATCTGTGTCTGACCCCGGCAATGTGTGATGGGACGGTTTGGATGGAGATCCACTCTGTGTCTGACCCCGGGTTTTTGTGATGGGACGGTGAGGAGGGAGATTCACTCTGTGTCTGACCCCGGCAATGTGTGATGGGACGGTTTGGATGGAGTTTCACTCAGTGTCTGACCCCGGGAGTTTATGATGGGTCGGTGTGGATGGAGATTCACTCTGTGTCTTACCCCGGGAACGTGTGATGGGACGGTTTGGATGGAGGTTCACTCAGAGTCTGACCCCGGAAGTGTGTGATGGGACGGTGAAGAGGGAGGTTCACTCTGTGTCTGACCCGGGGAGTATGTGATGGGACGGTTTGGATGGAGATTCACTCTGTGACTGTCCCCGGGCTTTTGTGATGGGACGGTGAGGAGGGAGATTCAATCTGTGTCAGACCCCGGGAACGTGTGATGGGACGGGTTGGATGGAGTTTCAATCTCTATCTGACCCCGGGCTTTTGTGATTGGACGGTGTGGAGGGAGATTCACTCTATGTCAAACCCCGTGAGTTTGTGATGGGCCGGTGTGTATGGAGATTCACTTTGTGTCTGACCCCCGTCTTTTGTAATGGACGGTGTGGATGGAAATTCACTCTGTGTCTGACCCCGGGAGTATGTGATGGGACGGTGAGGAGGGAGATTCACTCTGGGTCTCACCCCGGGAACGTGTGATGCGACGGTTGGATGCAGATTCACTCTGTGTCTGACCCCGGCAATATGTGATGGGACGGTTTGGATGGAGTTTCACTCAGTGTCTGACCCCGGGAGTTTATGATGGGTCGGTGTGGATGGAGATTCACTCCGTGTCTTACCCCGGGAACGTGTGATGGGTCGGTGTGGATGGAGATTCACTCTGTGTCTGACCCCGGGAGTATGTGATGGGACGGTGAGGAGGGATATTCACTCTGTTTCTGACCCCGAGAGTTTGTGATGGAAATGTGTGGATGCAGATTCACTCTATGTCTGACCCCGGCAATGTGTGATGGGACGGTTTGGATGGAGTTTCACTCAGTGTCTGACCCCGGGAGTTTATGATGGGTCGGTGTAGATGGAGATTCACTCTGTGTCTTACCCCGGGAACGTGTGATGGGACGGTTTGGATGGAGGTTCACTCAGAGTCTGACCCCGGAAGTGTGTAATTGGACGGTGAAGAGGGAGATTCACTCTGTGTCTGACCCCGGGAGTATGTGATGGGACGGTTTGGATGGAGATTCACTCTGTGACTGTCCCCGGGCTTTTGTGATGGGACGGTGAGGAGGGAGATTCACTCTGTGTCTGACCCCGGAAGTGTGTGATGGGACAGTGAAGAGGGTGACTCACTCAGTGTCTGACCCCGGGCTTTTGTGATGGGACGGTGAAGAGTGAGATTCAATCTGTGTCAGACCCCGGGAACGTGTGATGGGACGGGTTGGATGGAGTTTCAATCTCTATCTGACCCCGGGCTTTTGTGATTGGACGGTGTGGAGGGAGATTCACTCTATGTCAAACCCCGTGAGTTTGTGATGGGCCGGTGTGTATGGAGATTCACTCTGTGACTGTCCCCGGGCTTTTGTGATGGGAAGGTGAGGAGGGAGATTCACTCTGTGTCTGACCCCGGAAGTGTGTGATGGGACAGTGAAGAGGGTGATTCACTCAGTGTCTGACCCCGGGCTTTTGTGATGGGACGGTGAAGAGGGAGATTCAATCTGTGTCAGACCCCGGGAACGTGTGATGGGACGGGTTGGATGGAGTTTCAATCTCTATCTGACCCCGGGCTTTTGTGATTGGACGGTGTGGAGGGAGATTCACTCTATGTCAAACCCCGTGAGTTTGTGATTGGCCGGTGTGTATGGAGATTCACTTTGTGTCTGACCCCGGTCTTTTGTGATGGGCCGGTGTGTATGGAGATTCACTTTGTGTCTGACCCCGGTCTTTTGTGATGGGACGGTGTGGATGGAGATTCACTCTGTGTCTGACCCCGGGAGTATGTGATGGGACGGTGAGGAGGGAGATTCACTCTGGGTCTCACCCCGGGAACGTGTGATGCGACGATTGGATGCAGATTCACTCTGTGTCTGACCCCGGGAGTGTGTGATGGGACGGTTTGGATGGAGATCAACTCTGTGTCTGACCCCGGTTTTTTGTGATGGGACGGTGAGGAGGGAGATTCACTCTATGTCTGACCCCGGAATTTGTGATGGGACGTTGTGGAGGGAGTTTCAATCTGTGTCTGACCCCGGCAATGTGTGATGGGACGGTTTGGATGGAGATCCACTCTGTGTCTGACCCCGGGTTTTTGTGATGGGACGGTGAGGAGGAAGATTCACTCTGTGTCTGACCCCGGCAATGTGTGATGGGACGGTTTGGATGGAGTTTCACTCAGTGTCTGACCCCGGGAGTTTATGATGGGTCGGTGTGGATGGAGATTCACTCTGTGTCTTACCCCGGGAACGTGTGATGGGACGGTTTGGATGGAGGTTCACTCTGAGTCTGACCCCGGAAGTGTGTGATGGGACGGTGAGGAGGGAGATTCACTCTGTGTCTGACCCCGGGAGTATGTGATGGGACGGTTTGGATGGAGATTCACTCTGTGACTGTCCCCGGGCTTTTGTGATGGGACGGTGAGGAGGGAGATTCACTCTGTGTCTGAACCAGGAAGTGTGTGATGGGACGGTGAAGAGGGTGATTCACTCAGTGTCTGACCCCGGGCTTTTGTGATGGGACGGTGAGGAGGGAGATTCACTCTGTGTCAGACCCCGGGAACGTGTGATGGGACGGGTTGGATGGATTTTCAATCTCTATCTGACCCCGGGCTTTTGTGATTGGACGGTGTGGAGGGAGATTCACTCTATGTCAAACCCCGTGAGTTTGTGATGGGCCGGTGTGTATGGAGATTCACTTTGTGTCTGACCCCGGTCTTTTGTGATGGGACGGTGTGGATGGAGATTCACTCTGTGTCTGACCCCGGGAGTATGTGATGGGACGGTGAGGAGGGAGATTCACTCTGGGTCTCACCCCGGGAACGTGTGATGCGACGGTTGGATGCAGATTCACTCTGTGTCTGACCCCGGGAGTGTGTGATGGGACGGTTTGGATGGAGATCCACTCTGTGTCTGACCCCGGTTTTTTGTGATGGGACGGTGAGGAGGGAGATTCACTCTATGTCTGACCCCGGAATTTGTGATGGGACGGTGTGGAGGGAGTTTCAATCTGTGTCTGACCCCGGCAATGTGTGATGGGACGGTTTGGATGGAGATCCACTTTGTGTCTGACCCCGGGTTTTTGTGATGGGACGGTGAGGAGGAAGATTCACTCTGTGTCTGACCCCGGCAATGTGTGATGGGACGGTTTGGATGGAGTTTCACTCAGTGTCTGACCCCGGGAGTTTATGATGGGTCGGTGTGGATGGAGATTCACTCTGTGTCTTACCCCGGGAACGTGTGATGGGACGGTTTGGATGGAGGTTCACTCTGAGTCTGACCCCGGAAGTGTGTGATGGGACGGTGAAGAGGGAGATTCACTCTGTGTCTGACCCCGGGAGTATGTGATGGGACGGTTTGGATGGAGATTCACTCTGTGACTGTCCCCGGGCTTTTGTGATGGGACGGTGAGGAGGGAGATTCACTCTGTGTCTGACCCAGGAAGTGTGTGATGGGACGGTGAAGAGGGTGATTCACTCAGTGTCTGACCCCGGGCTTTTGTGATGGGACGGTGAGGAGGGAGATTCACTCTGTGTCAGACCCCGGGAACGTGTGATGGGACGGGTTGGATGGAGTTTCAATCTCTATCTGACCCCGGGCTTTTGTGATTGGACGGTGTGGAGGGAGATTCACTCTATGTCAAACCCCGTGAGTTTGTGATGGGCCGGTGTGTATGGAGATTCACTCTGTGTCTGACCCCGGGAGTATGTGATGGGACGGTGAGGAGGGAGATTCACTCTGGGTCTCACCCCGGGAACGTGTGATGCGACGGTTGGATGCAGATTCACTCTGTGTCTGACCCCGGGAGTGTGTGATGGGACGGTTTGGATGGAGATCCACTCTGTGTCTGACCCCGGCTTTTTGTGATGGGACGGTGAGGAGGGAGATTCACTCTGTGTCTGACCCCGGCAATGTGTGATGGGACGGTTTGGATGGAGTTTCACTCTGTGTCTGACTCCGGGAGTTTATGATGGGTCGTTGTGGATGGAGATTCACTCCGTGTCTTACCCCGGGAACGTGTGATGGGTCGGTGTGGATGGAGATTCACTCTGTGTCTGACCCCGGGAGTATGTGATGGGACGGTGAGGAGGGAGATTCACTCTGTTTCTGACCCCGAGAGTTTGTGATTGAAATGTGTGGAGGCAGATTCACTCTATGTCTGACCCCGGAATTTGTGATGGGACGGTGTGGAGGGAGTTTCAATCTGTGTCTGACCCCGGCAATGTGTGATGGGACGGTTTGGATGGAGATCCACTCTGTGTCTGACCCCGGGTTTTTGTGATGGGACGGTGAGGAGGGAGATTCTCTCCGTGTCTGACCCCGGCAATGTGTGATGGGACGGTTTGGATGGAGTTTCACTCAGTGTCTGACCCCGAGAGTTTATGATGGGTCGGTGTAGATGGAGATTCACTCTGTGTCTTACCCCGGGAACGTGTGATGGGACGGTTTGGATGGAGGTTCACTCAGAGTCTGACCCCGGAAGTGTGTGATGGGACGGTGAAGAGGGAGATTCACTCTGTGTCTGACCCCGGGAGTATGTGATGGGACGGTTTGGATGGAGATTCACTCTGTGACTGTCCCCGGGCTTTTGTGATGGGACGGTGAGGAGGGGGAATCACTCTGTGTCTGACCCCGGAAGTGTGTGATGGGACGGTGAAGAGGGAGATTCAATCTGTGTCAGACCCCGGGAACGTGTGATGGGACGGGTTGGATGGAGTTTCAATCTCTATCTCACCCCGGGCTTTTGTGATTGGACGGTGTGGAGGGAGATTCACTCTATGTCAAACCCCGTGAGTTTGTGATGGGCCGGTGTGTATGGAGATTCACTTTGTGTCTGACCCCGGTCTTTTGTGATGGGACGGTGTGGAGGGAGATTCACTCTGTGTCTGACCCCGGAAGTTTGTGATGGGTCGGTGTGGATGGAGATTCACTCTGTGTCTGACCCCGGGAGTATGTGATGGGACGGTGAGGAGGGAGATTCACTCTGGGTCTCACCCCGTGAACGTGTGATGCGACGGTTGGATGCAGATTCACTCTGTGTCTGACCCCGGGAGTGTGTGATGGGACGGTTTGGATGGAGATCCACTCTGTTTCTGACCCCGAGAGTTTGTGATGGAAATGTGTGGATGCAGATTCACTCTATGTCTGACCCCGGAATTTGTGATGGGACGGTGTGGAGGGGGTTTCAATCTGTGTCTGACCCCGGCAATGTGTGATGGGACGGTTTGGATGGAGATCCACTCTGTGTCTGACCCCGGGTTTTTGTGATGGGACGGTGAGGAGGGAGATTCACTCTGTGTCTGACCCCGGCAATGTGTGATGGGACGGTTTGGATGGAGTTTCACTCAGTGTCTGACCCCGGGAGTTTATGATGGGTCGGTGTGGATGGAGATTCACTCCGTGTCTTACCCCGGGAACGTGTGATGGGTCGGTGTGGATGGAGATTCACTCTGTGTCTGACCCCGGGAGTATGTGATGGGACGGTGAGGAGGGAGATTCACTTTGTTTCTGACCCCGAGAGTTTGTGATGGAAATGTGTGGATGCAGATTCACACTATGTCTGACCCCGGAATTTGTGATGGGACGGTGTGGAGGGAGTTTCAATCTGTGTCTGACCCCGGCAATGTGTGATGGGACGGTTTGGATGGAGATCCACTCTGTGTCTGACCCCGGGTTTTTGTGATGGGACGGTGAGGAGGGAGATTCACTCTATGTCTGACCCCGGCAATGTGTGATGGGACGGTTTGGATTGAGTTTCACTCAGTGTCTGACCCCGGGAGTTTATGATGGGTCGGTGTAGATGGAGATTCACTCTGTGTCTTATCCCGGGAACGTGTGATGGGACGGTTTGGATGGAGGTTCACTCAGAGTCTGACCCCGGAAGTGTGTGATGGGACGGTGAAGAGGGAGATTCACTCTGTGTCTGACCCCGGGAGTATGTGATGGGACGGTTTGGATGGAGATTCACTCTGTGACTGTCCCCGGGCTTTTGTGATGGGACGGTGAGGAGGGAGATTCACTCTGTGTCTGACCCCGGAAGTGTGTGATGGGACGGTGAAGAGGGAGATTCAATCTGTGTCAGAACCCGGGAACGTGTGATGGGACGGGTTGGATGGAGATCCACTCTGTGTCTGACCCCGGGTTTTTGTGATGGGACGGTGAGGAGGGAGATTCACTCTATGTCTGACCCCGGCAATGTGTGATGGGACGGTTTGGATGGAGTTTCACTCAGTGTCTGACCCCGGGAGTTTATGATGGGTCGGTGTAGATGGAGATTCACTCTGTGTCTTATCCCGGGAACGTGTGATGGGACGGTTTGGATGGAGGTTCACTCAGAGTCTGACCCCGGAAGTGTGTGATGGGACGGTGAAGAGGGAGATTCACTCTGTGTCTGACCCCGGGAGTATGTGATGGGACGGTTTGGATGGAGATTCACTCTGTGACTGTCCCCGGGCTTTTGTGATGGGACGGTGAGGAGGGAGATTCACTCTGTGTCTGACCCCGGAAGTGTGTGATGGGACGGTGAAGCGGGAGATTCAATCTGTGTCAGAACCCGGGAACGTGTGATGGGACGGGTTGGATGGAGTTTCAATCTCTATCTGACCCCGGGCTTTTGCGATTGGACGGTGTGTAGGGAGATTCACTCTATGTCAAACCCCGTGAGTTTGTGATGGGCCGGTGTGTATGGAGATTCACTTTGTGTCTGACGCCGGTCTTTTGTGATGGGACGGTGTGGAGGGAGATTCACTCTGTGTCTGACCCAGGAAGTTTGTGATGGGTCGGTGTGGATGGAGATTCACTCTGTGTCTGACCCCGGGAGTATGTGATGGGACGGTGAGGAGGGAGATTCACTCTGGGTCTCACCCCGGGAACGTGTGATGCGACGGTTGGATGCAGATTCACTCTGTGTCTGACCCCGGGAGTGTGTGATGGGACGGTTTGGATGGAGTTCCACTCTGTTTCTGACCCCGAGAGTTGGTGATGGAAATGTGTGGATGCAGATTCACTCTATGTCTGACCCCGGAATTTGTGATGGGACGGTGTGGAGGGAGTTTCAATCTGTGTCTGACCCCGGCAATGTGTGATGGGACGGTTTGGATGGAGATCCACTCTGTGTCTGACCCCGGGTTTTTGTGATGGGACGGTGAGGAGGAAGATTCACTCTGTGTCTGACCCCGGCAATGTGTGATGGGACGGTTTGGATGGAGTTTCACTCAGTGTCTGACCCCGGGAGTTTATGATGGTTCGGTGTGGATGGAGATTCACTCTGTGTCTTACCCCGGGAACGTGTGATGGGACGGTTTGGATGGAGGTTCACTCTGAGTCTGACCCCGGAAGTGTGTGATGGGACGGTGAAGAGGGAGATTCACTCTGTGTCTGACCCCGGGAGTATGTGATGGGACGGTTTGGATGGAGATTCACTCTGTGACTGTCCCCGGGCTTTTGTGATGGGACGGTGAGGAGGGAGATTCACTCTGTGTCAGACCCCGGGAACGTGTGATGGGACGGGTTGGATGGAGTTTCACTCAGTGTCTGACCCCGGGAGTTTATGATGGGTCGGTGTGGATGGAGATTCACTCTGTGTCTTACCCCGGGAACGTGTGATGGGACGGTTTGGATGGAGGTTCACTCTGAGTCTGACCCCGGAAGTGTGTGATGGGACGGTTTGAATGGAGATTCACTCTGTGACTGTCCCCGGGCTTTTGTGATGGGACGGTGAGGAGGGAGATTCACTCTGTGTCTGACCCAGGAAGTGTGTGATGGGACGGTGAAGAGGGTGATTCACTCAGTGTCTGACCCCGGGCTTTTGTGATGGGACGGTGAGGAGGGAGATTCACTCTGTGTCAGACCCCGGGAACGTGTGATGGGACGGGTTGGATGGAGTTTCAATCTCTATCTGACCCCGGGCTTTTGTGATTGGACGGTGTGTAGGGAGATTCACTCTATGTCAAACCCCGTGAGTTTGTGATGGGCCGGTGTGTATGGAGATTCACTTTGTGTCTGACCCCGGTCTTTATTGATGGACGGTGTGGATGGAGATTCACTCTGTGTCTGACCCCGGGAGTATGTGATGGGACGGTGAGGAGGGAGATTCACTCTGGGTCTCACCCCGGGAACGTGTGATGCGACGGTTGGATGCAGATTCACTCTGTGTCTGACCCCGGGAGTGTGTGATGGGACGGTTTGGATGGAGATCCACTCTGTGTCTGACCCCGGCTTTTTGTGATGGGACGGTGAGGAGGGAGATTCACTCTGTGTCTGACCCCGGCAATGTGTGATGGGACGGTTTGGATGGAGTTTCACTCTGTGTCTGACCCCGGGAGTTTATGATGGGTCGTTGTGGATGGAGATTCACTCCGTGTGTTACCCCGGGAACGTGTGGTGGGTCGGTGTGGATGGAGATTCACTCTGTGTCTGACCCCGGGAGTATGTGATGGGACGGTGAGGAGGGAGATTCACTCTGTTTCTGACCCCGAGAGTTTGTGATTGAAATGTGTGGATGCAGATTCACTCTATGTCTGACCCCGGAATTTGTGATGGGACGGTGTGGAGGGAGTTTCAATCTGTGTCTGACCCCGGCAATGTGTGATGGGACGGTTTGGATGGAGATCCACTCTGTGTCTGACCCCGGGTTTTTGTGATGGGACGGTGAGGAGGGAGATTCTCTCTGTGTCTGACCCCGGCAATGTGTGATGGGACGGTTTGGATGGAGCTTCACTCAGTGTCTGACCCCGGGAGTTTATGATGGGTCGGTGTAGATGGAGATTCACTCTGTGTCTTACCCCGGGAACGTGTGATGGGACGGTTTGCATGGAGGTTCACTCAGAGTCTGACCCCGGAAGTGTGTGATGGGACGGTGAAGAGGGAGATTCACTCTGTGTCTGACCCCGGGAGTATGTGATGGGACGGTTTGGATGGAGATTCACTCTGTGACTGTCCCCGGGCTTTTGTGATGGGACGGTGAGGAGGGAGATTCACTCTGTGTCTTACCCCGGGAACGTGTGATGGGACGGTTTGGATGGAGGTTCACTCTGAGTCTGACCCCGGAAGTGTGTGATGGGACGGTGAAGAGGGAGATTCACTCTGTGTCTGACCCCGGGAGTATGTGATGGGACGGTTTGGATGGAGATTCACTCTGTGACTGTCCCCGGGCTTTTGTGATGGGACGGTGAGGAGGGAGATTCACTCTGTGTCAGACCCCGGGAACGTGTGATGGGACGGGTTGGATGGAGTTTCACTCAGTGTCTGACCCCGGGAGTTTATGATGGGTCGGTGTGGATGGAGATTCACTCTGTGTCTTACCCCGGGAACGTGTGATGGGACGGTTTGGATGGAGGTTCACTCTGAGTCTGACCCCGGAAGTGTGTGATGGGACGGTGAAGAGGGAGATTCACTCTGTGTCTGACCCCGGGAGTATGTGATGGGACGGTTTGGATGGAGATTCACTCTGTGACTGTCCCCGGGCTTTTGTGATGGGACGGTGAGGAGGGAGATTCACTCTGTGTCTGACCCAGGAAGTGTGTGATGGGACGGTGAAGAGGGTGATTCACTCAGTGTCTGACCCCGGGCTTTTGTGATGGGACGGTGAGGAGGGAGATTCACTCTGTGTCAGACCCCGGGAACGTGTGATGGGACGGGTTGGATGGAGTTTCAATCTCTATCTGACCCCGGGCTTTTGTGATTGGACGGTGTGGAGGGAGATTCACTCTATGTCAAACCCCGTGAGTTTGTGATGGGCCGGTGTGTATGGAGATTCACTTTGTGTCTGACCCCGGTCTTTATTGATGGACGGTGTGGATGGAGATTCACTCTGTGTCTGACCCCGGGAGTATGTGATGGGACGGTGAGGAGGGAGATTCACTCTGGGTCTCACCCCGGGAACGTGTGATGCGACGGTTGGATGCAGATTCACTCTGTGTCTGACCCCGGGAGTGTGTGATGGGACGGTTTGGATGGAGATCCACTCTGTGTCTGACCCCGGCTTTTTGTGATGGGACGGTGAGGAGGGAGATTCACTCTGTGTCTGACCCCGGCAATGTGTGATGGGACGGTTTGGATGGAGTTTCACTCTGTGTCTGACCCCGGGAGTTTATGATGGGTCGTTGTGGATGGAGATTCACTCCGTGTCTTACCCCGGGAACGTGTGATGGGTCGGTGTGGATGGAGATTCACTCTGTGTCTGACCCCGGGAGTATGTGATGGGACGGTGAGGAGGGAGATTCACTCTGTTTCTGACCCCGAGAGTTTGTGATTGAAATGTGTGGATGCAGATTCACTCTATGTCTGACCCCGGAATTTGTGATGGGACGGTGTGGAGGGAGTTTCAATCTGTGTCTGACCCCGGCAATGTGTGATGGGACGGTTTGGATGGAGATCCACTCTGTGTCTGACCCCGGGTTTTTGTGATGGGACGGTGAGGAGGGAGATTCTCTCTGTGTCTGACCCCGGCAATGTGTGATGGGACGGTTTGGATGGAGTTTCACTCAGTGTCTGACCCCGGGAGTTTATGATGGGTCGGTGTAGATGGAGATTCACTCTGTGTCTTACCCCGGGAACTTGTGATGGGACGGTTTGGATGGAGGTTCACTCAGAGTCCGACCCCGGAAGTGTGTGATGGGACGGTGAAGAGGGAGATTCACTCTGTGTCTGACCCCGGGAGTATGTGATGGGACGGTTTGGATGGAGATTCACTCTGTGACTGTCCCCGGGCTTTTGTGATGGGACGGTGAGGAGGGGGAATCACTCTGTGTCTGACCCCGGAAGTGTGTGATGGGACGGTGAAGAGGGAGATTCAATCTGTGTCAGACCCCGGGAACGTGTGATGGGACGGGTTGGATGGAGTTTCAATCTCTATCTGACCCCGGGCTTTTGTGATTGGACGGTGTGGAGGGAGATTCACTCTATGTCAAACCCCGTGAGTTTGTGATGGGCCGGTGTGTATGGAGATTCACTTTGTGTCTGACCCCGGTCTTTTGTGATGGGACGGTGTGGAGGGAGATTCACTCTGTGTCTGACCCCGGAAGTTTGTGATGGGTCGGTGTGGATGGAGATTCACTCTGTGTCTGACCCCGGGAGTGTGTGATGGGACGGTGAAGAGGGAGATTCAATCTGTGTCAGAACCCGGGAACGTGTGATGGGACGGGTTGGATGGAGTTTCAATCTCTATCTGACCCCGGGCTTTTGTGATGGGACGGTGAGGAGGGAGATTCACTCTGTGTCTGACCCAGGAAGTTTGTGATGGGTCGGTGTGGATGGAGATTCACTCTGTGTCTGACCCCGGGAGTATGTGATGGGACGGTGAGGAGGGAGATTCACTCTGGGTCTCACCCCGGGAACGTGTGATGCGACGGTTGGATGCAGATTCACTCTGTGTCTGACCCCGGGAGTGTGTGATGGGACGGTTTGGATGGAGTTCCACTCTGTTTCTGACCCCGAGAGTTGGTGATGGAAATGTGTGGATGCAGATTCACTCTATGTCTGACCCCGGAATTTGTGATGGGACGGTGTGGAGGGAGTTTCAATCTGTGTCTGACCCCGGCAATGTGTGATGGGACGGTTTGGATGGAGATCCACTCTGTGTCTGACCCCGGGTTTTTGTGATGGGACGGTGAGGAGGAAGATTCACTCTGTGTCTGACCCCGGCAATGTGTGATGGGACGGTTTGGATGGAGTTTCACTCAGTGTCTGACCCCGGGAGTTTATGATGGTTCGGTGTGGATGGAGATTCACTCTGTGTCTTACCCCGGGAACGTGTGATGGGACGGTTTGGATGGAGGTTCACTCTGAGTCTGACCCCGGAAGTGTGTGATGGGACGGTGAAGAGGGAGATTCACTCTGTGTCTGACCCCGGGAGTATGTGATGGGACGGTTTGGATGGAGATTCACTCTGTGACTGACCCCGGGCTTTTGTGATTGGACGGTGTGGAGGGAGATTCACTCTATGTCAAACCCCGTGAGTTTGTGATGGGCCGGTGTGTATGGAGATTCACTTTGTGTCTGACCCCGGTCTTTTGTGATGGGACGGTGTGGATGGAGATTCACTCTGTGTCTGACCCCGGGAGTATGTGATGGGACGGTGAGGAGGGAGATTCACTCTGGGTCTCACCCCGGGAACGTGTGATGCGACGGTTGGATGCAGATTCACTCTGTGTCTGACCCCGGGAGTGTGTGATGGGACGGTTTGGATGGAGATCCACTCTGTGTCTGACCCCGGTTTTTTGTGAGGGGACGGTGAGGAGGGAGATTCACTCTATGTCTGACCCCGGAATTTGTGATGGGACGGTGTGGAGGGAGTTTCAATCTGTGTCTGACCCCGGCAATGTGTGATGGGACGGTTTGGATGGAGTTTCACTCAGTGTCTGACCCCGGGAGTTTATGATGGGTCAGTGTGGATGGAGATTCACTCCGTGTCTTACCCCGGGAACGTGTGATGGGTCGGTGTGGATGGAGATTCACTCTGTGTCTGACCCCGGGAGTATGTGATGGGACGGTGAGGAGGGAGATTCACTCTGTTTCTGACCCCGAGAGTTTGTGATGGAAATGTGTGGATGCAGATTCACTCTATGTCTGACCCCGGAATTTGTGATGGGACGGTGTGGAGGGAGTTTCAATCTGTGTCTGACCCCGGCAATGTGTGATGGGACGGTTTGGATGGAGATCCACTCTGTGTCTGACCCCGGGTTTTTGTGATGGGACGGTGAGGAGGGAGATTCACTCTGTGTCTGAACCCGGCAATGTGTGATGGGACGGTTTGGATGGAGTTTCACACAGTGTCTGACCCCGGGTTTTTGTGATGGGACGGTGAGGAGGAAGATTCACTCTGTGTCTTACCCCGGGAACGTGTGATGGGACGGTTTGGATGGAGGTTCACTCAGAGTCTGACCCCGGAAGTGTGTGATGGGACGGTGAAGAGGGAGATTCACTCTGTGTCTGACCCCGGGAGTATGTGATGGGACGGTTTGGATGGAGATTCACTCTGTGACTGTCCCCGGGCTTTTGTGATGGGACGGTGAGGAGGGAGATTCACTCTGTGTCTGACCCCGGAAGTGTGTGATGGGACAGTGAAGAGGGTGATTCACTCAGTGTCTGACCCCGGGCTTTTGTGATGGGACGGTGAAGAGGGAGATTCAATCTGTGTCAGACCCCGGGAACGTGTGATGGGACGGGTTGGATGGAGTTTCAATCTCTATCTGACCCCGGGCTTTTGTGATTGGACGGTGTGGAGGGAGATTCACTCTATGTCAAACCCCGTGAGTTTGTGATGGGCCGGTGTGTATGGAGATTCACTCTGTGACTGTCCCCGGGCTTTTGTGATGGGACGGTGAGGAGGGAGATTCACTCTGTGTCTGACCCCGGAAGTGTGTGATGGGACAGTGAAGAGGGTGATTCCCTCAGTGTCTGACCCCGGGCTTTTGTGATGGGACGGTGAAGAGGGAGATTCAATCTGTGTCAGACCCCGGGAACGTGTGATGGGACGGGTTGGATGGAGTTTCAATCTCTATCTGACCCCGGGCTTTTGTGATTGGACGGTGTGGAGGGAGATTCACTCTATGTCAAACCCCGTGAGTTTGTGATGGGCCGGTGTGTATGGAGATTCACTTTGTGTCTGACCCCGGTCTTTTGTGATGGGCCGGTGTGTATGGAGATTCACTTTGTGTCTGACCCCGGTCTTTTGTGATGGGACGGTGTGGATGGAGATTCACTCTGTGTCTGACCCCGGGAGTATGTGATGGGACGGTGAGGAGGGAGATTCACTCTGGGTCTCACCCCGGGAACGTGTGATGCGACGGTTGGATGCAGATTCACTCTGTGTCTGACCCCGGGAGTGTGTGATGGGACGGTTTGGATGGAGATCCACTCTGTGTCTGACCCCGGTTTTTTGTGATGGGACGGTGAGGAGGGAGATTCACTCTATGTCTGACCCCGGAATTTGTGATGGGACGTTGTGGAGGGAGTTTCAATCTGTGTCTGACCCCGGCAATGTGTGATGGGACGGTTTGGATGGAGATCCACTCTGTGTCTGACCCCGGGTTTTTGTGATGGGACGGTGAGGAGGAAGATTCACTCTGTGTCTGACCCCGGCAATGTGTGATGGGACGGTTTGGATGGAGTTTCACTCAGTGTCTGACCCCGGGAGTTTATGATGGGTCGGTGTGGATGGAGATTCACTCTGTGTCTTACCCCGGGAACGTGTGATGGGACGGTTTGGATGGAGGATCACTCTGAGTCTGACCCCGGAAGTGTGTGATGGGACGGTGAAGAGGGAGATTCACTCTGTGTCTGACCCCGGGAGTATGTGATGGGACGGTTTGGATGGAGATTCACTCTGTGACTGTCCCCGGGCTTTTGTGATGGGACGGTGAGGAGGGAGATTCACTCTGTGTCTGACCCAGGAAGTGTGTGATGGGACGGTGAAGAGGGTGATTCACTCAGTGTCTGACCCCGGGCTTTTGTGATGGGACGGTGAGGAGGGAGATTCACTCTGTGTCAGACCCCGGGAACGTGTGATGGGACGGGTTGGATGGAGTTTCAATCTCTATCTGTCCCCGGGCTTTTGTGATTGGACGGTGTGGAGGGAGATTCACTCTATGTCAAACCCCGTGTGTTTGTTATGGGCCGGTGTGTATGGAGATTCACTTTGTGTCTGACCCCGGTCTTTTGTGATGGGACGGTGTGGATGGAGATTCACTCTGTGTCTGACCCCGGGAGTATGTGATGGGACGGTGAGGAGGGAGATTCACTCTGGGTCTCACCCCGGGAACGTGTGATGCGACGGTTGGATGCAGATTCACTCTGTGTCTGACCCCGGGAGTGTGTGATGGGACGGTTTGAATGGAGATCCACTCTGTGTCTGACCCCGGTTTTTTGTGATGGGACGGTGAGGAGGGAGATTCACTCTATGTCTGACCCCGGAATTTGAGATGGGACGGTGTGGAGGGAGTTTCAATCTGTGTCTGACCCCGGCAATATGTGATGGGACGGTTTGGATGGAGATTCACTCTGTGACTGTCCCCGGGCTTTTGTGATGGGACGGTGAGGAGGGAGATTCACTCTGTGTCTGACCCAGGAAGTGTGTGATGGGACGGTGAAGAGGGTGATTCACTCAGTGTCTGACCCCGGGCTTTTGTGATTGGACGGTGAGGAGGGAGATTCACTCTGTGTCAGACCCCGGGAACGTGTGATGGGACGGGTTGGATGGAGTTTCAATCTCTATCTGACCCCGGGCTTTTGTGATTGGACGGTGTGGAGGGAGATTCACTCTATGTCAAACCCCGTGAGTTTGTGATGGGCCGCTGTGTATGGAGATTCACTTTGTGTCTGACCCCGGTCTTTATTGATGGACGGTGTGGATGGAGATTCACTCTGTGTCTGACCCCGGGAGTATGTGATGGGACGGTGAGGAGGGAGATTCACTCTGGGTCTCACCCCGGGAACGTGTGATGCGACGGTTGGATGCAGATTCACTCTGTGTCTGACCCCGGGCTTTTGTGATGGGACTGTGTGTAGGGAGCTTCACTCTGTGTCTGACCACGGAAGTTTGTGATGGGCCGGTGTGTATGGAGATTCACTTTGTGTCTGACCCCGGTCTTTTGTGATGGGACGGTGTGGATGGAGATTCACTCTGTGTCTGACCCCGGGAGTATGTGATGGGACGGTGAGGAGGGAGATTCACTCTGGGTCTCACCCCGGGAACGTGTGATGCGACGGTTGGATGCAGATTCACTCTGTGTCTGACCCCGGGAGTGTGTGATGGGACGGTTTGAATGGAGATCCACTCTGTGTCTGACCCCGGTTTTTTGTGATGGGACGGTGAGGAGGGAGATTCACTCTATGTCTGACCCAGGAATTTGTGATGGGACGGTGTGGAGGGAGTTTCAATCTGTGTCTGACCCCGGCAATATGTGATGGGACGGTTTGGATGGAGATTCACTCTGTGACTGTCCCCGGGCTTTTGTGATGGGACGGTGAGGAGGGAGATTCACTCTGTGTCTGACCCAGGAAGTGTGTGATGGGACGGTGAAGAGGGTGATTCACTCAGTGTCTGACCCCGGGCTTTTGTGATGGGACGGTGAGGAGGGAGATTCACTCTGTGTCAGACCCCGGGAACGTGTGATGGGACGGGTTGGATGGAGTTTCAATCTCTATCTGACCCCGGGCTTTTGTGATTGGACGGTGTGGAGGGAGATTCACTCTATGTCAAACCCCGTGAGTTTGTGATGGGCCGCTGTGTATGGAGATTCACTTTGTGTCTGACCCCGGTCTTTATTGATGGACGGTGTGGATGGAGATTCACTCTGTGTCTGACCCCGGGAGTATGTGATGGGACGGTGAGGAGGGAGATTCACTCTGGGTCTCACCCCGGGAACGTGTGATGCGACGGTTGGATGCAGATTCACTCTGTGTCTGACCCCGGGAGTGTGTGATGGGACGGTTTGGATGGAGATCCACTCTGTGTCTGACCCCGGCTTTTTGTGATGGGACGGTGAGGAGGGAGATTCACTCTGTGTCTGACCCCGGCAATGTGTGATGGTACGGTTTGGATGGAGTTTCACTCTGTGTCTGACCCCGGGAGTTTATGATGGGTCGTTGTGGATGGAGATTCACTCCGTGTCTTACCCAGGGAACGTGTGATGGGTCGGTGTGGATGGAGATTCACTCTGTGTCTGACCCCGGGAGTATGTGATGGGACGGTGAGGAGGGAGATTCACTCTGTTTCTGACCCCGAGTGTTTGTGATTGAAATGTGTGGATGCAGATTCACTCTATGTCTGACCCCGGAATTTGTGATGTGACGGTGTGGAGGGAGTTTCAATCTGTGTCTGACCCCGGCAATGTGTGATGGGACGGTTTGGATGGAGATCCACTCTGTGTCTGACCCCGGGTTTTTGTGATGGGACGGTGAGGAGGGAGATTCACTCTGTGTCTGACCCCGGCAATGTGTGATGGGACGGTTTGGATGGAGTTTCACTCAGTGTCTGACCCCGGGAGTTTATGATGGGTCGGTGTAGATGGAGATTCACTCTGTGTCTTACCCCGGGAACGTGTGATGGGACGGTTTGGATGGAGGTTCACTCAGAGTCTGACCCCGGAAGTGTGTGATGGGACGGTGAAGAGGGAGATTCACTCTGTGTCTGACCCCGGGAGTATGTGATGGGACGGTTTGGATGGAGATTCACTCTGTGACTGTCCCCGGGCTTTTGTGATGGGACGGTGAGGAGGGGGAATCACTCTGTGTCTGACCCCGGAAGTGTGTGATGGGACGGTGAAGAGGGAGATTCAATCTGTGTCAGACCCCGGGAACGTGTGATGGGACGGGTTGGATGGAGTTTCAATCTCTATCTGACCCCGGGCTTTTGTGATTGGACGGTGTGGAGGGAGATTCACTCTATGTCAAACCCCGTGAGTTTGTGATGGGCCGGTGTGTATGGAGATTCACTTTGTGTCTGACCCCGGTCTTTTGTGATGGGACGGTGTGGAGGGAGATTCACTCTGTGTCTGACCCCGGAAGTTTGTGATGGGACGGTGTGGATGGAGATTCACTCTGTGTCTGACCCCGGGAGTATGTGATGGGACGGTGAGGAGGGAGATTCACTCTGGGTCTCACCCCGGGAACGTGTGATGCGACGGTTGGATGCAGATTCACTCTGTGTCTGACCCCGGGAGTGTGTGATGGGACGGTTTGGATGGAGATCCACTCTGTTTCTGACCCCGAGAGTTTGTGATGGAAATGTGTGGATGCAGATTCACTCTATGTCTGACCCCGGAATTTGTGATGGGACGGTGTGGAGGGAGTTTCAATCTGTGTGTGACCCCGGCAATGTGTGATGGGACGGTTTGGATGGAGATCCACTCTGTGTCTGACCCCGGGATTTTGTGATGGGACGGTTTGGATGGAGTTTCACTCAGTGTCTGACCCCGGGAGTTTATGATGGGTCGGTGTGGATGGAGATTCACTCCGTGTCTTACCCCGGGAACGTGTGATGGGTCGGTGTGGATGGAGATTCACTCTGTGTCTGACCCCGGGAGTATGTGATGGGACGGTGAGGAGGGAGATTCACTCTGTTTCTGACCCCGAGAGTTTGTGATGGAAATGTGTGGATGCAGATTCACTCTATGTCTGACCCCGGAATTTGTGATGGGACGGTGTGGAGGGAGTTTCAATCTGTGTCTGAACCCGGCAATGTGTGATGGGACGGTTTGGATGGAGATCCACTCTGTGTCTGACCCCGGGTTTTTGTGATGGGACGGTGAGGAGGGAGATTCACTCTATGTCTGACCACGGCAATGTGTGATGGGACGGTTTGGATGGAGTTTCACTCAGTGTCTGACCCCGGGAGTTTATGATGGGTCGGTGTAGATGGAGATTCACTCTGTGTCTTACCCCGGGAACGTGTGATGGGACGGTTTGGATGGAGGTTCACTCAGAGTCTGACCCCGGAAGTGTGTGATGGGACGGTGAAGAGGGAGATTCACTCTGTGTCTGACCCCGGGAGTATGTGATGGGACGGTTTGGATGGAGATTCACTCTGTGACTGTCCCCGGGCTTTTGTGATGGGACGGTGAGGAGGGAGATTCACTCTGTGTCTGACCCCGGAAGTGTGTGATGGGACGGTGAAGAGGGAGATTCAATCTGTGTCAGACCCCGGGAACGTGTGATGGGACGGGTTGGATGGAGTTTCAATCTCTATCTGACCCCGGGCTTTTGTGATTGGACGGTGTGTAGGGAGATTCACTCTATGTCAAACCCCGTGAGTTTGTGATGGGCCGGTGTGTATGGAGATTCACTTTGTGTCTGACGCCGGTCTTTTGTGATGGGACGGTGTTGAGGGAGATTCACTCTGTGTCTGACCCCGGAAGTTTGTGATGGGTCGGTGTGGATGGAGATTCACTCTGTGTCTGACCCCGGGAGTATGTGATGGGACGGTGAGGAGGGAGATTCACTCTGGGTCTCACCCCGGGAACGTGTGATGCGACGGTTGGATGCAGATTCACTCTGTGTCTGACCCCGGGAGTGTGTGATGGGACGGTTTGGATGGAGTTCCACTCTGGTTCTGACCCCGAGAGTTTGTGATGGAAATGTGTGGATGCAGATTCACTCTATGTCTGATCCCGGAATTTGTGATGGGACGGTGTGGAGGGAGTTTCAATCTGTGTCTGACCCCGGCAATGTGTGATGGGACGGTTTGGATGGAGATCCACTCTGTGTCTGACCCCGGGTTTTTGTGATGGGACGGTGAGGAGGAAGATTCACTCTGTGTCTGACCCCGGCAATGTGTGATGGGACGGTTTGGATGGAGTTTCACTCAGTGTCTGACCCCGGGAGTTTATGATGGGTCGGTGTGGATGGAGATTCACTCTGTGTCTTACCCCGGGAACGTGTGATGGGACGGTTTGGATGGAGGTTCACTCTGAGTCTGACCCCGGAAGTGTGTGATGGGACGGTGAAGAGGGAGATTCACTCTGTGTCTGACCCCGGGAGTATGTGATGGGACGGTTTGGATGGAGATTCACTCTGTGACTGTCCCCGGGCTTTTGTGATGGGACGGT
Organism: Hemitrygon akajei; assembly: GCF_048418815.1. NCBI lineage: Eukaryota > Metazoa > Chordata > Chondrichthyes > Myliobatiformes > Dasyatidae > Hemitrygon > Hemitrygon akajei. The sequence continues at coordinate 4,200,815 of NW_027331952.1, forward strand.
GAGGAGGGAGATTCACTCTGTGTCTGACCCCGGGCTTTTGTGATGGGACGGTGAGGAGGGAGATTCACTCTGTGTCAGACCCCGGGAACGTGTGATGGGACGGGTTGGATGGAGTTTCAATCTCTATCTGACCCCGGGCTTTTGTGATTGGACGGTGTGGAGGGAGATTCACTCTATGTCAAACCCCGTGAGTTTGTGATGGGCCGGTGTGTATGGAGATTCACTTTGTGTCTGACCCCGGTCTTTTGTGATGGGACGGTGTGGATGGAGATTCACTCTGTGTCTGACCCCGGGAGTATGTGATGGGACGGTGAGGAGGGAGATTCACTCTGGGTCTCACCCCGGGAACGTGTGATGCGACGGTTGGATGCAGATTCACTCTGTGTCTGACCCCGGGAGTGTGTGATGGGACGGTTTGGATGGAGATCCACTCTGTGTCTGACCCCGGTTTTTTGTGAGGGGACGGTGAGGAGGGAGATTCACTCTATGTCTGACCCCGGAATTTGTGATGGGACGGTGTGGAGGGAGTTTCAATCTGTGTCTGACCCCGGCAATGTGTGATGGGACGGTTTGGATGGAGATCCACTCTGTGTCTGACCCCGGGTTTTTGTGATTGGAAGGTGAGGAGGAAGATTCACTCTGTGTCTGACCCCGGCAATGTGTGATGGGACGGTTTGGATGGAGTTTCACTCAGTGTCTGACCCCGGGTGTTTATGATGGGTCGGTGTGGATGGAGATTCACTCTGTGTCTTACCCCGGGAACGTGTGATGGGACGGTTTGGATGGAGGTTCACTCTGAGTCTGACCCCGGAAGTGTGTGATGGGACGGTGAAGAGGGAGATTCACTCTGTGTCTGACCCCGGGAGTATGTGATGGGACGGTTTGTATGGAGATTCACTCCGTGTCTTACCCCGGGAGTTTATGATGGGTCGTTGTGGATGGAGATTCACTCCGTGTCTTACCCCGGGAACGTGTGATGGGTCGGTGTGGATGGAGATTCACTCCGTGTCTGACCCCGGTTTTTTGTGATGGGACGATGAGGAGGGAGATTCACTCTATGTCTGACCCCGGAATTTGTGATGGGACGGTGTGGAGGGAGTTTCAATCTGTGTCTGACCCCGGCAATGTGTGATGGGACGGTTTGGATGGAGATCCACTCTGTGTCTGACCCCGGGTTTTTGTGATGGGACGGTGAGGAGGAAGATTCACTCTGTGTCTGACCCCGGCAATGTGTGATGGGACGGTTTGGATGGAGTTTCACTCAGTGTCTGACCCCGGGAGTTTATGATGGGTCGGTGTGGATGGAGATTCACTCTGTGTCTTACCCCGGGAACGTGTGATGGGACGGTTTGGATGGAGGTTCACTGTGAGTCTGACCCCGGAAGTGTGTGATGGGACGGTGAAGAGGGAGATTCACTCTGTGTCTGACCCCGGGAGTATGTGATGGGACGGTTTGGATGGAGATTCACTCTGTGACTGTCCCCGGGCTTTTGTGATGGGACGGTGAGGAGGGAGATTCACTCTGTGTCTGACCCAGGAAGTGTGTGATGGGACGGTGAAGAGGGTGATTCACTCAGTGTCTGACCCCGGGCTTTTGTGATGGGACGGTGAGGAGGGAGATTCACTCTGTGTCAGACCCCGGGAACGTGTGATGGGACGGGTTGGATGGAGTTTCAATCTCTATCTGACCCCGGGCTTTTGTGATTGGACGGTGTGGAGGGAGATTCACTCTATGTCAAACCCCGTGAGTTTGTGATGGGCCGGTGTGTATGGAGATTCACTTTGTGTCTGACCCCGGTCTTTATTGATGGACGGTGTGGATGGAGATTCACTCTGTGTCTGACCCCGGGAGTATGTGATGGGACGGTGAGGAGGGAGATTCACTCTGGGTCTCACCCCGGGAACGTGTGATGCGACGGTTGGATGCAGATTCACTCTGTGTCTGACCCCGGGAGTGTGTGATGGGACGGTTTGGATGGAGATCCACTCTGTGTCTGACCCCGGCTTTTTGTGATGGGACGGTGAGGAGGGAGATTCACTCTGTGTCTGACCCCGGTCTTTTGTGATGGGACGGTGTGGAGGGAGATTCACTCTGTGTCTGACCCCGGAAGTTTGTGATGGGTCGGTGTGGATGGAGATTCACTCTGTGTCTGACCCCGGGAGTATGTGATGGGACGGTGAGGAGGGAGATTCACTCTGGGTCTCACCCCGGGAACGTGTGATGCGACGGTTGGATGCAGATTCACTCTGTGTCTGACCCCGGGAGTGTGTGATGGGACGGTTTGGATGGAGATCCACTCTGCTTCTGACCCCGAGAGTTTGTGATGGAAATGTGTGGATGCAGATTCACTCTATGTCTGACCCCGGAATTTGTGATGGGACGGTGTGGAGGGAGTTTCAATCTGTGTCTGACCCCGGCAATGTGTGATGGGACGGTTTGGATGGAGATCCACTCTGTGTCTGACCCCGGGTTTTTGTGATGGGACGGTTTGGATGGAGATTCACTCTGTGTCTGACCCCGGCAATGTGTGATGGGACGGTTTGGATGGAGTTTCACTCAGTGTCTGACCCCGGGAGTTTATGATGGGTCGGTGTGGATGGAGATTCACTCCGTGTCTTACCCCGGGAACGTGTGATGGGTCGGTGTGGATGGAGATTCACTCTGTGTCTGACCCCGGGAGTATGTGATGGGACGGTGAGGAGGGAGATTCACTCTGTTTCTGACCCCGAGAGTTTGTGATGGAAATGTGTGGATGCAGATTCACTCTATGTCTGACCCCGGAATTTGTGATGGGACGGTGTGGAGGGAGTTTCAATCTGTGTCTGACCCCGGCAATGTGTGATGGGACGGTTTGGATGGAGATCCACTCTGTGTCTGACCCCGGGTTTTTGTGATGGGACGGTGAGGAGGGAGATTCACTCTGTGTCTGACCCCGGCAATGTGTGATGGGACGGTTTGGATGGAGTTTCACTCAGTGTCTGACCCCGGGAGTTTATGATGGGTCGGTGTAGATGGAGATTCACTCTGTGTCTTACCCCGGGAACGTGTGATGGGACGGTTTGGATGGAGGTTCACTCAGAGTCTGACCCCGGAAGTGTGTGATGGGACGGTGAAGAGGGAGATTCACTCTGTGTCTGACCCCGGGAGTATGTGATGGGTCGGTTTGGATGGAGATTCACTCTGTGACTGTCCCCGGGCTTTTGTGATGGGACGGTGAGGAGGGAGATTCACTCTGTGTCTGACCCCGGAAGTGTGTGATGGGACGGTGAAGAGGGAGATTCAATCTGTGTCAGACCCCGGGAACGTGTGATGGGACGGGTTGGATGGAGTTTCAATCTCTATCTGACCCCGGGCTTTTGTGATTGGACGGTGTGTAGGGAGATTCACTCTATGTCAAACCCCGTGAGTTTGTGATGGGCCGGTGTGTATGGAGATTCACTTTGTGTCTGACCCCGGTTTTTTGTGATGGGACGGTGTGGAGGGAGATTCACTCTGTGTCTGACCCCGGAAGTTTGTGATGGGTCTGTGTGGATGGAGATTCACTCTGTGTCTGACCCCGGGAGTATGTGATGGGACGGTGAGGAGGGAGATTCACTCTGGGTCTCACCCCGGGAACGTGTGATGCGACGGTTGGATGCAGATTCACTCTGTGTCTGACCCCGGGAGTGTGTGATGGGACGGTTTGGATGGAGATCCACTCTGTTTCTGACCCCGAGAGTTTGTGATGGAAATGTGTGGATGCAGATTCACTCTATGTCTGACCCCGGAATTTGTGATGGGACGGTGTGGAGGGAGTTTCAATCTGTGTCTTACCCCGGCAATGTGTGATGGGACGGTTTGGATGGAGATCCACTCTGTGTCTGACCCCGGGTTTTTGTGATGGGACAGTGAGGAGGAAGATTCACTCTGTGTCTGACCCCGGCAATGTGTGATGGGACGGTTTGGATGGAGTTTCACTCAGTGTCTGACCCCGGGAATTTATGATGGGTCGGTGTGGATGGAGATTCACTCTGTGGCTTACCCCGGGAACGTGTGATGGGACGGTTTGGATGGAGGTTCACTCTGAGTCTGACCCCGGAAGTGTGTGATGGGACGGTGAAGAGGGAGATTCACTCTGTGTCTGACCCCGGGAGTATGTGATGGGACGGTTTGGATGGAGATTCACTCTGTGACTGTCCCCGGGCTTTTGTGATGGGACGGTGAGGAGGGAGATTCACTCTGTGTCTGACCCAGGAAGTGTGTGATGGGACGGTGAAGAGGGTGATTCACTCAGTGTCTGACCCCGGGCTTTTGTGATGGGACGGTGAGGAGGGAGATTCACTCTGTGTCAGACCCCGGGAACGTGTGATGGGACGGGTTGGATGGAGTTTCAATCTCTATCTGACCCCGGGCTTTTGTGATTGGACGGTGTGGAGGGAGATTCACTCTATGTCAAACCCCGTGAGTTAGTGATGGGCCGGTGTGTATGGAGATTCACTTTGTGTCTGACCCCGGTCTTTTGTGATGGGACGGTGTGGATGGAGATTCACTCTGTGTCTGACCCCGGGAGTATGTGATGGGTCGGTGAGGAGGGAGATTCACTCTGGGTCTCACCCCGGGAACGTGTGATGCGACGGTTGGATGCAGATTCACTCTGTGTCTGACCCCGGGAGTGTGTGATGGGACGGTTTGGATGGAGATCCACTCTGTGTCTGACCCCGGTTTTTTGTGATGGGACGGTGAGGAGGGAGATTCACTCTATGTCTGACCCCGGAATTTGTGATGGGACGGTGTGGAGGGAGTTTCAATCTGTGTCTGACCCCGGCAATGTGTGATGGGACGGTTTGGATGGAGATCCACTCTGTGTCTGACCCCGGGTTTTTGTGATGGGACGGTGAGGAGGAAGATTCACTCTGTGTCTGACCCCGGCAATGTGTGATGGGACGGTTTGGATGGAGTTTCACTCAGTGTCTGACCCCGGGTGTTTATGATGGGTCGGTGTGGATGGAGATTCACTCTGTGTCTTACCCCGGGAACGTGTGATGGGACGGTTTGGATGGAGGTTCACTCTGAGTCTGACCCCGGAAGTGTGTGATGGGACGGTGAAGAGGGAGATTCACTCTGTGTCTGATCCCGGGAGTATGTGATGGGACGGTTTGGATGGAGATTCACTCTGTGACTGTCCCCGGGCTTTTGTGATGGGACGGTGAGGAGGGAGATTCACTCTGTGTCTGACCCAGGAAGTGAGTGATGGGACGGTGAAGAGGGTGATTCACTCAGTGTTTGACCCCGGGCTTTTGTGATGGGACGGTGAGGAGGGAGATTCACTCTGTGTCAGACCCCGGGAACGTGTGATGGGACGGGTTGGATGGAGATTCACTTTGTGTCTGACCCCGGTCTTTTGTGATGGGACGGTGTGGATGGAGATTCACTCTGAGTCTGACCCCGGGAGTTTGTGATGGGACGGTGAGGAGGGAGATTCACTCTGGGTCTCACCCCGGGAACGTGTGATGCGACGGTTGGATGCAGATTCACTCTGTGTCTGACCCCGGGAGTGTGTGATGGGACGGTTTGTATGGAGATCCACTCTGTGTCAGACCCCGGGAACATGTGATGGGACGGGTTGGATGGAGTTTCAATCTCTATCTGACCCCGGGCTTTTGTGATTGGACGGTGTGGAGGGAGATTCACTTTGTGTCTGACCCCGGTCTTTTGTAATGGACGGTGTGGATGGAGATTCACTCTGTGTCTGACCCCGGGAGTATGTGATGGGACGGTGAGGAGGGAGATTCACTCTGGGTCTCACCCCGGGAACGTGTGATGCGACGGTTGGATGCAGATTCACTCTGTGTCTGACCCCGGCAATGTGCGATGGGACGGTTTGGATGGAGTTTCACTCAGTGTCTGACCCCGGGAGTTTATGATGGGTCGGTGTGGATGGAGATTCACTCCGTGTCTTACCCCGGGAACGTGTGATGGGTCGGTGTGGATGGAGATTCACTCTGTGTCTGACCCCGGGAGTATGTGATGGGACGGTGAGGAGGGAGATTCACTCTGTTTCTGACCCCGAGAGTTTGTGATGGAAATGTGTGGATGCAGATTCACTCTATGTCTGACCCCGGAATTTGTGATGGGACGGTGTGGAGGGAGTTTCAATCTGTGTCTGACCCCGGCAATGTGTGATGGGACGGTTTGGATGGAGATCCACTCTGTGTCTGACCCCGGGTTTTTGTGATGGGACGGTGAGGAGGGAGATTCACTCTGTGTCTGACCCCGGCAATGTGTGATGGGACGGTTTGGATGGAGTTTCACTCAGTGTCTGACCCCGGGAGTTTATGATGGGTCGGTGTGGATGGAGATTCACTCCGTGTCTTACCCCGGGAACGTGTGATGGGTCGGTGTGGATGGAGATTCACTCTGTGTCTGACCCCGGGAGTATGTGATGGGACGGTGAGGAGGGAGATTCACTCTGTTACTGACCCCGAGAGTTTGTGATGGAAATGTGTGGATGCAGATTCACTCTATGTCTGACACCGGAATTTGTGATGGGACGGTGTGGAGGGAGTTTCAATCTGTGTCTGACCCCGGCAATGTGTGATGGGACGGTTTGGATGGAGATCCACTCTGTGTCTGACCCCGGGTTTTTGTGATGGGACGGTGAGGAGGGAGATTCACTCTGTGTCTGACCCCGGCAATGTGTGATGGGACGGTTTGGATGGAGTTTCACTCAGTGTCTGACCCCGGGAGTTTATGATGGGTCTGTGTAGATGGAGATTCACTCTGTGTCTTACCCCGGGAACGTGTGATGGGACGGTTTGGATGGAGGTTCACTCAGAGTCTGACCCCGGAAGTGTGTGATGGGACGGTGAAGAGGGAGATTCACTCTGTGTCTGACCCCGGGAGTATGTGATGGGACGGTTTGGATGGAGATTCACTCTGTGACTGTCCCCGGGCTTTTGTGATGGGACGGTGAGGAGGGAGATTCACTCTGTGTCTGACCCCGGAAGTGTGTGATGGGACGGTGAAGAGGGAGATTCAATCTGTGTCAGACCCCGGGAACGTGTGATGGGACGGGTTGGATGGAGTTTCAATCTCTATCTGACCCCGGGCTTTTGTGATTGGACGGTGTGTAGGGAGATTCACTCTATGTCAAACCCCGTGAGTTTGTGATGGGCCGGTGTGTATGGAGATTCACTTTGTGTCTGACCCAGGTCTTTTGTGATGGGACGGTGTTGAGGGAGATTCACTCTGTGTCTGACCCCGGAAGTTTGTGATGGGTCGGTGTGGATGGAGATTCACTCTATGTCTGACCCCGGGAGTATGTGATGGGACGGTGAGGAGGGAGATTCACTCTGGGTCTCACCCCGGGAACGTGTGATGCGACGGTTGGATGCAGATTCACTCTGTGTCTGACCCCGGGAGTGTGTGATGGGACGGTTTGGATGGAGATCCACTCTGTTTCTGACCCCGAGAGTTTGTGATGGAAATATGTGGATGCAGATTCACTCTATGTCTGACCCCGGAATTTGTGATGGGACGGTGTGGAGGGAGTTTCAATCTGTGTCTGACCCCGGCAATGTGTGATGGGACGGTTTGGATGGAGATCCACTCTGTGTCTGACCCCGGGTTTTTGTGATGGGACAGTGAGGAGGAAGATTCACTCTGTGTCTGACCCCGGCAATGTGTGATGGGACGGTTTGGATGGAGTTTCACTCAGTGTCTGACCCCGGGAATTTATGATGGGTCGGTGTGGATGGAGATTCACTCTGTGGCTTACCCCGGGAACGTGTGATGGGACGGTTTTGATGGAGGTTCACTCTGAGTCTGACCCCGGAAGTGTGTGATGGGACGGTGAAGAGGGAGATTCACTCTGTGTCTGACCCCGGGAGTATGTGATGGGACGGTTTGGATGGAGATTCACTCTGTGACTCTCCCCGGGCTTTTGTGATGGGACGGTGAGGAGGGAGATTCACTCTGTGTCTGACCCAGGAAGTGTGTGATGGGACGGTGAAGAGGGTGATTCACTCAGTGTCTGACCCCGGGCTTTTGTGATGGGACGGTGAGGAGGGAGATTCACTCTGTGTCAGACCCCGGGAACGTGTGATGGGACGGGTTGGATGGAGTTTCAATCTCTATCTGACCCCGGGCTTTTGTGATTGGACGGTGTGGAGGGAGATTCACTCTATGTCAAACCCCGTGAGTTTGTGATGGGCCGGTGTGTATGGAGATTCACTTTGTGTCTGACCCCGGTCTTTTGTGATGGGACGGTGTGGATGTAGATTCACTCTGTGTCTGACCCCGGGGGTATGTGATGGGTCGGTGAGGAGGGAGATTCACTCTGGGTCTCACCCCGGGAACGTGTGATGCGACGGTTGGATGCAGATTCACTCTGTGTCTGACCCCGGGAGTGTGTGATGGGACGGTTTGGATGGAGATCCACTCTGTGTCTGACCCCGGTTTTTTGTGATGGGACGGTGAGGAGGGAGATTCACTCTATGTCTGACCCCGGAATTTGTGATGGGACGGTGTGGAGGGAGTTTCAATCTGTGTCTGACCCCGGCAATGTGTGATGGGACGGTTTGGATGGAGATCCACTCTGTGTCTGACCCCGGGTTTTTGTGATGGGACGGTGAGGAGGAAGATTCACTCTGTGTCTGACCCCGGCAATGTGTGATGGGACGGTTTGGATGGAGTTTCACTCAGTGTCTGACCCCGGGTGTTTATGATGGGTCGGTGTGGATGGAGATTCACTCTGTGTCTTACCCCGGGAACGTGTGATGGGACGGTTTGGATGGAGGTTCACTCTGAGTCTGACCCCGGAAGTGTGTGATGGGACGGTGAAGAGGGAGATTCACTCTGTGTCTGACCCCGGGAGTATGTGATGGGACGGTTTGGATGGAGATTCACTCTGTGACTGTCCCCGGGCTTTTGTGATGGGACGGTGAGGAGGGAGATTCACTCTGTGTCTGACCCAGGAAGTGTGTGATGGGACGGTGAAGAGGGTGATTCACTCAGTGTTTGACCCCGGGCTTTTGTGATGGGACGGTGAGGAGGGAGATTCACTCTGTGTCAGACCCCGGGAACGTGTGATGGGACGGGTTGGATGGAGATTCACTTTTTGTCTGACCCCGGTCTTTTGTGATGGGACGGTGTGGATGGAGATTCACTCTGTGTCTGACCCCGGGAGTATGTGATGGGACGGTGAGGAGGGAGATTCACTCTGGGTCTCACCCCGGGAACGTGTGATGCGACGGTTGGATGCAGATTCACTCTGTGTCTGACCCCGGGAGTGTGTGATGGGACGGTTTGTATGGAGATCCACTCTGTGTCAGACCCCGGGAACATGTGATGGGACGGGTTGGATGGAGTTTCAATCTCTATCTGACCCCGGGCTTTTGTGATTGGACGGTGTGGAGGGAGATTCACTTTGTGTCTGACCCCGGTCTTTTGTAATGGACGGTGTGGATGGAGATTCACTCTGTGTCTGACCCCGGGAGTATGTGATGGGACGGTGAGGAGGGAGATTCACTCTGGGTCTCACCCCGGGAACGTGTGATGCGACGGTTGGATGCAGATTCACTCTGTGTCTGACCCCGGCAATGTGTGATGGGACGGTTTGGATGGAGTTTCACTCAGTGTCTGACCCCGGGAGTTTATGATGGGTCGGTGTGGATGGAGATTCACTCCGTGTCTTACCCCGGGAACGTGTGATGGGTCGGTGTGGATGGAGATTCACTCTGTGTCTGACCCCGGGAGTATGTGATGGGACGGTGAGGAGGGAGATTCACTCTGTTTCTGACCCAGAGAGTTTGTGATGGAAATGTGTGGATGCAGATTCACTCTATGTCTGACCCCGGAATTTGTGATGGGACGGTGTGGAGGGAGTTTCAATCTGTGTCTGACCCCGGCAATGTGTGATGGGACGGTTTGGATGGAGATCCACTCTGTGTCTGACCCCGGGTTTTTGTGATGGGACGGTGAGGAGGAAGATTCACTCTGTGTCTGACCCCGGCAATGTGTGATGGGACGGTTTGGATGGAGTTTCACTCAGTGTCTGACCCCGGGAGTTTATGATGGGTCGGTGTAGATGGAGATTCACTCTGTGTCTTACCCCGGGAACGTGTGATGGGACGGTTTGGATGGAGGTTCACTCAGAGTCTGACCCCGGAAGTGTGTGATGGGACGGTGAAGAGGGAGATTCACTCTGTGTCTGACCCCGGGAGTATGTGATGGGACGGTTTGGATGGAGATTCACTCTGTGACTGTCCCCGGGCTTTTGTGATGGGACGGTGAGGAGGGAGATTCACTCTGTGTCTGACCCCGGAAGTGTGTGATGGGACAGTGAAGAGGGTGATTCACTCAGTGTCTGACCCCGGGCTTTTGTGATGGGACGGTGAAGAGGGAGATTCAATCTGTGTCAGACCCCGGGAACGTGTGATGGGACGGGTTGGATGGAGTTTCAATCTCTATCTGACCCCGGGCTTTTGTGATTGGACGGTGTGGAGGGAGATTCACTCTATGTCAAACCCCGTGAGTTTGTGATGGGCCGGTGTGTATGGAGATTCACTCTGTGACTGTCCCCGGGCTTTTGTGATGGGACGGTGAGGAGGGAGATTCACTCTGTGTCTGACCCCGGAAGTGTGTGATGGGACAGTGAAGAGGGTGATTCCCTCAGTGTCTGACCCCGGGCTTTTGTGATGGGACGGTGAAGAGGGAGATTCAATCTGTGTCAGACCCCGGGAACGTGTGATGGGACGGGTTGGATGGAGTTTCAATCTCTATCTGACCCCGGGCTTTTGTGATTGGACGGTGTGGAGGGAGATTCACTCTATGTCAAACCCCGTGAGTTTGTGATGGGCCGGTGTGTATGGAGATTCACTTTGTGTCTGACCCCGGTCTTTTGTGATGGGCCGGTGTGTATGGAGATTCACTTTGTGTCTGACCCCGGTCTTTTGTGATGGGACGGTGTGGATGGAGATTCACTCTGTGTCTGACCCCGGGAGTATGTGATGGGACGGTGAGGAGGGAGATTCACTCAGGGTCTCACCCCGGGAACGTGTGATGCGACGGTTGGATGCAGATTCACTCTGTGTCTGACCCCGGTTTTTTGTGATGGGACGGTGAGGAGGGAGATTCACTCTATGTCTGACCCCGGAATTTGTGATGGGACGTTGTGGAGGGAGTTTCAATCTGTGTCTGACCCCGGCAATGTGTGATGGGACGGTTTGGATGGAGATCCACTCTGTGTCTGACCCCGGGTTTTTGTGATGGGACGGTGAGGAGGAAGATTCACTCTGTGTCTGACCCCGGGAATGTGTGATGGGACGGTTTGGATGGAGTTTCACTCAGTGTCTGACCCCGGGAGTTTATGATGGGTCGGTGTGGATGGAGATTCACTCTGTGTCTTACCCCGGGAACGTGTGATGGGACGGTTTGGATGGAGGTTCACTCTGAGTCTGACCCCGGAAGTGTGTGATGGGACGGTGAAGAGGGAGATTCACTCTGTGTCTGACCCCGGGAGTATGTGATGGGACGGTTTGGATGGAGATTCACTCTGTGACTGTCCCCGGGCTTTTGTGATGGGACGGTGAGGAGGGAGATTCACTCTGTGTCTGACCCAGGAAGTGTGTGATGGGACGGTGAAGAGGGTGATTCACTCAGTGTCTGTCCCCGGGCTTTTGTGATGGGACGGTGAGGAGGGAGATTCACTCTGTGTCAGACCCAGGGAACGTGTGATGGGACGGGTTGGATGGAGTTTCAATCTCTATCTGACCCCGGGCTTTTGTGATTGGACGGTGTGGAGGGAGATTCACTCTATGTCAAACCCCGTGAGTTTGTGATGGGCCGGTGTGTATGGAGATTCACTTTGTGTCTGACCCCGGTCTTTTGTGATGGGACGGTGTGGATGGAGATTCACTCTGTGTCTGACCCCGGGAGTATGTGATGGGACGGTGAGGAGGGAGATTCACTCTGGGTCTCACCCCGGGAACGTGTGATGCGACGGTTGGATGCAGATTCACTCTGTGTCTGACCCCGGGAGTGTGTGATGGGACGGTTTGAATGGAGATCCACTCTGTGTCTGACCCCGGTTTTTTGTGATGGGCCGGTGAGGAGGGAGATTCACTCTATGTCTGACCCCGGAATTTGTGATGGGACGGTGTGGAGGGAGTTTCAATCTGTGTCTGACCCCGGCAATGTGTGATGGGACGGTTTGGATGGAGATCCACTCTGTGTCTGACCCCGGGTTTTTGTGATGGGACGGTGAGGAGGAAGATTCACTCTGTGTCTGACCCCGGCAATGTGTGATGGGACGGTTTGGAAGGAGTTTCACTCAGTGTCTGACCCCGGGAGTTTATGATGGGTCGGTGTGGATGGAGATTCACTCTGTGTCTTACCCCGGGAACGTGTGATGGGACGGTTTGGATGGAGGTTCACTCTGAGTCTGACCCCGGAAGTGTGTGATGGGACGGTGAAGAGGGAGATTCACTCTGTGTCTGACCCCGGGAGTATGTGATGGGACGGTTTGGATGGAGATTCACTCTGTGACTGTCCCCGGGCTTTTGTGATGGGACGGTGAGGAGGGAGATTCACTCTGTGTCAGACCCCGGGAACGTGTGATGGGACGGGTTGGATGGAGTTTCAATCTCTATCTGACCCCGGGCTTTTGTGATTGGACGGTGTGGAGGGAGATTCACTCTATGTCAAACCCCGTGAGTTTGTGATGGGCCGGTGTGTATGGAGATTCACTTTGTGTCTGACCCCGGTCTTTTGTGATGGGACGGTGTGGATGGAGATTCACTCTGTGTCTGACCCCGGGAGTATGTGATGGGACGGTGAGGAGGGAGATTCACTCTGGGTCTCACCCCGGGAACGTGTGATGCGACGGTTGGATGCAGATTCACTCTCTGTCTGACCCCGGGAGTGTGTGATGGGACGGTTTGGATGGAGATCCACTCTGTGTCTGACCCCGGCAATGTGTGATGGGACGGTTTGGATGGAGTTTCACTCTGTGTCTGACCCCGGGAGTTTATGATGGGTCGTTGTGGATGGAGATTCACTCCGTGTCTTACCCCGGGAACTTCTGATGGGTCGGTGTGGATGGAGATTCACTCTGTGTCTGACCCCGGGAGTATGTGATGGGACGGTGAGGAGGGAGATTCACTCTGTTTCTGACCCCGAGAGTTTGTGATTGAAATGTGTGGATGCAGATTCACTCTATGTCTGACCCCGGAATTTGTGATGGGACGGTGTGGAGGGAGTTTCAATCTGTGTCTGACCCCGGCAATGTGTGATGGGACGGTTTGGATGGAGATCCACTCTGTGTCTGACCCCGGGTTTTTGTGATGGGACGGTGAGGAGGGAGATTCACTCTGTGTCTGACCCCGGCAATGTGTGATGGGACGGTTTGGATGGAGTTTCACTCAGTGTCTGACCCCGGGAGTTTATGATGGGTCGGTGTAGATGGAGATTCACTCTGTGTCTTACCCCGGGAACGTGTGATTGGACGGTTTGGATGGAGGTTCACTCAGAGTCTAACCCCGGAAGTGTGTGATGGGAAGGTGAAGAGGGAGATTCACTCTGTGTCTGACCCCGGGAGTATGTGATGGGACGGTTTGGATGGAGATTCACTCTGTGACTGTCCCCGGGCTTTTGTGATGGGACCGTGAGGAGGGAGAATCACTCTGTGTCTGACCCCGGAAGTGTGTGATGGGACGGTGAAGAGGGAGATTCAATCAGTGTCAGACCCCGGGAACGTGTGATGGGACGGGTTGGATGGAGTTTCAATCTCTATCTGACCCCGGGCTTTTGTGATTGGACGGTGTGGAGGGAGATTCACTTTGTGTCTGACCCCGGAAGTTTGTGATGGGTCGGTGTGGATGGAGATTCACTTTGTGTCTGACCCCGGTCTTTTGTGATGGGACGGTGTGGAGGGAGATTCACTCTGTGTCTGACCCCGGAAGTTTGTGATGGGTCGGTTTGGATGGAGATTCACTCTGTGTCTGACCCCGGGAGTATGTGATGGGACGGTGAGGAGGGAGATTCACTCTGGGTCTCACCCCGGGAACGTGTGATGCGACGGTTGGATGCAGATTCACTCTGTGTCTGACCCCGGGAGTGTGTGATGGGACGGTTTGGATGGAGATCCACTCTGTTTCTGACCCCGAGAGTTTGTGATGGAAATGTGTGGATGCAGATTCACTCTATGTCTGTCCCCGGAATTTGTGATGGGACGGTGTGGAGGGAGTTTCAATCTGTGTCTGACCCCGGCAATGTGTGATGGGACGGTTTGGATGGAGATCCACTCTGTGTCTGACCCCGGGTTTTTGTGATGGGACGGTGAGGAGGGAGATTCACTCTGTGTCTGACCCCGGCAATGTGTGATGGGACGGTTTGGATGGAGTTTCACTCAGTGTCTGACCCCGGGAGTTTATGATGGGTCGGTGTGGATGGAGATTCACTCCGTGTCTTACCCCGGGAACGAGTGATGGGTCGGTGTGGATGGAGATTCACTCTGTGTCTGACCCCGGGAGTATGTGATGGGACGGTGAGGAGGGAGATTCACTCTGTTTCTGACCCCGAGAGTTTGTGATAGAAATGTGTGGATGCAGATTCACTCTATGTCTGACCCCGGAATTTGTGATGGGACGGTGTGGAGGGAGTTTCAATCTGTGTCTGACCCCGGCAATGTGTGATGGGACGGTTTGGATGGAGATCCACTCTGTGTCTGACCCCGGGTTTTTGTGATGGGACGGTGAGGAGGGAGATTCACTCTGTGTCTGACCCCGGCAATGTGTGATGGGACGGTTTGGATGGAGTTTCACTCAGTGTCTGAACCCGGGAGTTTATGATGGGTCGGTGTAGATGGAGATTCACTCTGTGTCTTACCCCGGGAACGTGTGATGGGACGGTTTGGATGGAGGTTCACTCAGAGTCTGACCCCGGAAGTGTGTGATGGGACGGTGAAGAGGGAGATTCACTCTGTGTCTGACCCCGGGAGTATGTGGTGGGACGGTTTGGATGGAGATTCACTCTGTGACTGTCCCCGGGCTTTTGTGATGGGACTGTGAGGAGGGAGATTCACTCTGTGTCTGACCCCGGAAGTGTGTGATGGGACGGTGAAGAGGGAGATTCAATCTGTGTCAGACCCCGGGAACGTGTGATGGGACGGGTTGGATGGAGTTTCAATCTCTATCTGACCCCGGGCTTTTGTGATTGGACGGTGTGTAGGGAGATTCACTCTATGTCAAACCCCGTGAGTTTGTGATGGGCCGGTGTGTATGGAGATTCACTTTGTGTCTGACCCCGGTCTTTTGTGATGGGACGGTGTGGATGTAGATTCACTCTGTGTCTGACCCCGGGGGTATGTGATGGGTCGGTGAGGAGGGAGATTCACTCTGGGTCTCACCCCGGGAACGTGTGATGCGACGGTTGGATGCAGATTCACTCTGTGTCTGACCCCGGGAGTGTGTGATGGGACGGTTTGGATGGAGATCCACTCTGTGTCTGACCCCGGTTTTTTGTGATGGGACGGTGAGGAGGGAGATTCACTCTATGTCTGACCCCGGAATTTGTGATGGGACGGTGTGGAGGGAGTTTCAATCTGTGTCTGACCCCGGCAATGTGTGATGGGACGGTTTGGATGGAGATCCACTCTGTGTCTGACCCCGGGTTTTTGTGATGGGACGGTGAGGAGGAAGATTCACTCTGTGTCTGACCCCGGCAATGTGTGATGGGACGGTTTGGATGGAGTTTCACTCAGTGTCTGACCCCGGGTGTTTATGATGGGTCGGTGTGGATGGAGATTCACTCTGTGTCTTACCCCGGGAACGTGTGATGGGACGGTTTGGATGGAGGTTCACTCTGAGTCTGACCCCGGAAGTGTGTGATGGGACGGTGAAGAGGGAGATTCACTCTGTGTCTGACCCCGGGAGTATGTGATGGGACGGTTTGGATGGAGATTCACTCTGTGACTGTCCCCGGGCTTTTGTGATGGGACGGTGAGGAGGGAGATTCACTCTGTGTCTGACCCAGGAAGTGTGTGATGGGACGGTGAAGAGGGTGATTCACTCAGTGTTTGACCCCGGGCTTTTGTGATGGGACGGTGAGGAGGGAGATTCACTCTGTGTCAGACCCCGGGAACGTGTGATGGGACGGGTTGGATGGAGATTCACTTTGTGTCTGACCCCGGTCTTTTGTGATGGGACGGTGTGAATGGAGATTCACTCTGTGTCTGACCCCGGGAGTATGTGATGGGACGGTGAGGAGGGAGATTCACTCTGGGTCTCACCCCGGGAACGTGTGATGCGACGGTTGGATGCAGATTCACTCTGTGTCTGACCCCGGGAGTGTGTGATGGGACGGTTTGTATGGAGATCCACTCTGTGTCAGACCCCGGGAACATGTGATGGGACGGGTTGGATGGAGTTTCAATCTCTATCTGACCCCGGGCTTTTGTGATTGGACGGTGTGGAGGGAGATTCACTTTGTGTCTGACCCCGGTCTTTTGTAATGGACGGTGTGGATGGAGATTCACTCTGTGTCTGACCCCGGGAGTATGTGATGGGACGGTGAGGAGGGAGATTCACTCTGGGTCTCACCCCGGGAACGTGTGATGCGACGGTTGGATGCAGATTCACTCTGTGTCTGACCCCGGCAATGTGTGATGGGACGGTTTGGATGGAGTTTCACTCAGTGTCTGACCCCGGGAGTTTATGATGGGTCGGTGTGGATGGAGATTCACTCCGTGTCTTACCCCGGGAACGTGTGATGGGTCGGTGTGGATGGATATTCACTCTGTGTCTGACCCCGGGAGTATGTGATGGGACGGTGAGGAGGGAGATTCACTCTGTTTCTGACCCAGAGAGTTTGTGATGGAAATGTGTGGATGCAGATTCACTCTATGTCTGACCCCGGAATTTGTGATGGGACGGTGTGGAGGGAGTTTCAATCTGTGTCTGACCCCGGCAATGTGTGATGGGACGGTTTGGATGGAGATCCACTCTGTGTCTGACCCCGGGTTTTTGTGATGGGACGGTGAGGAGGGAGATTCACTCTGTGTCTGACCCCGGCAATGTGTGATGGGACGGTTTGGATGGAGTTTCACTCAGTGTCTGACCCCGGGAGTTTATGATGGGTCGGTGTAGATGGAGATTCACTCTGTGTCTTACCCCGGGAACGTGTGATGGGACGGTTTGGATGGAGGTTCACTCAGAGTCTGACCCCGGAAGTGTGTGATGGGACGGTGAAGAGGGAGATTCACTCTGTGTCTGACCCCGGGAGTATGTGATGGGACGGTTTGGATGGAGATTCACTCTGTGACTGTCCCCGGGCTTTTGTGATGGGACGGTGAGGAGGGAGATTCACTCTGTGTCTGACCCCGGAAGTGTGTGATGGGACAGTGAAGAGGGTGATTCACTCAGTGTCTGACCCCGGGCTTTTGTGATGGGACGGTGAAGAGGGAGATTCAATCTGTGTCAGACCCCGGGAACGTGTGATGGGACGGGTTGGATGGAGTTTCAATCTCTATCTGACCCCGGGCTTTTGTGATTGGACGGTGTGGAGGGAGATTCACTCTATGTCAAACCCCGTGAGTTTGTGATGGGCCGGTGTGTATGGAGATTCACTCTGTGACTGTCCCCGGGCTTTTGTGATGGGACGGTGAGGAGGGAGATTCACTCTGTGTCTGACCCCGGAAGTGTGTGATGGGACAGTGAAGAGGGTGATTCCCTCAGTGTCTGACCCCGGGCTTTTGTGATGGGACGGTGAAGAGGGAGATTCAATCTGTGTCAGACCCCGGGAACGTGTGATGGGACGGGTTGGATGGAGTTTCAATCTCTATCTGACCCCGGGCTTTTGTGATTGGACGGTGTGGAGGGAGATTCACTCTATGTCAAACCCCGTGAGTTTGTGATGGGCCGGTGTGTATGGAGATTCACTTTGTGTCTGACCCCGGTCTTTTGTGATGGGCCGGTGTGTATGGAGATTCACTTTGTGTCTGACCCCGGTCTTTTGTGATGGGACGGTGTGGATGGAGATTCACTCTGTGTCTGACCCCGGGAGTATGTGATGGGACGGTGAGGAGGGAGATTCACTCAGGGTCTCACCCCGGGAACGTGTGATGCGACGGTTGGATGCAGATTCACTCTGTGTCTGACCCCGGTTTTTTGTGATGGGACGGTGAGGAGGGAGATTCACTCTATGTCTGACCCCGGAATTTGTGATGGGACGTTGTGGAGGGAGTTTCAATCTGTGTCTGACCCCGGCAATGTGTGATGGGACGGTTTGGATGGAGATCCACTCTGTTTCTGACCCCGGGTTTTTGTGATGGGACGGTGAGGAGGAAGATTCACTCTGTGTCTGACCCCGGGAATGTGTGATGGGACGGTTTGGATGGAGTTTCACTCAGTGTCTGACCCCGGGAGTTTATGATGGGTCGGTGTGGATGGAGATTCACTCTGTGTCTTACCCCGGGAACGTGTGATGGGACGGTTTCGATGGAGGTTCACTCTGAGTCTGACCCCGGAAGTGTGTGATGGGACGGTGAAGAGGGAGATTCACTCTGTGTCTGACCCCGGGAGTATGTGATGGGACGGTTTGGATGGAGATTCACTCTGTGACTGTCCCCGGGCTTTTGTGATGGGACGGTGAGGAGGGAGATTCACTCTGTGTCTGACCCAGGAAGTGTGTGATGGGACGGTGAAGAGGGTGATTCACTCAGTGTCTGACCCCGGGCTTTTGTGATGGGACGGTGAGGAGGGAGATTCACTCTGTGTCAGACCCAGGGAACGTGTGATGGGACGGGTTGGATGTAGTTTCAATCTCTATCTGACCCCGGGCTTTTGTGATTGGACGGTGTGGAGGGAGATTCACTCTATGTCAAACCCCGTGAGTTTGTGATGGGCCGGTGTGTATGGAGATTCACTTTGTGTCTGACCCCGGTCTTTTGTGATGGGACGGTGTGGATGGAGATTCACTCTGTGTCTGACCCCGGGAGTATGTGATGGGACGGTGAGGAGGGAGATTCACTCTGGGTCTCACCCCGGGAACGTGTGATGCGACGGTTGGATGCAGATTCACTCTGTGTCTGACCCCGGGAGTGTGTGATGGGACGGTTTGAATGGAGATCCACTCTGTGTCTGACCCCGGTTTTTTGTGATGGGACGGTGAGGAGGGAGATTCACTCTATGTCTGACCCCGGAATTTGTGATGGGACGGTGTGGAGGGAGTTTCAATCTGTGTCTGACCCCGGCAATGTGTGATGGGACGGTTTGGATGGAGATCCACTCTGTGTCTGACCCCGGGTTTTTGTGATGGGACGGTGAGGAGGAAGATTCACTCTGTGTCTGACCCCGGCAATGTGTGATGGGACGGTTTGGAAGGAGTTTCACTCAGTGTCTGACCCCGGGAGTTTATGATGGGTCGGTGTGGATGGAGATTCACTCTGTGTCTTACCCCGGGAACGTGTGATGGGACGGTTTGGATGGAGGTTCACTCTGAGTCTGACCCCGGAAGTGTGTGATGGGACGGTGAAGAGGGAGATTCACTCTGTGTCTGACCCCGGGAGTATGTGATGGGACGGTTTGGATGGAGATTCACTCTGTGACTGTCCCCGGGCTTTTGTGATGGGACGGTGAGGAGGGAGATTCACTCTGTGTCAGACCCCGGGAACGTGTGATGGGACGGGTTGGATGGAGTTTCAATCTCTATCTGACCCCGGGCTTTTGTGATTGGACGGTGTGGAGGGAGATTCACTCTATGTCAAACCCCGTGAGTTTGTGATGGGCCGGTGTGTATGGAGATTCACTTTGTGTCTGACCCCGGTCTTTTGTGATGGGACGGTGTGGATGGAGATTCACTCTGTGTCTGACCCCGGGAGTATGTGATGGGACGGTGAGGAGGGAGATTCACTCTGGGTCTCACCCCGGGAACGTGTGATGCGACGGTTGGATGCAGATTCACTCTCTGTCTGACCCCGGGAGTGTGTGATGGGACGGTTTGGATGGAGATCCACTCTGTGTCTGACCCCGGCAATGTGTGATGGGACGGTTTGGATGGAGTTTCACTCTGTGTCTGACCCCGGGAGTTTATGATGGGTCGTTGTGGATGGAGATTCACTCCGTGTCTTACCCCGGGAACTTGTGATGGGTCGGTGTGGATGGAGATTCACTCTGTGTCTGACCCCGGGAGTATGTGATGGGACGGTGAGGAGGGAGATTCACTCTGTTTCTGACCCCGAGAGTTTGTGATTGAAATGTGTGGATGCAGATTCACTCTATGTCTGACCCCGGAATTTGTGATGGGACGGTGTGGAGGGAGTTTCAATCTGTGTCTGACCCCGGCAATGTGTGATGGGACGGTTTGGATGGAGATCCACTCTGTGTCTGACCCCGGGTTTTTGTGATGGGACGGTGAGGAGGGAGATTCACTCTGTGTCTGACCCCGGCAATGTGTGATGGGACGGTTTGGATGGAGTTTCACTCAGTGTCTGACCCCGGGAGTTTATGATGGGTCGGTGTAGATGGAGATTCACTCTGTGTCTTACCCCGGGAACGTGTGATTGGACGGTTTGGATGGAGGTTCACTCAGAGTCTAACCCCGGAAGTGTGTGATGGGAAGGTGAAGAGGGAGATTCACTCTGTGTCTGACCCCGGGAGTAGGTGATGGGACGGTTTGGATGGAGATTCACTCTGTGACTGTCCCCGGGCTTTTGTGATGGGACGGTGAGGAGGGAGAATCACTCTGTGTCTGACCCCGGAAGTGTGTGATGGGACGGTGAAGAGGGAGATTCAATCAGTGTCAGACCCCGGGAACGTGTGATGGGACGGGTTGGATGGAGTTTCAATCTCTATCTGACCCCGGGCTTTTGTGATTGGACGGTGTGGAGGGAGATTCACTCTGTGTCTGACCCCGGAAGTTTGTGATGGGTCGGTGTGGATGGAGATTCACTTTGTGTCTGACCCCGGTCTTTTGTGATGGGACGGTGTGGAGGGAGATTCACTCTGTGTCTGACCCCGGAAGTTTGTGATGGGTCGGTTTGGATGGAGATTCACTCTGTGTCTGACCCCGGGAGTATGTGATGGGACGGTGAGGAGGGAGATTCACTCTGGGTCTCACCCCGGGAACGTGTGATGCGACGGTTGGATGCAGATTCACTCTGTGTCTGACCCCGGGAGTGTGTGATGGGACGGTTTGGATGGAGATCCACTCTGTTTCTGACCCCGAGAGTTTGTGATGGAAATGTGTGGATGCAGATTCACTCTATGTCTGTCCCCGGAATTTGTGATGGGACGGTGTGGAGGGAGTTTCAATCTGTGTCTGACCCCGGCAATGTGTGATGGGACGGTTTGGATGGAGATCCACTCTGTGTCTGACCCCGGGTTTTTGTGATGGGACGGTGAGGAGGGAGATTCACTCTGTGTCTGACCCCGGCAATGTGTGATGGGACGGTTTGGATGGAGTTTCACTCAGTGTCTGACCCCGGGAGTTTATGATGGGTCGGTGTTGATGGAGATTCACTCCGTGTCTTACCCCGGGAACGAGTGATGGGTCGGTGTGGATGGAGATTCACTCTGTGTCTGACCCCGGGAGTATGTGATGGGGCGGTGAGGAGGGAGATTCACTCTGTTTCTGACCCCGAGAGTTTGTGATAGAAATGTGTGGATGCAGATTCACTCTATGTCTGACCCCGGAATTTGTGATGGGACGGTGTGGAGGGAGTTTCAATCTGTGTCTGACCCCGGCAATGTGTGATGGGACGGTTTGGATGGAGATCCACTCTGTGTCTGACCCCGGGTTTTTGTGATGGGACGGTGAGGAGGGAGATTCACTCTGTGTCTGACCCCGGCAATGTGTGATGGGACGGTTTGGATGGAGTTTCACTCAGTGTCTGACCCCGGGAGTTTATGATGGGTCGGTGTAGATGGAGATTCACTCTGTGTCTTACCCCGGGAACGTGTGATGGGACGGTTTGGATGGAGGTTCACTCAGAGTCTGACCCCGGAAGTGTGTGATGGGACGGTGAAGAGGGAGATTCACTCTGTGTCTGACCCCGGGAGTATGTGGTGGGACGGTTTGGATGGAGATTCACTCTGTGACTGTCCCCGGGCTTTTGTGATGGGACTGTGAGGAGGGAGATTCACTCTGTGTCTGACCCCGGAAGTGTGTGATGGGACGGTGAAGAGGGAGATTCAATTAGTGTCAGACCCCGGGAACGTGTGATGGGACGGGTTGGATGGAGTTTCAATCTCTATCTGACCCCGGGCTTTTGTGATTGGACGGTGTGTAGGGAGATTCACTCTATGTCAAACCCCGTGAGTTTGTGATGGGCCGGTGTGTATGGAGATTCACTTTGTGTCTGACCCCGGTCTTTTGTGATGGGACGGTGTGGAGGGAGATTCACTCTGTGTCTGACCCCGGAAGTTTGTGATGGGTCGGTGTGGATGGAGATTCACTCTGTGTCTGACCCCGGGAGTATGTGATGGGACGGTGAGGAGGGAGATTCACTCTGGGTCTCACCCCGGGAACGTGTGATGCGACGGTTGGATGCAGATTCACTCTGTGTCTGACCCCGGGAGTGTGTGATGGGACGGTTTGGATGGAGATCCACGCTGTTTCTGACCCCGAGAGTTTGTGATGGAAATGTGTGGATGCAGATTCACTCTATGTCTGACCCCGGAATTTGTGATGGGACGGTGTGGAGGGAGTTTCAATCTGTGTCTGACCCCGGCAATGTGTGATGGGACGGTTTGGATGGAGATCCACTCTGTGTCTGACCCCGGGTTTTTGTGATGGGACGGTGAGGAGGAAGATTCACTCTGTGTCTGACCCCGGCAATGTGTGATGGGACGGTTTGGATGGAGTTTCACTCAGTGTCTGACCCCGGGAGTTTATGATGGGTCGGTGTGGATGGAGATTCACTCTGTGTCTTACCCCGGGAACGTGTGATGGGACGGTTTGGATGGAGGTTCACTCTGAGTCTGACCCCGGAAGTGTGTGATGGGACGGTGAGGAGGGAGATTCACTCTGTGTCTGACCCAGGAAGTGTGTGATGGGACGGTGAAGAGGGTGATTCACTCAGTGTCTGACCCCGGGCTTTTGTGATGGGACGGTGAGGAGGGAGATTCACTCTGTGTCAGACCCCGGGAACGTGTGATGGGACGGGTTGGATGGAGTTTCAATCTCTATCTGACCCCGGGCTTTTGTGATTGGACGGTGTGGAGGGAGATTCACTCTATGTCAAACCCCGTGAGTTTGTGATGGGCCGGTGTGTATGGAGATTCACTTTGTGTCTGACCCCGGTCTTTTGTGATGGGACGGTGTGGATGGAGTTTCACTCAGTGTCTGACCCCGGGAGTTTATGATGGGTCGGTGTGGATGGAGATTCACTCTGTGTCTTACCCCGGGAACGTGTGATGGGACGGTTTGGATGGAGGTTCACTCTGTTTCTGACCCCGAGAGTTTGTGATAGAAATGTGTGGATGCAGATTCACTCTATGTCTGACCCCGGAATTTGTGATGGGACGGTGTGGAGGGAGTTTCAATCTGTGTCTGACCCCGGCAATGTGTGATGGGACGGTTTGGATGGAGATCCACTCTGTTTCTGACCCCGGGTTTTTGTGATGGGACGGTGAGGAGGAAGATTCACTCTGTGTCTGACCCCGGGAATGTGTGATGGGACGGTTTGGATGGAGTTTCACTCAGTGTCTGACCCCGGGAGTTTATGATGGGTCGGTGTGGATGGAGATTCACTCTGTGTCTTACCCCGGGAACGTGTGATGGGACGGTTTCGATGGAGGTTCACTCTGAGTCTGACCCCGGAAGTGTGTGATGGGACGGTGAAGAGGGAGATTCACTCTGTGTCTGACCCCGGGAGTATGTGATGGGACGGTTTGGATGGAGATTCACTCTGTGACTGTCCCCGGGCTTTTGTGATGGGACGGTGAGGAGGGAGATTCACTCTGTGTCTGACCCAGGAAGTGTGTGATGGGACGGTGAAGAGGGTGATTCACTCAGTGTCTGACCCCGGGCTTTTGTGATGGGACGGTGAGGAGGGAGATTCACTCTGTGTCAGACCCAGGGAACGTGTGATGGGACGGGTTGGATGTAGTTTCAATCTCTATCTGACCCCGGGCTTTTGTGATTGGACGGTGTGGAGGGAGATTCACTCTATGTCAAACCCCGTGAGTTTGTGATGGGCCGGTGTGTATGGAGATTCACTTTGTGTCTGACCCCGGTCTTTTGTGATGGGACGGTGTGGATGGAGATTCACTCTGTGTCTGACCCCGGGAGTATGTGATGGGACGGTGAGGAGGGAGATTCACTCTGGGTCTCACCCCGGGAACGTGTGATGCGACGGTTGGATGCAGATTCACTCTGTGTCTGACCCCGGGAGTGTGTGATGGGACGGTTTGAATGGAGATCCACTCTGTGTCTGACCCCGGTTTTTTGTGATGGGACGGTGAGGAGGGAGATTCACTCTATGTCTGACCCCGGAATTTGAGATGGGACGGTGTGGAGGGAGTTTCAATCTGTGTCTGACCCCGGCAATGTGTGATGGGACGGTTTGGATGGAGATCCACTCTGTGTCTGACCCCGGGTTTTTGTGATGGGACGGTGAGGAGGAAGATTCACTCTGTGTCTGACCCCGGCAATGTGTGATGGGACGGTTTGGAAGGAGTTTCACTCAGTGTCTGACCCCGGGAGTTTATGATGGGTCGGTGTGGATGGAGATTCACTCTGTGTCTTACCCCGGGAACGTGTGATGGGACGGTTTGGATGGAGGTTCACTCTGAGTCTGACCCCGGAAGTGTGTGATGGGACGGTGAAGAGGGAGATTCACTCTGTGTCTGACCCCGGGAGTATGTGATGGGACGGTTTGGATGGAGATTCACTCTGTGACTGTCCCCGGGCTTTTGTGATGGGACGGTGAGGAGGGAGATTCACTCTGTGTCAGACCCCGGGAACGTGTGATGGGACGGGTTGGATGGAGTTTCAATCTCTATCTGACCCCGGGCTTTTGTGATTGGACGGTGTGGAGGGAGATTCACTCTATGTCAAACCCCGTGAGTTTGTGATGGGCCGGTGTGTATGGAGATTCACTTTGTGTCTGACCCCGGTCTTTTGTGATGGGACGGTGTGGATGGAGATTCACTCTGTGTCTGACCCCGGGAGTATGTGATGGGACGGTGAGGAGGGAGATTCACTCTGGGTCTCACCCCGGGAACGTGTGATGCGACGGTTGGATGCAGATTCACTCTCTGTCTGACCCCGGGAGTGTGTGATGGGACGGTTTGGATGGAGATCCACTCTGTGTCTGACCCCGGCAATGTGTGATGGGACGGTTTGGATGGAGTTTCACTCTGTGTCTGACCCCGGGAGTTTATGATGGGTCGTTGTGGATGGAGATTCACTCCGTGTCTTACCCCGGGAACTTGTGATGGGTCGGTGTGGATGGAGATTCACTCTGTGTCTGACCCCGGGAGTATGTGATGGGACGGTGAGGAGGGAGATTCACTCTGTTTCTGACCCCGAGAGTTTGTGATTGAAATGTGTGGATGCAGATTCACTCTATGTCTGACCCCGGAATTTGTGATGGGACGGTGTGGAGGGAGTTTCAATCTGTGTCTGACCCCGGCAATGTGTGATGGGACGGTTTGGATGGAGATCCACTCTGTGTCTGACCCCGGGTTTTTGTGATGGGACGGTGAGGAGGGAGATTCACTCTGTGTCTGACCCCGGCAATGTGTGATGGGACGGTTTGGATGGAGTTTCACTCAGTGTCTGACCCCGGGAGTTTATGATGGGTCGGTGTAGATGGAGATTCACTCTGTGTCTTACCCCGGGAACGTGTGATTGGACGGTTTGGATGGAGGTTCACTCAGAGTCTAACCCCGGAAGTGTTTGATGGGAAGGTGAAGAGGGAGATTCACTCTGTGTCTGACCCCGGGAGTAGGTGATGGGACGGTTTGGATGGAGATTCACTCTGTGACTGTCCCCGGGCTTTTGTGATGGGACGGTGAGGAGGGAGAATCACTCTGTGTCTGACCCAGGAAGTGTGTGATGGGACGGTGAAGAGGGAGATCCAATCAGTGTCAGACCCCGGGAACGTGTGATGGGACGGGTTGGATGGAGTTTCAATCTCTATCTGACCCCGGGCTTTTGTGATTGGACGGTGTGGAGGGAGATTCACTCTGTGTCTGACCCCGGAAGTTTGTGATGGGTCGGTGTGGATGGAGATTCACTTTGTGTCTGACCCCGGTCTTTTGTGATGGGACGGTGTGGAGGGAGATTCACTCTGTGTCTGACCCCGGAAGTTTGTGATGGGTCGGTTTGGATGGAGATTCACTCTGTGTCTGACCCCGGGAGTATGTGATGGGACGGTGAGGAGGGAGATTCACTCTGGGTCTCACCCCGGGAACGTGTGATGCGACGGTTGGATGCAGATTCACTCTGTGTCTGACCCCGGGAGTGTGTGATGGGACGGTTTGGATGGAGATCCACTCTGTGTCTGACCCCGGGTTTTTGTGATGGGACGGTGAGGAGGGAGATTCACTCTGTGTCTGACCCCGGCAATGTGTGATGGGACGGTTTGGATGGAGTTTCACTCAGTGTCTGACCCCGGGAGTTTATGATGGGTCGGTGTTGATGGAGATTCACTCCGTGTCTTACCCCGGGAACGAGTGATGGGTCGGTGTGGATGGAGATTCACTCTGTGTCTGACCCCGGGAGTATGTGATGGGGCGGTGAGGAGGGAGATTCACTCTGTTTCTGACCCCGAGAGTTTGTGATAGAAATGTGTGGATGCAGATTCACTCTATGTCTGACCCCGGAATTTGTGATGGGACGGTGTGGAGGGAGTTTCAATCTGTGTCTGACCCCGGCAATGTGTGATGGGACGGTTTGGATGGAGATCCACTCTGTGTCTGACCCCGGGTTTTTGTGATGGGACGGTGAGGAGGGAGATTCACTCTGTGTCTGACCCCGGCAATGTGTGATGGGACGGTTTGGATGGAGTTTCACTCAGTGTCTGACCCCGGGAGTTTATGATGGGTCGGTGTAGATGGAGATTCACTCTGTGTCTTACCCCGGGAACGTGTGATGGGACGGTTTGGATGGAGGTTCACTCAGAGTCTGACCCCGGAAGTGTGTGATGGGACGGTGAAGAGGGAGATTCACTCTGTGTCTGACCCCGGGAGTATGTGGTGGGACGGTTTGGATGGAGATTCACTCTGTGACTGTCCCCGGGCTTTTGTGATGGGACTGTGAGGAGGGAGATTCACTCTGTGTCTGACCCCGGAAGTGTGTGATGGGACGGTGAAGAGGGAGATTCAATTAGTGTCAGACCCCGGGAACGTGTGATGGGACGGGTTGGATGGAGTTTCAATCTCTATCTGACCCCGGGCTTTTGTGATTGGACGGTGTGTAGGGAGATTCACTCTATGTCAAACCCCGTGAGTTTGTGATGGGCCGGTGTGTATGGAGATTCACTTTGTGTCTGACCCCGGTCTTTTGTGATGGGACGGTGTGGAGGGAGATTCACTCTGTGTCTGACCCCGGAAGTTTGTGATGGGTCGGTGTGGATGGAGATTCACTCTGTGTCTGACCCCGGGAGTATGTGATGGGACGGTGAGGAGGGAGATTCACTCTGGGTCTCACCCCGGGAACGTGTGATGCGACGGTTGGATGCAGATTCACTCTGTGTCTGACCCCGGGAGTGTGTGATGGGACGGTTTGGATGGAGATCCACGCTGTTTCTGACCCCGAGAGTTTGTGATGGAAATGTGTGGATGCAGATTCACTCTATGTCTGACCCCGGAATTTGTGATGGGACGGTGTGGAGGGAGTTTCAATCTGTGTCTGACCCCGGCAATGTGTGATGGGACGGTTTGGATGGAGATCCACTCTGTGTCTGACCCCGGGTTTTTGTGATGGGACGGTGAGGAGGAAGATTCACTCTGTGTCTGACCCCGGCAATGTGTGATGGGACGGTTTGGATGGAGTTTCACTCAGTGTCTGACCCCGGGAGTTTATGATGGGTCGGTGTGGATGGAGATTCACTCTGTGTCTTACCCCGGGAACGTGTGATGGGACGGTTTGGATGGAGGTTCACTCTGAGTCTGACCCCGGAAGTGTGTGATGGGACGGTGAGGAGGGAGATTCACTCTGTGTCTGACCCAGGAAGTGTGTGATGGGACGGTGAAGAGGGTGATTCACTCAGTGTCTGACCCCGGGCTTTTGTGATGGGACGGTGAGGAGGGAGATTCACTCTGTGTCAGACCCCGGGAACGTGTGATGGGACGGGTTGGATGGAGTTTCAATCTCTATCTGACCCCGGGCTTTTGTGATTGGACGGTGTGGAGGGAGATTCACTCTATGTCAAACCCCGTGAGTTTGTGATGGGCCGGTGTGTATGGAGATTCACTTTGTGTCTGACCCCGGTCTTTTGTGATGGGACGGTGTGGATGGAGTTTCACTCAGTGTCTGACCCCGGGAGTTTATGATGGGTCGGTGTGGATGGAGATTCACTCTGTGTCTTACCCCGGGAACGTGTGATGGGACGGTTTGGATGGAGGTTCACTCTGTTTCTGACCCCGAGAGTTTGTGATAGAAATGTGTGGATGCAGATTCACTCTATGTCTGACCCCGGAATTTGTGATGGGACGGTGTGGAGGGAGTTTCAATCTGTGTCTGACCCCGGCAATGTGTGATGGGACGGTTTGGATGGAGATCCACTCTGTTTCTGACCCCGGGTTTTTGTGATGGGACGGTGAGGAGGAAGATTCACTCTGTGTCTGACCCCGGGAATGTGTGATGGGACGGTTTGGATGGAGTTTCACTCAGTGTCTGACCCCGGGAGTTTATGATGGGTCGGTGTGGATGGAGATTCACTCTGTGTCTTACCCCGGGAACGTGTGATGGGACGGTTTCGATGGAGGTTCACTCTGAGTCTGACCCCGGAAGTGTGTGATGGGACGGTGAAGAGGGAGATTCACTCTGTGTCTGACCCCGGGAGTATGTGATGGGACGGTTTGGATGGAGATTCACTCTGTGACTGTCCCCGGGCTTTTGTGATGGGACGGTGAGGAGGGAGATTCACTCTGTGTCTGACCCAGGAAGTGTGTGATGGGACGGTGAAGAGGGTGATTCACTCAGTGTCTGACCCCGGGCTTTTGTGATGGGACGGTGAGGAGGGAGATTCACTCTGTGTCAGACCCAGGGAACGTGTGATGGGACGGGTTGGATGTAGTTTCAATCTCTATCTGACCCCGGGCTTTTGTGATTGGACGGTGTGGAGGGAGATTCACTCTATGTCAAACCCCGTGAGTTTGTGATGGGCCGGTGTGTATGGAGATTCACTTTGTGTCTGACCCCGGTCTTTTGTGATGGGACGGTGTGGATGGAGATTCACTCTGTGTCTGACCCCGGGAGTATGTGATGGGACGGTGAGGAGGGAGATTCACTCTGGGTCTCACCCCGGGAACGTGTGATGCGACGGTTGGATGCAGATTCACTCTGTGTCTGACCCCGGGAGTGTGTGATGGGACGGTTTGAATGGAGATCCACTCTGTGTCTGACCCCGGTTTTTTGTGATGGGACGGTGAGGAGGGAGATTCACTCTATGTCTGACCCCGGAATTTGAGATGGGACGGTGTGGAGGGAGTTTCAATCTGTGTCTGACCCCGGCAATGTGTGATGGGACGGTTTGGATGGAGATCCACTCTGTGTCTGACCCCGGGTTTTTGTGATGGGACGGTGAGGAGGAAGATTCACTCTGTGTCTGACCCCGGCAATGTGTGATGGGACGGTTTGGAAGGAGTTTCACTCAGTGTCTGACCCCGGGAGTTTATGATGGGTCGGTGTGGATGGAGATTCACTCTGTGTCTTACCCCGGGAACGTGTGATGGGACGGTTTGGATGGAGGTTCACTCTGAGTCTGACCCCGGAAGTGTGTGATGGGACGGTGAAGAGGGAGATTCACTCTGTGTCTGACCCCGGGAGTATGTGATGGGACGGTTTGGATGGAGATTCACTCTGTGACTGTCCCCGGGCTTTTGTGATGGGACGGTGAGGAGGGAGATTCACTCTGTGTCAGACCCCGGGAACGTGTGATGGGACGGGTTGGATGGAGTTTCAATCTCTATCTGACCCCGGGCTTTTGTGATTGGACGGTGTGGAGGGAGATTCACTCTATGTCAAACCCCGTGAGTTTGTGATGGGCCGGTGTGTATGGAGATTCACTTTGTGTCTGACCCCGGTCTTTTGTGATGGGACGGTGTGGATGGAGATTCACTCTGTGTCTGACCCCGGGAGTATGTGATGGGACGGTGAGGAGGGAGATTCACTCTGGGTCTCACCCCGGGAACGTGTGATGCGACGATTGGATGCAGATTCACTCTCTGTCTGACCCCGGGAGTGTGTGATGGGACGGTTTGGATGGAGATCCACTCTGTGTCTGACCCCGGCAATGTGTGATGGGACGGTTTGGATGGAGTTTCACTCTGTGTCTGACCCCGGGAGTTTATGATGGGTCGTTGTGGATGGAGATTCACTCCGTGTCTTACCCCGGGAACTTGTGATGGGTCGGTGTGGATGGAGATTCACTCTGTGTCTGACCCCGGGAGTATGTGATGGGACGGTGAGGAGGGAGATTCACTCTGTTTCTGACCCCGAGAGTTTGTGATTGAAATGTGTGGATGCAGATTCACTCTATGTCTGACCCCGGAATTTGTGATGGGACGGTGTGGAGGGAGTTTCAATCTGTGTCTGACCCCGGCAATGTGTGATGGGACGGTTTGGATGGAGATCCACTCTGTGTCTGACCCCGGGTTTTTGTGATGGGACGGTGAGGAGGGAGATTCACTCTGTGTCTGACCCCGGCAATGTGTGATGGGACGGTTTGGATGGAGTTTCACTCAGTGTCTGACCCCGGGAGTTTATGATGGGTCGGTGTAGATGGAGATTCACTCTGTGTCTTACCCCGGGAACGTGTGATTGGACGGTTTGGATGGAGGTTCACTCAGAGTCTAACCCCGGAAGTGTTTGATGGGAAGGTGAAGAGGGAGATTCACTCTGTGTCTGACCCCGGGAGTAGGTGATGGGACGGTTTGGATGGAGATTCACTCTGTGACTGTCCCCGGGCTTTTGTGATGGGACGGTGAGGAGGGAGAATCACTCTGTGTCTGACCCCGGAAGTGTGTGATGGGACGGTGAAGAGGGAGATCCAATCAGTGTCAGACCCCGGGAACGTGTGATGGGACGGGTTGGATGGAGTTTCAATCTCTATCTGACCCCGGGCTTTTGTGATTGGACGGTGTGGAGGGAGATTCACTCTGTGTCTGACCCCGGAAGTTTGTGATGGGTCGGTGTGGATGGAGATTCACTTTGTGTCTGACCCCGGTCTTTTGTGATGGGACGGTGTGGAGGGAGATTCACTCTGTGTCTGACCCCGGAAGTTTGTGATGGGTCGGTTTGGATGGAGATTCACTCTGTGTCTGACCCCGGGAGTATGTGATGGGACGGTGAGGAGGGAGATTCACTCTGGGTCTCACCCCGGGAACGTGTGATGCGACGGTTGGATGCAGATTCACTCTGTGTCTGACCCCGGGAGTGTGTGATGGGACGGTTTGGATGGAGATCCACTCTGTTTCTGACCCCGAGAGTTTGTGATGGAAATGTGTGGATGCAGATTCACTCTATGTCTGTCCCCGGAATTTGTGATGGGACGGTGTGGAGGGAGTTTCAATCTGTGTCTGACCCCGGCAATGTGTGATGGGACGGTTTGGATGGAGATCCACTCTGTGTCTGACCCCGGGTTTTTGTGATGGGACGGTGAGGAGGGAGATTCACTCTGTGTCTGACCCCGGCAATGTGTGATGGGACGGTTTGGATGGAGTTTCACTCAGTGTCTGACCCCGGGAGTTTATGATGGGTCGGTGTTGATGGAGATTCACTCCGTGTCTTACCCCGGGAACGAGTGATGGGTCGGTGTGGATGGAGATTCACTCTGTGTCTGACCCCGGGAGTATGTGATGGGGCGGTGAGGAGGGAGATTCACTCTGTTTCTGACCCCGAGAGTTTGTGATAGAAATGTGTGGATGCAGATTCACTCTATGTCTGACCCCGGAATTTGTGATGGGACGGTGTGGAGGGAGTTTCAATCTGTGTCTGACCCCGGCAATGTGTGATGGGACGGTTTGGATGGAGATCCACTCTGTGTCTGACCCCGGGTTTTTGTGATGGGACGGTGAGGAGGGAGATTCACTCTGTGTCTGACCCCGGCAATGTGTGATGGGACGGTTTGGATGGAGTTTCACTCAGTGTCTGACCCCGGGAGTTTATGATGGGTCGGTGTAGATGGAGATTCACTCTGTGTCTTACCCCGGGAACGTGTGATGGGACGGTTTGGATGGAGGTTCACTCAGAGTCTGACCCCGGAAGTGTGTGATGGGACGGTGAAGAGGGAGATTCACTCTGTGTCTGACCCCGGGAGTATGTGGTGGGACGGTTTGGATGGAGATTCACTCTGTGACTGTCCCCGGGCTTTTGTGATGGGACTGTGAGGAGGGAGATTCACTCTGTGTCTGACCCCGGAAGTGTGTGATGGGACGGTGAAGAGGGAGATTCAATTAGTGTCAGACCCCGGGAACGTGTGATGGGACGGGTTGGATGGAGTTTCAATCTCTATCTGACCCCGGGCTTTTGTGATTGGACGGTGTGTAGGGAGATTCACTCTATGTCAAACCCCGTGAGTTTGTGATGGGCCGGTGTGTATGGAGATTCACTTTGTGTCTGACCCCGGTCTTTTGTGATGGGACGGTGTGGAGGGAGATTCACTCTGTGTCTGACCCCGGAAGTTTGTGATGGGTCGGTGTGGATGGAGATTCACTCTGTGTCTGACCCCGGGAGTATGTGATGGGACGGTGAGGAGGGAGATTCACTCTGGGTCTCACCCCGGGAACGTGTGATGCGACGGTTGGATGCAGATTCACTCTGTGTCTGACCCCGGGAGTGTGTGATGGGACGGTTTGGATGGAGATCCACGCTGTTTCTGACCCCGAGAGTTTGTGATGGAAATGTGTGGATGCAGATTCACTCTATGTCTGACCCCGGAATTTGTGATGGGACGGTGTGGAGGGAGTTTCAATCTGTGTCTGACCCCGGCAATGTGTGATGGGACGGTTTGGATGGAGATCCACTCTGTGTCTGACCCCGGGTTTTTGTGATGGGACGGTGAGGAGGAAGATTCACTCTGTGTCTGACCCCGGCAATGTGTGATGGGACGGTTTGGATGGAGTTTCACTCAGTGTCTGACCCCGGGAGTTTATGATGGGTCGGTGTGGATGGAGATTCACTCTGTGTCTTACCCCGGGAACGTGTGATGGGACGGTTTGGATGGAGGTTCACTCTGAGTCTGACCCCGGAAGTGTGTGATGGGACGGTGAGGAGGGAGATTCACTCTGTGTCTGACCCAGGAAGTGTGTGATGGGACGGTGAAGAGGGTGATTCACTCAGTGTCTGACCCCGGGCTTTTGTGATGGGACGGTGAGGAGGGAGATTCACTCTGTGTCAGACCCCGGGAACGTGTGATGGGACGGGTTGGATGGAGTTTCAATCTCTATCTGACCCCGGGCTTTTGTGATTGGACGGTGTGGAGGGAGATTCACTCTATGTCAAACCCCGTGAGTTTGTGATGGGCCGGTGTGTATGGAGATTCACTTTGTGTCTGACCCCGGTCTTTTGTGATGGGACGGTGTGGATGGAGTTTCACTCAGTGTCTGACCCCGGGAGTTTATGATGGGTCGGTGTGGATGGAGATTCACTCTGTGTCTTACCCCGGGAACGTGTGATGGGACGGTTTGGATGGAGGTTCACTCTGAGTCTGACCCCGGAAGTGTGTGATGGGACGGTGAGGAGGGAGATTCACTCTGTGTCTGACCCAGAAAGTGTGTGATGGGACGGTGAAGAGGGTGATTCACTCAGTGTCTGACCCCGGGCTTTTGTGATGGGACGGTGAGGAGGGAGATTCACTCTGTGTCAGACCCCGGGAACGTGTGATGGGACGGGTTGGATGGAGTTTCAATCTCTATCTGACCCCGGGATTTTGTGATTGGACGGTGTGGAGGGAGATTCACTCTATGTCAAACCCCGTGAGTTTGTGATGGGCCGGTGTGTATGGAGATTCACGTTGTGTCTGACCCCGGTCTTTTGTGATGGGACGGTGTGGATGGAGATTCACTCTGTGTCTGACCCCGGGAGTATGTGATGGGACGGTGAGGAGGGAGATTCACTCTGGGTCTCACCCCGGGAACGTGTGATGCGACGGTTGGATGCAGATTCACTCTGTGTCTGACCCCGGGAGTGTGTGATGGGACGGTTTGGATGGAGATCCACTCTGTGTCTGACCCCGGTTTTTTGTGATGGGACGGTGAGGAGGGAGATTCACTCTGTGTCTGACCCCGGCAATGTGTGATGGGACGGTTTGGATGGATTTTCACTCAGTGTCTGACCCCGGGAGTTTATGATGGGTCGGTGTGGATGGAGATTCACTCCGTGTCTTACCCCGGGAACGTGTGATGGGTCGGTGTGGATGGAGATTCACTCTGTGTCTGACCCCGGGAGTATGTGATGGGACGGTGAGGAGGGAGATTCACTCTGTTTCTGACCCCGAGAGTTTGTGATGGAAATGTGTGGATGCAGATTCACTCTATGTCTGACCCCGGAATTTGTGATGGGACGGTGTGGAGGGAGTTTCAATCTGTGTCTGACCCCGGCAATGTGTGATGGGACGGTTTGGATGGAGATCCACTCTGTGTCTGACCCCGGGTTTTTGTGATGGGACGGTGAGGAGGGAGATTCACTCTGTGTCTGACCCCGGCAATGTGTGATGGGACGGTTTGGATGGAGTTTCACTCAGTGTCTGACCCCGGGAGTTTATGATGGGTCGGTGTAGATGGAGATTCACTCTGTGTCTTAACCCGGGAACGTGTGATGGGACGGTTTGGATGGAGGTTCACTCAGAGTCTGACCCCGGAAGTGTGTGATGGGACGGTGAAGAGGGAGATTCACTCTGTGTCTGACCCCGGAAGTGTGTGATGGGACGGTGAAGAGGGAGATTCAATCTGTGTCAGACCCCGGGAACGTGTGATGGGACGGGTTGGATGGAGTTTCAATCTCTATCTGACCCCGGGCTTTTGTGATTGGACGGTGTGTAGGGAGATTCACTCTATGTCAAACCCCGTGAGTTTGTGATGGGCCGGTGTGTATGGAGATTCACTTTGTGTCTGACCCCGGTCTTTTGTGATGGGACGGTGTGGAGGGAGATTCACTCTGTGTCTGACCCCGGAAGTTTGTGATGGGTCGGTGTGGATGGAGATTCACTCTGTGTCTGACCCCGGGAGTATGTGATGGGACGGTGAGGAGGGAGATTCACTCTGGGTCTCACCCCGGGAACGTGTGATGCGACGGTTGGATGCAGATTCACTCTGTGTCTGACCCCGGGAGTGTGTGATGGGACGGTTTGGATGGAGATCCACGCTGTTTCTGACCCCGAGAGTTTGTGATGGAAATGTGTGGATGCAGATTCACACTATGTCTGACCCCGGAATTTGTGATGGGACGGTGTGGAGGGAGTTTCAATCTGTGTCTGACCCCGGCAATGTGTGATGGGACGGTTTGGATGGAGATCCACTCTGTGTCTGACCCCGGGTTTTTGTGATGGGACGGTGAGGAGGAAGATTCACTCTGTGTCTGACCCCGGCAATGTGTGATGGGACGGTTTGGATGGAGTTTCACTCAGTGTCTGACCCCGGGAGTTTATGATGGGTCGGTGTGGATGGAGATTCACTCTGTGTCTTACCCCGGGAACGTGTGATGGGACGGTTTGGATGGAGGTTCACTCTGAGTCTGACCCCGGAAGTGTGTGATGGGACGGTGAGGAGGGAGATTCACTCTGTGTCTGACCCAGGAAGTGTGTGATGGGACGGTGAAGAGGGTGATTCACTCAGTGTCTGACCCCGGGCTTTTGTGATGGGACGGTGAGGAGGGAGACTCACTCTGGGTCTCACCCCGGGAACGTGTGATGCGACGGTTGGATGCAGATTCACTCTGTGTCTGACCCCGGGAGTGTGTGATGGGACGGTTTGGATGGAGATCCACTCTGTGTCTGACCCCGGTTTTTTGTGATGGGACGGTGAGGAGGGAGATTCACTCTGTGTCTGACCCCGGCAATGTGTGATGGGACGGTTTGGATGGAGTTTCACTCAGTGTCTGACCCCGGGAGTTTATGATGGGTCGGTGTGGATGGAGATTCACTCCGTGTCTTACCCCGGGAACGTGTGATGGGTCGGTGTGGATGGAGATTCACTCTGTGTCTGACCCCGGGAGTATGTGATGGGACGGTGAGGAGGGAGATTGACTCTGTTTCTGACCCCGAGAGTTTGTGATGGAAATGTGTGGATGCAGATTCACTCTATGTCTGACCCCGGAATTTGTGATGGGACGGTGTGGAGGGAGTTTCAATCTGTGTCTGACCCCGGCAATGTGTGATGGGACGGTTTGGATGGAGATCCACTCTGTGTCTGACCCCGGGTTTTTGTGATGGGACGGTGAGGAGGGAGATTCACTCTGTGTCTGACCCCGGCAATGTGTGATGGGACGGTTTGGATGGAGTTTCACTCAGTGTCTGACCCCGGAAGTGTGTGATGGGACGGTGAAGAGGGAGATTCACTCTGTGTCTGACCCCGGGAGTATGTGATGGGACGGTTTGGATGGAGATTCACTCTGTGACTGTCCCCGGGCTTTTGTGATGGGACGGTGAGGAGGGAGATTCACTCTGTGTCTGACCCCGGAAGTGTATGATGGGACAGTGAAGAGGGTGATTCACTCAGTGTCTGACCCCGGGCTTTTGTGATGGGACGGTGAAGAGGGAGATTCAATCTGTGTCAGACCCCGTGAACGTGTGATGGGACGGGTTGGATGGAGTTTCAATCTCTATCTGACCCCGGGCTTTTGTGATTGGACGGTGTGGAGGGAGATTCACTCTATGTCAAACCCCGTGAGTTTGTGATGGGCCGGTGTGTATGGAGATTCACTTTGTGTCTGACCCCGGTCTTTTGTGATGGGACGGTGTGGAGGGAGATTCACTCTGTGTCTGACCCCGGAAGTTTGTGATGGGTCGGTGTGGATGGAGATTCACTCTGTTTCTGACCCCGGGAGTATGTGATGGGACGGTGAGGAGGGAGATTCACTCTGGGTGTCACCCCGGGAAAGTGTGATGCGACGGTTGGATGCAGATTCACTCCGTGTCTGACCCCGGGAGTGTGTGATGGGACGGTTTGGATGGAGATCCACTCTGTTTTTGACCCCGAGAGTTTGTGATGAAAATGTGTGGATGCAGATTCACTCTGTGTCTGACCCCGGAATTTGTGATGGGACGGTGTGGAGGGAGTTTCACTTTGTGTCTGACCCCGGTCTTTTGTGATGGGACGGTGTGGATGGAGTTTCACTCAGTGTCTGACCCCGGGAGTTTATGATGGGTCGGTGTGGATGGAGATTCACTCTGTGTCTTACCCCGGGAACGTGTGATGGGACGGTTTGGATGGAGGTTCACTCTGAGTCTGACCCCGGAAGTGTGTGATGGGACGGTGAGGAGGGAGATTCACTCTGTGTCTGACCCAGGAAGTGTGTGATGGGACGGTGAAGAGGGTGATTCACTCAGTGTCTGACCCCGGGCTTTTGTGATGGGACCGTGAGGAGGGAGATTCACTCTGTGTCTGACCCCGGGAGTGTGTGATGGGACGGTTTGGATGGAGATCCACTCTGTGTCTGACCCCGGTTTTTTGTGATGGGACGGTGAGGAGGGAGATTCACTCTGTGTCTGACCCCGGCAATGTGTGATGGGACGGTTTGGATGGAGTTTCACTCAGTGTCTGACCCCGGGAGTTTATGATGGGTCGGTGTGGATGGAGATTCACTCCGTGTCTTACCCCGGGAACGTGTGATGGGTCGGTGTGGATGGAGATTCACTCTGTGTCTGACCCCGGGAGTATGTGATGGGACGGTGAGGAGGGAGATTCACTCTGTTTCTGACCCCGAGAGTTTGTGATGGAAATGTGTGGATGCAGATTCACTCTATGTCTGACCCCGGAATTTGTGATGGGACGGTGTGGAGGGAGTTTCAATCTGTGTCTGACCCCGGCAATGTGTGATGGGACGGTTTGGATGGAGATCCACTCTGTGTCTGACCCCGGGTTTTTGTGATGGGACGGTGAGGAGGGAGATTCACTCTGTGTCTGACCCCGGCAATGTGTGATGGGACGGTTTGGATGGAGTTTCACTCAGTGTCTGACCCCGGGAGTTTATGATGGGTCGGTGTAGATGGAGATTCACTCTGTGTCTTACCCCGGGAACGTGTGATGGGACGGTTTGGATGGAGGTTCACTCAGAGTCTGACCCCGGAAGTGTGTGATGGGACGGTGAAGAGGGAGATTCACTCTGTGTCTGACCCCGGGAGTATGTGATGGGACGGTTTGGATGGAGATTCACTCTGTGACTGTCCCCGGTCTTTTGTGATGGGACGGTGAGGAGGGAGATTCACTCTGTGTCTGACCCCGGAAGTGTGTGATGGGACGGTGAAGAGGGAGATTCAATCTGTGTCAGACCCCGGGAACGTGTGATGGGACGGGTTGGATGGAGTTTCAATCTCTATCTGACCCCGGGCTTTTGTGATTGGACGGTGTGTAGGGAGATTCACTCTATGTCAAACCCCGTGAGTTTGTGATGGGCCGGTGTGTATGGAGATTCACTTTGTGTCTGACCCCGGTCTTTTGTGATGGGACGGTGTGGAGGGAGATTCACTCTGTGTCTGACCCCGGAAGTTTGTGATGGGTCGGTGTGGATGGAGATTCACTCTGTGTCTGACCCCGGGAGTATGTGATGGGACGGTGAGGAGGGAGATTCACTCTGGGTCTCACCCCGGGAACGTGTGATGCGACGGTTGGATGCAGATTCACTCTGTGTCTGACCCCGGGAGTGTGTGATGGGACGGTTTGGATGGAGATCCACGCTGTTTCTGACCCCGAGAGTTTGTGATGGAAATGTGTGGATGCAGATTCACTCTATGTCTGACCCCGGAATTTGTGATGGGACGGTGTGGAGGGAGTTTCAATCTGTGTCTGACCCCGGCAATGTGTGATGGGACGGTTTGGATGGAGATCCACTCTGTGTCTGACCCCGGGTTTTTGTGATGGGACGGTGAGGAGGAAGATTCACTCTGTGTCTGACCCCGGCAATGTGTGATGGGACGGTTTGGATGGAGTTTCACTCAGTGTCTGACCCCGGGAGTTTATGATGGGTCGGTGTGGATGGAGATTCACTCTGTGTCTTACCCCGGGAACGTGTGATGGGACGGTTTGGATGGAGGTTCACTCTGAGTCTGACCCCGGAAGTGTGTGATGGGACGGTGAAGAGGGTGATTCACTCAGTGTCTGACCCCGGGCTTTTGTGATGGGACGGTGAGGAGGGAGATTCACTCTGTGTCAGACCCCGGGAACGTGTGATGGGACGGGTTGGATGGAGTTTCAATCTCTATCTGACCCCGGGCTTTTGTGATTGGACGGTGTGGAGGGAGATTCACTCTATGTCAAACCCCGTGAGTTTGTGATGGGCCGGTGTGTATGGAGATTCACTTTGTGTCTGACCCCGGTCTTTTGTGATGGGACGGTGTGGATGGAGTTTCACTCAGTGTCTGACCCCGGGAGTTTATGATGGGTCGGTGTGGATGGAGATTCACTCTGTGTCTTACCCCGGGAACGTGTGATGGGACGGTTTGGATGGAGGTTCACTCTGAGTCTGACCCCGGAAGTGTGTGATGGGACGGTGAGGAGGGAGATTCACTCTGTGTCTGACCCAGGAAGTGTGTGATGGGACGGTGAAGAGGGTGATTCACTCAGTGTCTGACCCCGGGCTTTTGTGATGGGACCGTGAGGAGGGAGATTCACTCTGTGTCAGACCCCGGGAACGTGTGATGGGACGGGTTGGATGGAGTTTCAATCTCTATCTGACCCCGGGCTTTTGTGATTGGACGGTGTGGAGGGAGATTCACTCTATGTCAAACCCCGTGAGTTTGTGATGGGCCGGTGTGTATGGAGATTCACTTTGTGTCTGACCCCGGTCTTTTGTGATGGGACGGTGTGGATGGAGATTCACTCTGTGTCTGACCCCGGGAGTATGTGATGGGACGGTGAGGAGGGAGATTCACTCTGGGTCTCACCCCGGGAACGTGTGATGCGACGGTTGGATGCAGATTCACTCTGTGTCTGACCCCGGGAGTGTGTGATGGGACGGTTTGGATGGAGATCCACTCTGTGTCTGACCCCGGTTTTTTGTGATGGGACGGTGAGGAGGGAGATTCACTCTGTGTCTGACCCCGGCAATGTGTGATGGGACGGTTTGGATGGAGTTTCACTCAGTGTCTGACCCCGGGAGTTTATGATGGGTCGGTGTGGATGGAGATTCACTCCGTGTCTTACCCCGGGAACGTGTGATGGGTCGGTGTGGATGGAGATTCACTCTGTGTCTGACCCCGGGAGTATGTGATGGGACGGTGAGGAGGGAGATTCACTCTGTTTCTGACCCCGAGAGTTTGTGATGGAAATGTGTGGATGCAGATTCACTCTATGTCTGACCCCGGAATTTGTGATGGGACGGTGTGGAGGGAGTTTCAAT
Organism: Hemitrygon akajei; assembly: GCF_048418815.1. NCBI lineage: Eukaryota > Metazoa > Chordata > Chondrichthyes > Myliobatiformes > Dasyatidae > Hemitrygon > Hemitrygon akajei. The sequence continues at coordinate 4,241,517 of NW_027331952.1, forward strand.
CTGTGTCTGACCCCGGCAATGTGTGATGGGACGGTTTGGATGGAGATCCACTCTGTGTCTGACCCCGGGTTTTTGTGATGGGACGGTGAGGAGGGAGATTCACTCTGTGTCTGACCCCGGCAATGTGTGATGGGACGGTTTGGATGGAGTTTCACTCAGTGTCTGACCCCGGGAGTTTATGATGGGTCGGTGTAGATGGAGATTCACTCTGTGTCTTACCCCGGGAACGTGTGATGGGACGGTTTGGATGGAGGTTCACTCAGAGTCTGACCCCGGAAGTGTGTGATGGGACGGTGAAGAGGGAGATTCACTCTGTGTCTGACCCCGGGAGTATGTGATGGGACGGTTTGGATGGAGATTCACTCTGTGACTGTCCCCGGTCTTTTGTGATGGGACGGTGAGGAGGGAGATTCACTCTGTGTCTGACCCCGGAAGTGTGTGATGGGACGGTGAAGAGGGAGATTCAATCTGTGTCAGACCCCGGGAACGTGTGATGGGACGGGTTGGATGGAGTTTCAATCTCTATCTGACCCCGGGCTTTTGTGATTGGACGGTGTGTAGGGAGATTCACTCTATGTCAAACCCCGTGAGTTTGTGATGGGCCGGTGTGTATGGAGATTCACTTTGTGTCTGACCCCGGTCTTTTGTGATGGGACGGTGTGGAGGGAGATTCACTCTGTGTCTGACCCCGGAAGTTTGTGATGGGTCGGTGTGGATGGAGATTCACTCTGTGTCTGACCCCGGGAGTATGTGATGGGACGGTGAGGAGGGAGATTCACTCTGGGTCTCACCCCGGGAACGTGTGATGCGACGGTTGGATGCAGATTCACTCTGTGTCTGACCCCGGGAGTGTGTGATGGGACGGTTTGGATGGAGATCCACGCTGTTTCTGACCCCGAGAGTTTGTGATGGAAATGTGTGGATGCAGATTCACTCTATGTCTGACCCCGGAATTTGTGATGGGACGGTGTGGAGGGAGTTTCAATCTGTGTCTGACCCCGGCAATGTGTGATGGGACGGTTTGGATGGAGATCCACTCTGTGTCTGACCCCGGGCTTTTGTGATGGGACGGTGAGGAGGAAGATTCACTCTGTGTCTGACCCCGGCAATGTGTGATGGGACGGTTTGGATGGAGTTTCACTCAGTGTCTGACCCCGGGAGTTTATGATGGGTCGGTGTGGATGGAGATTCACTCTGTGTCTTACCCCGGGAACGTGTGATGGGACGGTTTGGATGGAGGTTCACTCTGAGTCTGACCCCGGAAGTGTGTGATGGGACGGTGAAGAGGGTGATTCACTCAGTGTCTGACCCCGGGCTTTTGTGATGGGACGGTGAGGAGGGAGATTCACTCTGTGTCAGACCCCGGGAACGTGTGATGGGACGGGTTGGATGGAGTTTCAATCTCTATCTGACCCCGGGCTTTTGTGATTGGACGGTGTGGAGGGAGATTCACTCTATGTCAAACCCCGTGAGTTTGTGATGGGCCGGTGTGTATGGAGATTCACTTTGTGTCTGACCCCGGTCTTTTGTGATGGGACGGTGTGGATGGAGATTCACTCTGTGTCTGACCCCGGGAGTATGTGATGGGACGGTGAGGAGGGAGATTCACTCTGGGTCTCACCCCGGGAACGTGTGATGCGACGGTTGGATGCAGATTCACTCTGTGTCTGACCCCGGGAGTGTGTGATGGGACGGTTTGGATGGAGATCCACTCTGTGTCTGACCCCGGTTTTTTGTGATGGGACGGTGAGGAGGGAGATTCACTCTGTGTCTGACCCCGGCAATGTGTGATGGGACGGTTTGGATGGAGTTTCACTCAGTGTCTGACCCCGGGAGTTTATGATGGGTCGGTGTGGATGGAGATTCACTCCGTGTCTTACCCCGGGAACGTGTGATGGGTCGGTGTGGATGGAGATTCACTCTGTGTCTGACCCCGGGAGTATGTGATGGGACGGTGAGGAGGGAGATTCACTCTGTTTCTGACCCCGAGAGTTTGTGATGGAAATGTGTGGATGCAGATTCACTCTATGTCTGACCCCGGAATTTGTGATGGGACGGTGTGGAGGGAGTTTCAATCTGTGTCTGACCCCGGCAATGTGTGATGGGACGGTTTGGATGGAGATCCACTCTGTGTCTGACCCCGGGTTTTTGTGATGGGACGGTGAGGAGGGAGATTCACTCTGTGTCTGACCCCGGCAATGTGTGATGGGACGGTTTGGATGGAGTTTCACTCAGTGTCTGACCCCGGGAGTTTATGATGGGTCGGTGTAGATGGAGATTCACTCTGTGTCTTACCCCGGGAACGTGTGATGGGACGGTTTGGATGGAGGTTCACTCAGAGTCTGACCCCGGGAGTTTATGATGGGTCTGTGTAGATGGAGATTCACTCTGTGTCTTACCCCGGGAACGTGTGATGGGACGGTTTGGATGGAGGTTCACTCAGAGTCTGACCCCGGAAGTGTGTGATGGGACGGTGAAGAGGGAGATTCACTCTGTGTCTGACCCCGGGAGTATGTGATGGGACGGTTTGGATGGAGATTCACTCTGTGACTGTCCCCGGGCTTTTGTGATGGGACGGTGAGGAGGGAGATTCACTCTGTGTCAGACCCCGGGAACGTGTGATGGGACGGGTTGGATGGAGTTTCAATCTCTATCTGACCCCGGGCTTTTGTGATTGGACGGTGTGGAGGGAGATTCACTCTATGTCAAACCCCGTGAGTTTGTGATGGGCCGGTGTGTATGGAGATTCACTTTGTGTCTGACCCCGGTCTTTTGTGATGGGACGGTGTGGATGGAGATTCACTCTGTGTCTGACCCCGGGAGTATGTGATGGGACGGTGAGGAGGGAGATTCACTCTGGGTCTCACCCCGGGAACGTGTGATGCGACGGTTGGATGCAGATTCACTCTCTGTCTGACCCCGGGAGTGTGTGATGGGACGGTTTGGATGGAGATCCACTCTGTGTCTGACCCCGGCAATGTGTGATGGGACGGTTTGGATGGAGTTTCACTCTGTGTCTGACCCCGGGAGTTTATGATGGGTCGTTGTGGATGGAGATTCACTCCGTGTCTTACCCCGGGAACTTGTGATGGGTCGGTGTGGATGGAGATTCACTCTGTGTCTGACCCCGGGAGTATGTGATGGGACGGTGAGGAGGGAGATTCACTCTGTTTCTGACCCCGAGAGTTTGTGATTGAAATGTGTGGATGCAGATTCACTCTATGTCTGACCCCGGAATTTGTGATGGGACGGTGTGGAGGGAGTTTCAATCTGTGTCTGACCCCGGCAATGTGTGATGGGACGGTTTGGATGGAGATCCACTCTGTGTCTGACCCCGGGTTTTTGTGATGGGACGGTGAGGAGGGAGATTCACTCTGTGTCTGACCCCGGCAATGTGTGATGGGACGGTTTGGATGGAGTTTCACTCAGTGTCTGACCCCGGGAGTTTATGATGGGTCGGTGTAGATGGAGATTCACTCTGTGTCTTACCCCGGGAACGTGTGATTGGACGGTTTGGATGGAGGTTCACTCAGAGTCTAACCCCGGAAGTGTTTGATGGGAAGGTGAAGAGGGAGATTCACTCTGTGTCTGACCCCGGGAGTAGGTGATGGGACGGTTTGGATGGAGATTCACTCTGTGACTGTCCCCGGGCTTTTGTGATGGGACGGTGAGGAGGGAGAATCACTCTGTGTCTGACCCCGGAAGTGTGTGATGGGACGGTGAAGAGGGAGATCCAATCAGTGTCAGACCCCGGGAACGTGTGATGGGACGGGTTGGATGGAGTTTCAATCTCTATCTGACCCCGGGCTTTTGTGATTGGACGGTGTGGAGGGAGATTCACTCTGTGTCTGACCCCGGAAGTTTGTGATGGGTCGGTGTGGATGGAGATTCACTTTGTGTCTGACCCCGGTCTTTTGTGATGGGACGGTGTGGAGGGAGATTCACTCTGTGTCTGACCCCGGAAGTTTGTGATGGGTCGGTTTGGATGGAGATTCACTCTGTGTCTGACCCCGGGAGTATGTGATGGGACGGTGAGGAGGGAGATTCACTCTGGGTCTCACCCCGGGAACGTGTGATGCGACGGTTGGATGCAGATTCACTCTGTGTCTGACCCCGGGAGTGTGTGATGGGACGGTTTGGATGGAGATCCACTCTGTTTCTGACCCCGAGAGTTTGTGATGGAAATGTGTGGATGCAGATTCACTCTATGTCTGTCCCCGGAATTTGTGATGGGACGGTGTGGAGGGAGTTTCAATCTGTGTCTGACCCCGGCAATGTGTGATGGGACGGTTTGGATGGAGATCCACTCTGTGTCTGACCCCGGGTTTTTGTGATGGGACGGTGAGGAGGGAGATTCACTCTGTGTCTGACCCCGGCAATGTGTGATGGGACGGTTTGGATGGAGTTTCACTCAGTGTCTGACCCCGGGAGTTTATGATGGGTCGGTGTTGATGGAGATTCACTCCGTGTCTTACCCCGGGAACGAGTGATGGGTCGGTGTGGATGGAGATTCACTCTGTGTCTGACCCCGGGAGTATGTGATGGGGCGGTGAGGAGGGAGATTCACTCTGTTTCTGACCCCGAGAGTTTGTGATAGAAATGTGTGGATGCAGATTCACTCTATGTCTGACCCCGGAATTTGTGATGGGACGGTGTGGAGGGAGTTTCAATCTGTGTCTGACCCCGGCAATGTGTGATGGGACGGTTTGGATGGAGATCCACTCTGTGTCTGACCCCGGGTTTTTGTGATGGGACGGTGAGGAGGGAGATTCACTCTGTGTCTGACCCCGGCAATGTGTGATGGGACGGTTTGGATGGAGTTTCACTCAGTGTCTGACCCCGGGAGTTTATGATGGGTCGGTGTAGATGGAGATTCACTCTGTGTCTTACCCCGGGAACGTGTGATGGGACGGTTTGGATGGAGGTTCACTCAGAGTCTGACCCCGGAAGTGTGTGATGGGACGGTGAAGAGGGAGATTCACTCTGTGTCTGACCCCGGGAGTATGTGGTGGGACGGTTTGGATGGAGATTCACTCTGTGACTGTCCCCGGGCTTTTGTGATGGGACTGTGAGGAGGGAGATTCACTCTGTGTCTGACCCCGGAAGTGTGTGATGGGACGGTGAAGAGGGAGATTCAATTAGTGTCAGACCCCGGGAACGTGTGATGGGACGGGTTGGATGGAGTTTCAATCTCTATCTGACCCCGGGCTTTTGTGATTGGACGGTGTGTAGGGAGATTCACTCTATGTCAAACCCCGTGAGTTTGTGATGGGCCGGTGTGTATGGAGATTCACTTTGTGTCTGACCCCGGTCTTTTGTGATGGGACGGTGTGGAGGGAGATTCACTCTGTGTCTGACCCCGGAAGTTTGTGATGGGTCGGTGTGGATGGAGATTCACTCTGTGTCTGACCCCGGGAGTATGTGATGGGACGGTGAGGAGGGAGATTCACTCTGGGTCTCACCCCGGGAACGTGTGATGCGACGGTTGGATGCAGATTCACTCTGTGTCTGACCCCGGGAGTGTGTGATGGGACGGTTTGGATGGAGATCCACGCTGTTTCTGACCCCGAGAGTTTGTGATGGAAATGTGTGGATGCAGATTCACTCTATGTCTGACCCCGGAATTTGTGATGGGACGGTGTGGAGGGAGTTTCAATCTGTGTCTGACCCCGGCAATGTGTGATGGGACGGTTTGGATGGAGATCCACTCTGTGTCTGACCCCGGGTTTTTGTGATGGGACGGTGAGGAGGAAGATTCACTCTGTGTCTGACCCCGGCAATGTGTGATGGGACGGTTTGGATGGAGTTTCACTCAGTGTCTGACCCCGGGAGTTTATGATGGGTCGGTGTGGATGGAGATTCACTCTGTGTCTTACCCCGGGAACGTGTGATGGGACGGTTTGGATGGAGGTTCACTCTGAGTCTGACCCCGGAAGTGTGTGATGGGACGGTGAGGAGGGAGATTCACTCTGTGTCTGACCCAGGAAGTGTGTGATGGGACGGTGAAGAGGGTGATTCACTCAGTGTCTGACCCCGGGCTTTTGTGATGGGACGGTGAGGAGGGAGATTCACTCTGTGTCAGACCCCGGGAACGTGTGATGGGACGGGTTGGATGGAGTTTCAATCTCTATCTGACCCCGGGCTTTTGTGATTGGACGGTGTGGAGGGAGATTCACTCTATGTCAAACCCCGTGAGTTTGTGATGGGCCGGTGTGTATGGAGATTCACTTTGTGTCTGACCCCGGTCTTTTGTGATGGGACGGTGTGGATGGAGTTTCACTCAGTGTCTGACCCCGGGAGTTTATGATGGGTCGGTGTGGATGGAGATTCACTCTGTGTCTTACCCCGGGAACGTGTGATGGGACGGTTTGGATGGAGGTTCACTCTGAGTCTGACCCCGGAAGTGTGTGATGGGACGGTGAGGAGGGAGATTCACTCTGTGTCTGACCCAGAAAGTGTGTGATGGGACGGTGAAGAGGGTGATTCACTCAGTGTCTGACCCCGGGCTTTTGTGATGGGACGGTGAGGAGGGAGATTCACTCTGTGTCAGACCCCGGGAACGTGTGATGGGACGGGTTGGATGGAGTTTCAATCTCTATCTGACCCCGGGATTTTGTGATTGGACGGTGTGGAGGGAGATTCACTCTATGTCAAACCCCGTGAGTTTGTGATGGGCCGGTGTGTATGGAGATTCACGTTGTGTCTGACCCCGGTCTTTTGTGATGGGACGGTGTGGATGGAGATTCACTCTGTGTCTGACCCCGGGAGTATGTGATGGGACGGTGAGGAGGGAGATTCACTCTGGGTCTCACCCCGGGAACGTGTGATGCGACGGTTGGATGCAGATTCACTCTGTGTCTGACCCCGGGAGTGTGTGATGGGACGGTTTGGATGGAGATCCACTCTGTGTCTGACCCCGGTTTTTTGTGATGGGACGGTGAGGAGGGAGATTCACTCTGTGTCTGACCCCGGCAATGTGTGATGGGACGGTTTGGATGGATTTTCACTCAGTGTCTGACCCCGGGAGTTTATGATGGGTCGGTGTGGATGGAGATTCACTCCGTGTCTTACCCCGGGAACGTGTGATGGGTCGGTGTGGATGGAGATTCACTCTGTGTCTGACCCCGGGAGTATGTGATGGGACGGTGAGGAGGGAGATTCACTCTGTTTCTGACCCCGAGAGTTTGTGATGGAAATGTGTGGATGCAGATTCACTCTATGTCTGACCCCGGAATTTGTGATGGGACGGTGTGGAGGGAGTTTCAATCTGTGTCTGACCCCGGCAATGTGTGATGGGACGGTTTGGATGGAGATCCACTCTGTGTCTGACCCCGGGTTTTTGTGATGGGACGGTGAGGAGGGAGATTCACTCTGTGTCTGACCCCGGCAATGTGTGATGGGACGGTTTGGATGGAGTTTCACTCAGTGTCTGACCCCGGGAGTTTATGATGGGTCGGTGTAGATGGAGATTCACTCTGTGTCTTAACCCGGGAACGTGTGATGGGACGGTTTGGATGGAGGTTCACTCAGAGTCTGACCCCGGAAGTGTGTGATGGGACGGTGAAGAGGGAGATTCACTCTGTGTCTGACCCCGGAAGTGTGTGATGGGACGGTGAAGAGGGAGATTCAATCTGTGTCAGACCCCGGGAACGTGTGATGGGACGGGTTGGATGGAGTTTCAATCTCTATCTGACCCCGGGCTTTTGTGATTGGACGGTGTGTAGGGAGATTCACTCTATGTCAAACCCCGTGAGTTTGTGATGGGCCGGTGTGTATGGAGATTCACTTTGTGTCTGACCCCGGTCTTTTGTGATGGGACGGTGTGGAGGGAGATTCACTCTGTGTCTGACCCCGGAAGTTTGTGATGGGTCGGTGTGGATGGAGATTCACTCTGTGTCTGACCCCGGGAGTATGTGATGGGACGGTGAGGAGGGAGATTCACTCTGGGTCTCACCCCGGGAACGTGTGATGCGACGGTTGGATGCAGATTCACTCTGTGTCTGACCCCGGGAGTGTGTGATGGGACGGTTTGGATGGAGATCCACGCTGTTTCTGACCCCGAGAGTTTGTGATGGAAATGTGTGGATGCAGATTCACACTATGTCTGACCCCGGAATTTGTGATGGGACGGTGTGGAGGGAGTTTCAATCTGTGTCTGACCCCGGCAATGTGTGATGGGACGGTTTGGATGGAGATCCACTCTGTGTCTGACCCCGGGTTTTTGTGATGGGACGGTGAGGAGGAAGATTCACTCTGTGTCTGACCCCGGCAATGTGTGATGGGACGGTTTGGATGGAGTTTCACTCAGTGTCTGACCCCGGGAGTTTATGATGGGTCGGTGTGGATGGAGATTCACTCTGTGTCTTACCCCGGGAACGTGTGATGGGACGGTTTGGATGGAGGTTCACTCTGAGTCTGACCCCGGAAGTGTGTGATGGGACGGTGAGGAGGGAGATTCACTCTGTGTCTGACCCAGGAAGTGTGTGATGGGACGGTGAAGAGGGTGATTCACTCAGTGTCTGACCCCGGGCTTTTGTGATGGGACGGTGAGGAGGGAGACTCACTCTGGGTCTCACCCCGGGAACGTGTGATGCGACGGTTGGATGCAGATTCACTCTGTGTCTGACCCCGGGAGTGTGTGATGGGACGGTTTGGATGGAGATCCACTCTGTGTCTGACCCCGGTTTTTTGTGATGGGACGGTGAGGAGGGAGATTCACTCTGTGTCTGACCCCGGCAATGTGTGATGGGACGGTTTGGATGGAGTTTCACTCAGTGTCTGACCCCGGGAGTTTATGATGGGTCGGTGTGGATGGAGATTCACTCCGTGTCTTACCCCGGGAACGTGTGATGGGTCGGTGTGGATGGAGATTCACTCTGTGTCTGACCCCGGGAGTATGTGATGGGACGGTGAGGAGGGAGATTGACTCTGTTTCTGACCCCGAGAGTTTGTGATGGAAATGTGTGGATGCAGATTCACTCTATGTCTGACCCCGGAATTTGTGATGGGACGGTGTGGAGGGAGTTTCAATCTGTGTCTGACCCCGGCAATGTGTGATGGGACGGTTTGGATGGAGATCCACTCTGTGTCTGACCCCGGGTTTTTGTGATGGGACGGTGAGGAGGGAGATTCACTCTGTGTCTGACCCCGGCAATGTGTGATGGGACGGTTTGGATGGAGTTTCACTCAGTGTCTGACCCCGGAAGTGTGTGATGGGACGGTGAAGAGGGAGATTCACTCTGTGTCTGACCCCGGGAGTATGTGATGGGACGGTTTGGATGGAGATTCACTCTGTGACTGTCCCCGGGCTTTTGTGATGGGACGGTGAGGAGGGAGATTCACTCTGTGTCTGACCCCGGAAGTGTATGATGGGACAGTGAAGAGGGTGATTCACTCAGTGTCTGACCCCGGGCTTTTGTGATGGGACGGTGAAGAGGGAGATTCAATCTGTGTCAGACCCCGTGAACGTGTGATGGGACGGGTTGGATGGAGTTTCAATCTCTATCTGACCCCGGGCTTTTGTGATTGGACGGTGTGGAGGGAGATTCACTCTATGTCAAACCCCGTGAGTTTGTGATGGGCCGGTGTGTATGGAGATTCACTTTGTGTCTGACCCCGGTCTTTTGTGATGGGACGGTGTGGAGGGAGATTCACTCTGTGTCTGACCCCGGAAGTTTGTGATGGGTCGGTGTGGATGGAGATTCACTCTGTTTCTGACCCCGGGAGTATGTGATGGGACGGTGAGGAGGGAGATTCACTCTGGGTGTCACCCCGGGAAAGTGTGATGCGACGGTTGGATGCAGATTCACTCCGTGTCTGACCCCGGGAGTGTGTGATGGGACGGTTTGGATGGAGATCCACTCTGTTTTTGACCCCGAGAGTTTGTGATGAAAATGTGTGGATGCAGATTCACTCTGTGTCTGACCCCGGAATTTGTGATGGGACGGTGTGGAGGGAGTTTCACTTTGTGTCTGACCCCGGTCTTTTGTGATGGGACGGTGTGGATGGAGTTTCACTCAGTGTCTGACCCCGGGAGTTTATGATGGGTCGGTGTGGATGGAGATTCACTCTGTGTCTTACCCCGGGAACGTGTGATGGGACGGTTTGGATGGAGGTTCACTCTGAGTCTGACCCCGGAAGTGTGTGATGGGACGGTGAGGAGGGAGATTCACTCTGTGTCTGACCCAGGAAGTGTGTGATGGGACGGTGAAGAGGGTGATTCACTCAGTGTCTGACCCCGGGCTTTTGTGATGGGACCGTGAGGAGGGAGATTCACTCTGTGTCTGACCCCGGGAGTGTGTGATGGGACGGTTTGGATGGAGATCCACTCTGTGTCTGACCCCGGTTTTTTGTGATGGGACGGTGAGGAGGGAGATTCACTCTGTGTCTGACCCCGGCAATGTGTGATGGGACGGTTTGGATGGAGTTTCACTCAGTGTCTGACCCCGGGAGTTTATGATGGGTCGGTGTGGATGGAGATTCACTCCGTGTCTTACCCCGGGAACGTGTGATGGGTCGGTGTGGATGGAGATTCACTCTGTGTCTGACCCCGGGAGTATGTGATGGGACGGTGAGGAGGGAGATTCACTCTGTTTCTGACCCCGAGAGTTTGTGATGGAAATGTGTGGATGCAGATTCACTCTATGTCTGACCCCGGAATTTGTGATGGGACGGTGTGGAGGGAGTTTCAATCTGTGTCTGACCCCGGCAATGTGTGATGGGACGGTTTGGATGGAGATCCACTCTGTGTCTGACCCCGGGTTTTTGTGATGGGACGGTGAGGAGGGAGATTCACTCTGTGTCTGACCCCGGCAATGTGTGATGGGACGGTTTGGATGGAGTTTCACTCAGTGTCTGACCCCGGGAGTTTATGATGGGTCGGTGTAGATGGAGATTCACTCTGTGTCTTACCCCGGGAACGTGTGATGGGACGGTTTGGATGGAGGTTCACTCAGAGTCTGACCCCGGAAGTGTGTGATGGGACGGTGAAGAGGGAGATTCACTCTGTGTCTGACCCCGGGAGTATGTGATGGGACGGTTTGGATGGAGATTCACTCTGTGACTGTCCCCGGTCTTTTGTGATGGGACGGTGAGGAGGGAGATTCACTCTGTGTCTGACCCCGGAAGTGTGTGATGGGACGGTGAAGAGGGAGATTCAATCTGTGTCAGACCCCGGGAACGTGTGATGGGACGGGTTGGATGGAGTTTCAATCTCTATCTGACCCCGGGCTTTTGTGATTGGACGGTGTGTAGGGAGATTCACTCTATGTCAAACCCCGTGAGTTTGTGATGGGCCGGTGTGTATGGAGATTCACTTTGTGTCTGACCCCGGTCTTTTGTGATGGGACGGTGTGGAGGGAGATTCACTCTGTGTCTGACCCCGGAAGTTTGTGATGGGTCGGTGTGGATGGAGATTCACTCTGTGTCTGACCCCGGGAGTATGTGATGGGACGGTGAGGAGGGAGATTCACTCTGGGTCTCACCCCGGGAACGTGTGATGCGACGGTTGGATGCAGATTCACTCTGTGTCTGACCCCGGGAGTGTGTGATGGGACGGTTTGGATGGAGATCCACGCTGTTTCTGACCCCGAGAGTTTGTGATGGAAATGTGTGGATGCAGATTCACTCTATGTCTGACCCCGGAATTTGTGATGGGACGGTGTGGAGGGAGTTTCAATCTGTGTCTGACCCCGGCAATGTGTGATGGGACGGTTTGGATGGAGATCCACTCTGTGTCTGACCCCGGGTTTTTGTGATGGGACGGTGAGGAGGAAGATTCACTCTGTGTCTGACCCCGGCAATGTGTGATGGGACGGTTTGGATGGAGTTTCACTCAGTGTCTGACCCCGGGAGTTTATGATGGGTCGGTGTGGATGGAGATTCACTCTGTGTCTTACCCCGGGAACGTGTGATGGGACGGTTTGGATGGAGGTTCACTCTGAGTCTGACCCCGGAAGTGTGTGATGGGACGGTGAAGAGGGTGATTCACTCAGTGTCTGACCCCGGGCTTTTGTGATGGGACGGTGAGGAGGGAGATTCACTCTGTGTCAGACCCCGGGAACGTGTGATGGGACGGGTTGGATGGAGTTTCAATCTCTATCTGACCCCGGGCTTTTGTGATTGGACGGTGTGGAGGGAGATTCACTCTATGTCAAACCCCGTGAGTTTGTGATGGGCCGGTGTGTATGGAGATTCACTTTGTGTCTGACCCCGGTCTTTTGTGATGGGACGGTGTGGATGGAGTTTCACTCAGTGTCTGACCCCGGGAGTTTATGATGGGTCGGTGTGGATGGAGATTCACTCTGTGTCTTACCCCGGGAACGTGTGATGGGACGGTTTGGATGGAGGTTCACTCTGAGTCTGACCCCGGAAGTGTGTGATGGGACGGTGAGGAGGGAGATTCACTCTGTGTCTGACCCAGGAAGTGTGTGATGGGACGGTGAAGAGGGTGATTCACTCAGTGTCTGACCCCGGGCTTTTGTGATGGGACCGTGAGGAGGGAGATTCACTCTGTGTCAGACCCCGGGAACGTGTGATGGGACGGGTTGGATGGAGTTTCAATCTCTATCTGACCCCGGGCTTTTGTGATTGGACGGTGTGGAGGGAGATTCACTCTATGTCAAACCCCGTGAGTTTGTGATGGGCCGGTGTGTATGGAGATTCACTTTGTGTCTGACCCCGGTCTTTTGTGATGGGACGGTGTGGATGGAGATTCACTCTGTGTCTGACCCCGGGAGTATGTGATGGGACGGTGAGGAGGGAGATTCACTCTGGGTCTCACCCCGGGAACGTGTGATGCGACGGTTGGATGCAGATTCACTCTGTGTCTGACCCCGGGAGTGTGTGATGGGACGGTTTGGATGGAGATCCACTCTGTGTCTGACCCCGGTTTTTTGTGATGGGACGGTGAGGAGGGAGATTCACTCTGTGTCTGACCCCGGCAATGTGTGATGGGACGGTTTGGATGGAGTTTCACTCAGTGTCTGACCCCGGGAGTTTATGATGGGTCGGTGTGGATGGAGATTCACTCCGTGTCTTACCCCGGGAACGTGTGATGGGTCGGTGTGGATGGAGATTCACTCTGTGTCTGACCCCGGGAGTATGTGATGGGACGGTGAGGAGGGAGATTCACTCTGTTTCTGACCCCGAGAGTTTGTGATGGAAATGTGTGGATGCAGATTCACTCTATGTCTGACCCCGGAATTTGTGATGGGACGGTGTGGAGGGAGTTTCAATCTGTGTCTGACCCCGGCAATGTGTGATGGGACGGTTTGGATGGAGATCCACTCTGTGTCTGACCCCGGGTTTTTGTGATGGGACGGTGAGGAGGGAGATTCACTCTGTGTCTGACCCCGGCAATGTGTGATGGGACGGTTTGGATGGAGTTTCACTCAGTGTCTGACCCCGGGAGTTTATGATGGGTCGGTGTAGATGGAGATTCACTCTGTGTCTTACCCCGGGAACGTGTGATGGGACGGTTTGGATGGAGGTTCACTCAGAGTCTGACCCCGGAAGTGTGTGATGGGACGGTGAAGAGGGAGATTCACTCTGTGTCTGACCCCGGGAGTATGTGATGGGACGGTTTGGATGGAGATTCACTCTGTGACTGTCCCCGGTCTTTTGTGATGGGACGGTGAGGAGGGAGATTCACTCTGTGTCTGACCCCGGAAGTGTGTGATGGGACGGTGAAGAGGGAGATTCAATCTGTGTCAGACCCCGGGAACGTGTGATGGGACGGGTTGGATGGAGTTTCAATCTCTATCTGACCCCGGGCTTTTGTGATTGGACGGTGTGTAGGGAGATTCACTCTATGTCAAACCCCGTGAGTTTGTGATGGGCCGGTGTGTATGGAGATTCACTTTGTGTCTGACCCCGGTCTTTTGTGATGGGACGGTGTGGAGGGAGATTCACTCTGTGTCTGACCCCGGAAGTTTGTGATGGGTCGGTGTGGATGGAGATTCACTCTGTGTCTGACCCCGGGAGTATGTGATGGGACGGTGAGGAGGGAGATTCACTCTGGGTCTCACCCCGGGAACGTGTGATGCGACGGTTGGATGCAGATTCACTCTGTGTCTGACCCCGGGAGTGTGTGATGGGACGGTTTGGATGGAGATCCACGCTGTTTCTGACCCCGAGAGTTTGTGATGGAAATGTGTGGATGCAGATTCACTCTATGTCTGACCCCGGAATTTGTGATGGGACGGTGTGGAGGGAGTTTCAATCTGTGTCTGACCCCGGCAATGTGTGATGGGACGGTTTGGATGGAGATCCACTCTGTGTCTGACCCCGGGCTTTTGTGATGGGACGGTGAGGAGGAAGATTCACTCTGTGTCTGACCCCGGCAATGTGTGATGGGACGGTTTGGATGGAGTTTCACTCAGTGTCTGACCCCGGGAGTTTATGATGGGTCGGTGTGGATGGAGATTCACTCTGTGTCTTACCCCGGGAACGTGTGATGGGACGGTTTGGATGGAGGTTCACTCTGAGTCTGACCCCGGAAGTGTGTGATGGGACGGTGAAGAGGGTGATTCACTCAGTGTCTGACCCCGGGCTTTTGTGATGGGACGGTGAGGAGGGAGATTCACTCTGTGTCAGACCCCGGGAACGTGTGATGGGACGGGTTGGATGGAGTTTCAATCTCTATCTGACCCCGGGCTTTTGTGATTGGACGGTGTGGAGGGAGATTCACTCTATGTCAAACCCCGTGAGTTTGTGATGGGCCGGTGTGTATGGAGATTCACTTTGTGTCTGACCCCGGTCTTTTGTGATGGGACGGTGTGGATGGAGATTCACTCTGTGTCTGACCCCGGGAGTATGTGATGGGACGGTGAGGAGGGAGATTCACTCTGGGTCTCACCCCGGGAACGTGTGATGCGACGGTTGGATGCAGATTCACTCTGTGTCTGACCCCGGGAGTGTGTGATGGGACGGTTTGGATGGAGATCCACTCTGTGTCTGACCCCGGTTTTTTGTGATGGGACGGTGAGGAGGGAGATTCACTCTGTGTCTGACCCCGGCAATGTGTGATGGGACGGTTTGGATGGAGTTTCACTCAGTGTCTGACCCCGGGAGTTTATGATGGGTCGGTGTGGATGGAGATTCACTCCGTGTCTTACCCCGGGAACGTGTGATGGGTCGGTGTGGATGGAGATTCACTCTGTGTCTGACCCCGGGAGTATGTGATGGGACGGTGAGGAGGGAGATTCACTCTGTTTCTGACCCCGAGAGTTTGTGATGGAAATGTGTGGATGCAGATTCACTCTATGTCTGACCCCGGAATTTGTGATGGGACGGTGTGGAGGGAGTTTCAATCTGTGTCTGACCCCGGCAATGTGTGATGGGACGGTTTGGATGGAGATCCACTCTGTGTCTGACCCCGGGTTTTTGTGATGGGACGGTGAGGAGGGAGATTCACTCTGTGTCTGACCCCGGCAATGTGTGATGGGACGGTTTGGATGGAGTTTCACTCAGTGTCTGACCCCGGGAGTTTATGATGGGTCGGTGTAGATGGAGATTCACTCTGTGTCTTACCCCGGGAACGTGTGATGGGACGGTTTGGATGGAGGTTCACTCAGAGTCTGACCCCGGAAGTGTGTGATGGGACGGTGAAGAGGGAGATTCACTCTGTGTCTGACCCCGGGAGTATGTGATGGGACGGTTTGGATGGAGATTCACTCTGTGACTGTCCCCGGGCTTTTGTGATGGGACGGTGAGGAGGGAGATTCACTCTGTGTCTGACCCCGGAAGTGTGTGATGGGACGGTGAAGAGGGAGATGCAATCTGTGTCAGACCCCGGGAACGTGTGATGGGACGGGTTGGATGGAGTTTCAATCTCTATCTGACCCCGGGCTTTTGTGATTGGACGGTGTGTAGGGAGATTCACTCTATGTCAAACCCCGTGAGTTTGTGATGGGCCGGTGTGTATGGAGATTCACTTTGTGTCTGACCCCGGTCTTTTGTGATGGGACGGTGTGGAGGGAGATTCACTCTGTGTCTGACCCCGGAAGTTTGTGATGGGTCGGTGTGGATGGAGATTCACTCTGTGTCTGACCCCGGGAGTATGTGATGGGACGGTGAGGAGGGAGATTCACTCTGGGTCTCACCCCGGGAACGTGTGATGCGACGGTTGGATGCAGATTCACTCTGTGTCTGACCCCGGGAGTGTGTGATGGGACGGTTTGGATGGAGATCCACGCTGTTTCTGACCCCGAGAGTTTGTGATGGAAATGTGTGGATGCAGATTCACTCTATGTCTGACCCCGGAATTTGTGATGGGACGGTGTGGAGGGAGTTTCAATCTGTGTCTGACCCCGGCAATGTGTGATGGGACGGTTTGGATGGAGATCCACTCTGTGTCTGACCCCGGGTTTTTGTGATGGGACGGTGAGGAGGAAGATTCACTCTGTGTCTGACCCCGGCAATGTGTGATGGGACGGTTTGGATGGAGTTTCACTCAGTGTCTGACCCCGGGAGTTTATGATGGGTCGGTGTGGATGGAGATTCACTCTGTGTCTTACCCCGGGAACGTGTGATGGGACGGTTTGGATGGAGGTTCACTCTGAGTCTGACCCCGGAAGTGTGTGATGGGACGGTGAGGAGGGAGATTCACTCTGTGTCTGACCCAGGAAGTGTGTGATGGGACGGTGAAGAGGGTGATTCACTCAGTGTCTGACCCCGGGCTTTTGTGATGGGACGGTGAGGAGGGAGATTCACTCTGTGTCAGACCCCGGGAACGTGTGATGGGACGGGTTGGATGGAGTTTCAATCTCTATCTGACCCCGGGCTTTTGTGATTGGACGGTGTGGAGGGAGATTCACTCTATGTCAAACCCCGTGAGTTTGTGATGGGCCGGTGTGTATGGAGATTCACTTTGTGTCTGACCCCGGTCTTTTGTGATGGGACGGTGTGGATGGAGTTTCACTCAGTGTCTGACCCCGGGAGTTTATGATGGGTCGGTGTGGATGGAGATTCACTCTGTGTCTTACCCCGGGAACGTGTGATGGGACGGTTTGGATGGAGGTTCACTCTGAGTCTGACCCCGGAAGTGTGTGATGGGACGGTGAGGAGGGAGATTCACTCTGTGTCTGACCCAGGAAGTGTGTGATGGGACGGTGAAGAGGGTGATTCACTCAGTGTCTGACCCCGGGCTTTTGTGATGGGACGGTGAGGAGGGAGATTCACTCTGTGTCAGACCCCGGGAACGTGTGATGGGACGGGTTGGATGGAGTTTCAATCTCTATCTGACCCCGGGCTTTTGTGATTGGACGGTGTGGAGGGAGATTCACTCTATGTCAAACCCCGTGAGTTTGTGATGGGCCGGTGTGTATGGAGATTCACTTTGTGTCTGACCCCGGTCTTTTGTGATGGGACGGTGTGGATGGAGATTCACTCTGTGTCTGACCCCGGGAGTATGTGATGGGACGGTGAGGAGGGAGATTCACTCTGGGTCTCACCCCGGGAACGTGTGATGCGACGGTTGGATGCAGATTCACTCTGTGTCTGACCCCGGGAGTGTGTGATGGGACGGTTTGGATGGAGATCCACTCTGTGTCTGACCCCGGTTTTTTGTGATGGGACGGTGAGGAGGGAGATTCACTCTGTGTCTGACCCCGGCAATGTGTGATGGGACGGTTTGGATGGAGTTTCACTCAGTGTCTGACCCCGGGAGTTTATGATGGGTCGGTGTGGATGGAGATTCACTCCGTGTCTTACCCCGGGAACGTGTGATGGGTCGGTGTGGATGGAGATTCACTCTGTGTCTGACCCCGGGAGTATGTGATGGGACGGTGAGGAGGGAGATTCACTCTGTTTCTGACCCCGAGAGTTTGTGATGGAAATGTGTGGATGCAGATTCACTCTATGTCTGACCCCGGAATTTGTGATGGGACGGTGTGGAGGGAGTTTCAATCTGTGTCTGACCCCGGCAATGTGTGATGGGACGGTTTGGATGGAGATCCACTCTGTGTCTGACCCCGGGTTTTTGTGATGGGACGGTGAGGAGGGAGATTCACTCTGTGTCTGACCCCGGCAATGTGTGATGGGACGGTTTGGATGGAGTTTCACTCAGTGTCTGACCCCGGGAGTTTATGATGGGTCGGTGTAGATGGAGATTCACTCTGTGTCTTACCCCGGGAACGTGTGATGGGACGGTTTGGATGGAGGTTCACTCAGAGTCTGACCCCGGAAGTGTGTGATGGGACGGTGAAGAGGGAGATTCACTCTGTGTCTGACCCCGGGAGTATGTGATGGGACGGTTTGGATGGAGATTCACTCTGTGACTGTCCCCGGGCTTTTGTGATGGGACGGTGAGGAGGGAGATTCACTCTGTGTCTGACCCCGGAAGTGTGTGATGGGACGGTGAAGAGGGAGATTCAATCTGTGTCAGACCCCGGGAACGTGTGATGGGACGGGTTGGATGGAGTTTCAATCTCTATCTGACCCCGGGCTTTTGTGATTGGACGGTGTGTAGGGAGATTCACTCTATGTCAAACCCCGTGAGTTTGTGATGGGCCGGTGTGTATGGAGATTCACTTTGTGTCTGACCCCGGTCTTTTGTGATGGGACGGTGTGGAGGGAGATTCACTCTGTGTCTGACCCCGGAAGTTTGTGATGGGTCGGTGTGGATGGAGATTCACTCTGTGTCTGACCCCGGGAGTATGTGATGGGACGGTGAGGAGGGAGATTCACTCTGGGTCTCACCCCGGGAACGTGTGATGCGACGGTTGGATGCAGATTCACTCTGTGTCTGACCCCGGGAGTGTGTGATGGGACGGTTTGGATGGAGATCCACGCTGTTTCTGACCCCGAGAGTTTGTGATGGAAATGTGTGGATGCAGATTCACTCTATGTCTGACCCCGGAATTTGTGATGGGACGGTGTGGAGGGAGTTTCAATCTGTGTCTGACCCCGGCAATGTGTGATGGGACGGTTTGGATGGAGATCCACTCTGTGTCTGACCCCGGGTTTTTGTGATGGGACGGTGAGGAGGAAGATTCACTCTGTGTCTGACCCCGGCAATGTGTGATGGTACGGTTTGGATGGAGTTTCACTCAGTGTCTGACCCCGGGAGTTTATGATGGGTCGGTGTGGATGGAGATTCACTCTGTGTCTTACCCCGGGAACGTGTGATGGGACGGTTTGGATGGAGGTTCACTCTGAGTCTGACCCCGGAAGTGTGTGATGGGACGGTGAAGAGGGTGATTCACTCAGTGTCTGACCCCGGGCTTTTGTGATGGGACGGTGAGGAGGGAGATTCACTCTGTGTCAGACCCCGGGAACGTGTGATGGGACGGGTTGGATGGAGTTTCAATCTCTATCTGACCCCGGGCTTTTGTGATTGGACGGTGTGGAGGGAGATTCACTCTATGTCAAACCCCGTGAGTTTGTGATGGGCCGGTGTGTATGGAGATTCACTTTGTGTCTGACCCCGGTCTTTTGTGATGGGACGGTGTGGATGGAGATTCACTCTGTGTCTGACCCCGGGAGTATGTGATGGGACGGTGAGGAGGGAGATTCACTCTGGGTCTCACCCCGGGAACGTGTGATGCGACGGTTGGATGCAGATTCACTCTGTGTCTGACCCCGGGAGTGTGTGATGGGACGGTTTGGATGGAGATCCACTCTGTGTCTGACCCCGGTTTTTTGTGATGGGACGGTGAGGAGGGAGATTGACTCTGTGTCTGACCCCGGCAATGTGTGATGGGACGGTTTGGATGGAGTTTCACTCAGTGTCTGACCCCGGGAGTTTATGATGGGTCGGTGTGGATGGAGATTCACTCCGTGTCTTACCCCGGGAACGTGTGATGGGTCGGTGTGGATGGAGATTCACTCTGTGTCTGACCCCGGGAGTATGTGATGGGACGGTGAGGAGGGAGATTCACTCTGTTTCTGACCCCGAGAGTTTGTGATGGAAATGTGTGGATGCAGATTCACTCTATGTCTGACCCCGGAATTTGTGATGGGACGGTGTGGAGGGAGTTTCAATCTGTGTCTGACCCCGGCAATGTGTGATGGGACGGTTTGGATGGAGATCCACTCTGTGTCTGACCCCGGGTTTTTGTGATGGGACGGTGAGGAGGGAGATTCACTCTGTGTCTGACCCCGGCAATGTGTGATGGGACGGTTTGGATGGAGTTTCACTCAGTGTCTGACCCCGGGAGTTTATGATGGGTCGGTGTAGATGGAGATTCACTCTGTGTCTTACCCCGGGAACGTGTGATGGGACGGTTTGGATGGAGGTTCACTCAGAGTCTGACCCCGGAAGTGTGTGATTGGACGGTGAAGAGGGAGATTCACTCTGTGTCTGACCCCGGGAGTATGTGATGGGACGGTTTGGATGGAGATTCACTCTGTGACTGTCCCCGGGCTTTTGTGATGGGACGGTGAGGAGGGAGATTCACTCTGTGTCTGACCCCGGAAGTGTGTGATGGGACGGTGAAGAGGGAGATGCAATCTGTGTCAGACCCCGGGAACGTGTGATGGGACGGGTTGGATGGAGTTTCAATATCTATCTGACCCCGGGCTTTTGTGATTGGACGGTGTGTAGGGAGATTCACTCTATGTCAAACCCCGTGAGTTTGTGATGGGCCGGTGTGTATGGAGATTCACTTTGTGTCTGACCCCGGTCTTTTCTGATGGGACGGTGTGGAGGGAGATTCACTCTGTGTCTGACCCCGGAAGTTTGTGATGGGTCGGTGTGGATGGAGATTCACTCTGTGTCTGACCCCGGGAGTATGTGATGGGACGGTGAGGAGGGAGATTCACTCTGGGTCTCACCCCGGGAACGTGTGATGCGACGGTTGGATGCAGATTCACTCTGTGTCTGACCCCGGGAGTGTGTGATGGGATGGTTTGGATGGAGATCCACGCTGTTTCTGACCCCGAGAGTTTGTGATGGAAATGTGTGGATGCAGATTCACTCTATGTCTGACCCCGGAATTTGTGATGGGACGGTGTGGAGGGAGTTTCAATCTGTGTCTGACCCCGGCAATGTGTGATGGGACGGTTTGGATGGAGATCCACTCTGTGTCTGACCCCGGGTTTTTGTGATGGGACGGTGAGGAGGAAGATTCACTCTGTGTCTGACCCCGGCAATGTGTGATGGGACAGTTTGGATGGAGTTTCACTCAGTGTCTGACCCCGGGAGTTTATGATGGGTCGGTGTGGATGGAGATTCACTCTGTGTCTTACCCCGGGAACGTGTGATGGGACGGTTTGGATGGAGGTTCACTCTGAGTCTGACCCCGGAAGTGTGTGATGGGACGGTGAGGAGGGAGATTCACTCTGTGTCTGACCCAGGAAGTGTGTGATGGGACGGTGAAGAGGGTGATTCACTCAGTGTCTGACCCCGGGCTTTTGTGATGGGACGGTGAGGAGGGAGACTCACTCTGGGTCTCACCCCGGGAACGTGTGATGCGACGGTTGGATGCAGATTCACTCTGTGTCTGACCCCGGGAGTGTGTGATGGGACGGTTTGGATGGAGATCCACTCTGTCTCTGACCCCGGTTTTTTGTGATGGGACGGTGAGGAGGGAGATTCACTCTGTGTCTGACCCCGGCAATGTGTGATGGGACGGTTTGGATGGAGTTTCACTCAGTGTCTGACCCCGGGAGTTTATGATGGGTCGGTGTGGATGGAGATTCACTCCGTGTCTTACCCCGGGAACGTGTGATGGGTCGGTGTGGATGGAGATTCACTCTGTGTCTGACCCCGGGAGTATGTGATGGGACGGTGAGGAGGGAGATTCACTCTGTTTCTGACCCCGAGAGTTTGTGATGGAAATGTGTGGATGCAGATTCACTCTATGTCTGACCCCGGAATTTGTGATGGGACGGTGTGGAGGGAGTTTCAATCTGTGTCTGACCCCGGCAATGTGTGATGGGACTGTTTGGATGGAGATCCACTCTGTGTCTGACCCCGGGTTTTTGTGATGGGACGGTGAGGAGGGAGATTCACTCTGTGTCTGACCCCGGCAATGTGTGATGGGACGGTTTGGATGGAGTTTCACTCAGTGTCTGACCCCGGGAGTTTATGATGGGTCGGTGTAGATGGAGATTCACTCTGTGTCTTACCCCGGGAACGTGTGATGGGACGGTTTGGATGGAGGTTCACTCAGAGTCTGACCCCGGAAGTGTGTGATGGGACGGTGAAGAGGGAGATTCACTCTGTGTCTGACCCCGGGAGTATGTGATGGGACGGTTTGGATGGAGATTCACTCTGTGACTGTCCCCGGGCTTTTGTGATGGGACGGTGACGAGGGAGATTCACTCTGTGTCTGACCCCGGAAGTGTGTGATGGGACGGTGAAGAGGGAGATTCAATCTGTGTCAGACCCCGGGAACGTGTGATGGGACGGGTTGGATGGAGTTTCAATCTCTATCTGACCCCGGGCTTTTGTGATTGGACGGTGTGTAGGGAGATTCACTCTATGTCAAACCCCGTGAGTTTGTGATGGGCCGGTGTGTATGGAGATTCACTTTGTGTCTGACCCCGGTCTTTTGTGATGGGACGGTGTGGAGGGAGATTCACTCTGTGTCTGACCCCGGAAGTTTGTGATGGGTCGGTGTGGATGGAGATTCACTCTGTGTCTGACCCCGGGAGTATGTGATGGGACGGTGAGGAGGGAGATTCACTCTGGGTCTCACCCCGGGAACGTGTGATGCGACGGTTGGATGCATATTCACTCTGTGTCTGACCCCGGGAGTGTGTGATGGGACGGTTTGGATGGAGATCCACGCTGTTTCTGACCCCGAGAGTTTGTGATGGAAATGTGTGGATGCAGATTCACTCTATGTCTGACCCCGGAATTTGTGATGGGACGGTGTGGAGGGAGTTTCAATCTGTGTCTGACCCCGGCAATGTGTGATGGGACGGTTTGGATGGAGATCCACTCTGTGTCTGACCCCGGGTTTTTGTGATGGGACGGTGAGGAGGAAGATTCACTCTGTGTCTGACCCCGGCAATGTGTGATGGGACGGTTTGGATGGAGTTTCACTCAGTGTCTGACCCCGGGAGTTTATGATGGGTCGGTGTGGATGGAGATTCACTCTGTGTCTTACCCCGGGAACGTGTGATGCGACGGTTGGATGCAGATTCACTCTGTGTCTGACCCCGGGAGTGTGTGATGGGACGGTTTGGATGGAGATCCACTCTGTGTCTGACCCC
This sequence comes from Hemitrygon akajei, assembly GCF_048418815.1. NCBI lineage: Eukaryota > Metazoa > Chordata > Chondrichthyes > Myliobatiformes > Dasyatidae > Hemitrygon > Hemitrygon akajei. The sequence goes on from NW_027331952.1 coordinate 4,264,680, forward strand.
GGTTTTTTGTGATGGGACGGTGAGGAGGGAGATTCACTCTGTGTCTGACCACGGCAATGTGTGATGGGACGGTTTGGATGGAGTTTCACTCAGTGTCTGACCCCGGGAGTTTATGATGGGTCGGTGTGGATGGAGATTCACTCCGTGTCTTACCCCGGGAACGTGTGATGGGTCGGTGTGGATGGAGATTCACTCTGTGTCTGACCCCGGGAGTATGTGATGGGACGGTGAGGAGGGAGATTCACTCTGTTTCTGACCCCGAGAGTTTGTGATGGAAATGTGTGGATGCAGATTCACTCTATGTCTGACCCCGGAATTTGTGATGGGACGGTGTGGAGGGAGTTTCAATCTGTGTCTGACCCCGGCAATGTGTGATGGGACGGTTTGGATGGAGATCCACTCTGTGTCTGACCCCGGGTTTTTGTGATGGGACGGTGAGGAGGGAGATTCACTCTGTGTCTGACCCCGGCAATGTGTGATGGGACGGTTTGGATGGAGTTTCTCTCAGTGTCTGACCCCGGGAGTTTATGATGGGTCGGTGTGGATGGAGATTCACTCTGTGTCTTACCCCGGGAACGTGTGATGCGACGGTTGGATGCAGATTCACTCTGTGTCTGACCCCGGGAGTGTGTGATGGGACGGTTTGGATGGAGATCCACTCTGTGTCTGACCCCGGTTTTTTGTGATGGGACGGTGAGGAGGGAGATTCACTCTGTGTCTGACCACGGCAATGTGTGATGGGACGGTTTGGATGGAGTTTCACTCAGTGTCTGACCCCGGGAGTTTATGATGGGTCGGTGTGGATGGAGATTCACTCCGTGTCTTACCCCGGGAACGTGTGATGGGTCGGTGTGGATGGAGATTCACTCTGTGTCTGACCCCGGGAGTATGTGATGGGACGGTGAGGAGGGAGATTCACTCTGTTTCTGACCCCGAGAGTTTGTGATGGAAATGTGTGGATGCAGATTCACTCTATGTCTGACCCCGGAATTTGTGATGGGACGGTGTGGAGGGAGTTTCAATCTGTGTCTGACCCCGGCAATGTGTGATGGGACGGTTTGGATGGAGATCCACTCTGTGTCTGACCCCGGGTTTTTGTGATGGGACGGTGAGGAGGAAGATTCACTCTGTGTCTGACCCCGGCAATGTGTGATGGGACGGTTTGGATGGAGTTTCACTCAGTGTCTGACCCCGGGAGTTTATGATGGGTCGGTGTGGATGGAGATTCACTCTGTGTCTTACCCCGGGAACGTGTGATGCGACGGTTGGATGCAGATTCACTCTGTGTCTGACCCCGGAAGTGTGTGATGGGACGGTTTGGATGGAGATCCACTCTGTGTCTGACCCCGGTTTTTTGTGATGGGACGGTGAGGAGGGAGATTCACTCTGTGTCTGACCACGGCAATGTGTGATGGGACGGTTTGGATGGAGTTTCACTCAGTGTCTGACCCCGGGAGTTTATGATGGGTCGGTGTGGATGGAGATTCACTCCGTGTCTTACCCCGGGAACGTGTGATGGGTCGGTGTGGATGGAGATTCACTCTGTGTCTGACCCCGTGAGTTTGTGATGGGCCGGTGTGTATGGAGATTCACTTTGTGTCTGACCCCGGTCTTTTGTGATGGGACGGTGTGGAGGGAGATTCACTCTGTGTCTGACCCCGGAAGTTTGTGATGGGTCGGTGTGGATGGAGATTCACTCTGTGTCTGACCCCGGGAGTATGTGATGGGACGGTGAGGAGGGAGATTCACTCTGGGTCTCACCCCGGGAACGTGTGATGCGACGGTTGGATGCATATTCACTCTGTGTCTGACCCCGGGAGTGTGTGATGGGACGGTTTGGATGGAGATCCACGCTGTTTCTGACCCCGAGAGTTTGTGATGGAAATGTGTGGATGCAGATTCACTCTATGTCTGACCCCGGAATTTGTGATGGGACGGTGTGGAGGGAGTTTCAATCTGTGTCTGACCCCGGCAATGTGTGATGGGACGGTTTGGATGGAGATCCACTCTGTGTCTGACCCCGGGTTTTTGTGATGGGACGGTGAGGAGGAAGATTCACTCTGTGTCTGACCCCGGCAATGTGTGATGGGACGGTTTGGATGGAGTTTCACTCAGTGTCTGACCCCGGGAGTTTATGATGGGTCGGTGTGGATGGAGATTCACTCTGTGTCTTACCCCGGGAACGTGTGATGCGACGGTTGGATGCAGATTCACTCTGTGTCTTACCCCGGGAGTGTGTGATGGGACGGTTTGGATGGAGATCCACTCTGTGTCTGACCCCGGTTTTTTGTGATGGGACGGTGAGGAGGGAGATTCACTCTGTGTCTGACCACGGCAATGTGTGATGGGACGGTTTGGATGGAGTTTCACTCAGTGTCTGACCCCGGGAGTTTATGATGGGTCGGTGTGGATGGAGATTCACTCAGTGTCTTACCCCGGGAACGTGTGATGGGTCGGTGTGGATGGAGATTCACTCTGTGTCTGACCCCGGGAGTATGTGATGGGACGGTGAGGAGGGAGATTCACTCTGTTTCTGACCCCGAGAGTTTGTGATGGAAATGTGTGGATGCAGATTCACTCTATGTCTGACCCCGGAATTTGTGATGGGACGGTGTGGAGGGAGTTTCAATCTGTGTCTGACCCCGGCAATGTGTGATGGGACGGTTTGGATGGAGATCCACTCTGTGTCTGACCCCGGGTTTTTGTGATGGGACGGTGAGGAGGGAGATTCACTCTGTGTCTGACCCCGGCAATGTGTGATGGGACGGTTTGGATGGAGTTTCACTCAGTGTCTGACCCCGGGAGTTTATGATGGGTCGGTGTGGATGGAGATTCACTCTGTGTCTTACCCCGGGAACGTGTGATGCGACGGTTGGATGCAGATTCACTCTGTGTCTGACCCCGGGAGTGTGTGATGGGACGGTTTGGATGGAGATCCACTCTGTGTCTGACCCCGGTTTTTTGTGATGGGACGGTGAGGAGGGAGATTCACTCTGTGTCTGACCACGGCAATGTGTGATGGGACGGTTTGGATGGAGTTTCACTCAGTGTCTGACCCCGGGAGTTTATGATGGGTCGGTGTGGATGGAGATTCACTCCGTGTCTTACCCCGGGAACGTGTGATGGGTCGGTGTGGATGGAGATTCACTCTGTGTCTGACCCCGGGAGTATGTGATGGGACGGTGAGGAGGGAGATTCACTCTGTTTCTGACCCCGAGAGTTTGTGATGGAAATGTGTGGATGCAGATTCACTCTATGTCTGACCCCGGAATTTGTGATGGGACGGTGTGGAGGGAGTTTCAATCTGTGTCTGACCCCGGCAATGTGTGATGGGACGGTTTGGATGGAGATCCACTCTGTGTCTGACCCCGGGTTTTTGTGATGGGACGGTGAGGAGGAAGATTCACTCTGTGTCTGACCCCGGCAATGTGTGATGGGACGGTTTGGATGGAGTTTCACTCAGTGTCTGACCCCGGGAGTTTATGATGGGTCGGTGTGGATGGAGATTCACTCTGTGTCTTACCCCGGGAACGTGTGATGCGACGGTTGGATGCAGATTCACTCTGTGTCTGACCCCGGGAGTGTGTGATGGGACGGTTTGGATGGAGATCCACTCTGTGTCTGACCCCGGTTTTTTGTGATGGGACGGTGAGGAGGGAGATTCACTCTGTGTCTGACCACGGCAATGTGTGATGGGACGGTTTGGATGGAGTTTCACTCAGTGTCTGACCCCGGGAGTTTATGATGGGTCGGTGTGGATGGAGATTCACTCCGTGTCTTACCCCGGGAACGTGTGATGGGTCGGTGTGGATGGAGATTCACTCTGTGTCTGACCCCGGGAGTATGTGATGGGACGGTGAGGAGGGAGATTCACTCTGTTTCTGACCCCGAGAGTTTGTGATGGAAATGTGTGGATGCAGATTCACTCTATGTCTGACCCCGGAATTTGTGATGGGACGGTGTGGAGGGAGTTTCAATCTGTGTCTGACCCCGGCAATGTGTGATGGGACGGTTTGGATGGAGATCCACTCTGTGTCTGACCCCGGGTTTTTGTGATGGGACGGTGAGGAGGGAGATTCACTCTGTGTCTGACCCCGGCAATGTGTGATGGGACGGTTTGGATGGAGTTTCACTCAGTGTCTGACCCCGGAAGTGTGTGATGGGACGGTGAAGAGGGAGATTCACTCTGTGTCTGACCCCGGGAGTATGTGATGGGACGGTTTGGATGGAGATTCACTCTGTGACTGTACCCGGGCTTTTGTGATGGGACGGTGAGGAGGGAGATTCACTCTGTGTCTGACCCCGGAAGTGTATGATGGGACAGTGAAGAGGGTGATTCACTCAGTGTCTGACCCCGGGCTTTTGTGATGGGACGGTGAAGAGGGAGATTCATTCTGTGTCAGACCCCGGGAACGTGTGATTGGACGGGTTGGATGGAGTTTCAATCTCTATCTGACCCCGGGCTTTTGTGATTGGACGGTGTGGAGGGAGATTCACTCTATGTCAAACCCCGTGAGTTTGTGATGGACCGGTGTGTATGGAGATTCACTTTGTGTCTGACCCCGGTCTTTTGTGATGGGACGGTGTGGAGGGAGATTCACTCTGTGTCTGACCCCGGAAGTTTGTGATGGGTCGGTGTGGATGGAGATTCACTCTGTGTCTGACCCCGGGAGTATGTGATGGGACGGTGAGGAGGGAGATTCACTCTGGGTGTCACCCCGGGAAAGTGTGATGCGACGGTTGGATGCCGATTCACTCCGTGTCTGACCCCGGGAGTGTGTGATGGGACGGTTTGGATGGAGATCCACTCTGTTTCTGACCCCGAGAGTTTGTGATGGAAATGTGTGGATGCAGATTCACTCTGTGTCTGACCCCGGAATTTGTGATGGGACGGTGTGGAGGGAGTTTCAATCTGTGTCTGACCCCGGCAATGTGTGATGGGACGGTTTGGATGGAGATCCACTCTGTGTCTGACCCCGGGTTTTTGTGATGGGACGGTGAGGAGGAAGATTCACTCTGTGTCTGACCCCGGCAATGTATGATGGGACGGTTTGGATGGAGTTTCACTCAGTGTCTGACCCCGGGAGTTTATGATGGGTCGGTGTGGATGGAGATTCACTCTGTGTCTTACCCCGGGAACGTGTGATGGGACGGTTTGGATGGAGGTTCACTCTGAGTCTGACCCCGGAAGTGTGTGATGGGACGGTGAAGAGGGAGATTCACTCTGTGACTGTCCCCGGGCTTTTGTGATGGGACGGTGAGGAGGGAGATTCACTCTGTGTCTGACCCAGGAAGTGTGTGATGGGACGGTGAAGAGGGTGATTCACTCAGTGTCTGACCCCGGGCTTTTGTGATGGGACGGTGAGGAGGGAGATTCACTCTGTGTCAGACCCCGGGAACGTGTGATGGGACGGGTTGGATGGAGTTTCACTCAGTGTCTGACCCCGGTCTTTTGTGATGGGACGGTGTGGATGGAGATTCACTCTGTGTCTGACCCCGGGAGTATGTGATGGGACGGTGAGGAGGGAGATTCACTCTGGGTCTCACCCCGGGAACGTGTGATGCGACGGTTGGATGCAGATTCACTCTGTGTCTGACCCCGGGAGTGTGTGATGGGACGGTTTGGATGGAGATCCACTCTGTGTCTGACCCCGGTTTTTTGTGATGGGACGGTGAGGAGGGAGATTCACTCTGTGTCTGACCCCGGCAATGTGTGATGGGACGGTTTGGATGGAGTTTCACGCAGTGTCTGACCCCGGGAGTTTATGATGGGTCGGTGTGGATGGAGATTCACTCCGTGTCTTACCCCGGGAACGTGTGATGGGACGGTTTGGATGGAGGTTCACTCTGTGTCTGACCCCGGGAGTATGTGATGGGACGGTGAAGAGGGAGATTCACTCAGTGTCTGACCCCGGGCTTTTGTCTTGGGACGGTGAGGAGGGAGATTTACTCTTTGCTTGACCCCGGGAGTTTGTGATGGGATGGTGTTGAAGGAGATTCACTCTGTGTCTGACCCCGGGAATGTGTGATGGGACGGTTTGGATGGTGGTTCACTCAGTGTCTGACCCCGGGAGTTTATGATGGGTCGGTGTGGATGGAGATTCACTCTGTGTCTTACCCCGGGAACGTGTGATTGGACGGTTTGGATGGAGGTTCACTCTGAGTCTGACCCCGGAAGTGTGTGATGGGACGGTGAAGAGGGAGATTCACTCTGTGTCTGACCCCGGGAGTATGTGATGGGACGGTTTGGATGGAGATTCACTCTGTGACTGTCCCCGGGCTTTTGTGATGGGACGGTGAGGAGGGAGATTCACTCTGTGTCTGACCCAGGAAGTGTGTGATGGGACGGTGAAGAGGGTGATTCACTCAGTGTCTGACCCCGGGCTTTTGTGATGGGACGGTGAGGAGGGAGATTCACTCTGTGTCAGACCCCGGGAACGTGTGATGGGACGGGTTGGATGGATTTTCAATCTCTATCTGACCCCGGGCTTTTGTGATTGGACGGTGTGGAGGGAGATTCACTCTATGTCAAACCCCGTGAGTTTGTGATGGGCCGGTGAGTATGGAGATTCACTTTGTGTCTGACCCCGCTCTTTTGTGATGGGACGGTGTGGATGGAGATTCACTCTGTGTCTGACCCCGGGAGTATGTGATGGGACGGTGAGGAGGGAGATTCACTCTGGGTCTCACCCCGGGAACGTGTGATGCGACGGTTGGATGCAGATTCACTCTGTGTCAGACCCCGGGAGTGTGTGATGGGACGGTTTGGATGGAGATCCACTCTGTGTCTGACCCCGGTTTTTTGTGATGGGACGGTGAGGAGGGAGATTCACTCTGTGTCTGACCCCGGCAATGTGTGATGGGACGGTTTGGATGGAGTTTCACGCAGTGTCTGACCCCGGGAGTTTATGATGGGTCGGTGTGGATGGAGATTCACTCCGTGTCTTACCCCGGGAACGTGTGATGGCACGGTTTGGATGGAGGTTCACTCTGTGTCTGACCCCGGGAGTATGTGATGGGACGGTGAAGAGGGAGATTCACTCAGTGTCTGACCCCGGGCTTTTGTGTTGGGACGGTGAGGAGGGAGATTTACTCTTTGCTTGACCCCGGGAGTTTGTGATGGGATGGTGTTGAAGGAGATTCACTCTGTGCCTGACCCCGGGAATGTGTGATGGGACGGTTTGGATGGTGGTTCACTCAGTGTCTGACCCCGGGCTTTTGTGATGGGACGGTGTGGAGTGAGATTCACTCTGTGTCTGACCCCGGGAGTTTGTGATGGGACGGTTTGGATGGAGATTCACTCTGTGTCTGACCCCGGGAAAGTGAGATGGGACGGTTTGGATGGAGATTCACTCTGTGTCTGACCACGGGCTTTTGTGATGGGACGGTGTGGATGGAGATTCACTCTGTGTCTGACCCAGGAAGTGTGTGATGGCACGGTGAAGAGGGTGATTCACTCAGTGTCTGACCCCGGGCTTTTGTGATGTGACGGTGAGGAGGGAGATTCACTCTGTGTCAGACCCCGGGAACGTGTGATGGGACGGGTTGGATGGAGTTTCAATCTCTATCTGACCCCGGGCTTTTGTGATTGGACGGTGTGGAGGGAGATTCACTCTATGTCAAACCCCGTGAGTTTGTGATGGGCCGGTGTGTATGGAGATTCACTTTGTGTCTGACCCCGGTCTTTTGTGATGGGACGGTGTGGATGGAGATTCACTCTGTGTCTGACCCGGGAGTATGTGATGGGACGGTGAGGAGGGAGATTCACTCTGGGTCTCACCCCGGGAACGTGTGATGCGACGGTTGGATGCAGATTCACTCTGTGTCTGACCCCGGGAGTGTGTGATGGGACGGTTTGGATGGAGATCCACTCTGTGTCTGACCCCGGTTTTTTGTGATGGGACGGTGAGGAGGGAGATTCACTCTGTGTCTGACCCCGGCAATGTGTGATGGGACGGTTTGGATGGAGTTTCACGCAGTGTCTGACCCCGGGAGATTATGATGGGTCGGTGTGGATGGAGATTCACTCCGTGTCTTACCCCGGGAACGTGTGATGGCACGGTTTGGATGGAGGTTCACTCTGTGTCTGACCCCGGGAGTATGTGATGGGACGGTGAAGAGGGAGATTCACTCAGTGTCTGACCCCGGGCTTTTGTGTTGGGTCGGTGAGGAGGGAGATTTACTCTTTGCTTGACCCCGGGAGTTTGTGATGGGATGGTGTTGAAGGAGATTCACTCTGTGTCTGACCCCGGGAATGTGTGATGGGACGGTTTGGATGGTGGTTCACTCAGTGTCTGACCCCGGGCTTTTGTGATGGGACGGTGTGGAGTGAGATTCACTCTGTGTCTGACCCCGGGAGTTTGTGATGGGACGGTTTGGATGGAGATTCACTCTGTGTCTGACCCCGGGAAAGTGAGATGGGACGGTTTGGATGGAGATTCACTCTGTGTCTGACCCCGGGAAAGTATGACGGGACGGTTTGGATGGAGGTTCACTCTGGGTCTGACCCCGGGCTTTTGTGATGGGACGGTGTGGAGGGAGATTCACTCTGTGTCTGACCCCGGGCTTTTGTGATGGGACTGTGTGTAGGGAGCGTCACTCTATGTCTGACCCCGGAAGTTTGTGATGGGATGGTGTTGAAGGAGATTCACTCTGTGTCTGACCCCGGGAATGTGTGATGGGACGGTTTGGATGGTGGTTCACTCAGTGTCTGACCCCGGGCTTTTGTGATGGGACGGTGTGGAGTGAGATTCACTCTGTGTCTGACCCCGGGAGTTTGTGATGGGACGGTTTGGATGGAGATTCACTCTGTGTCTGACCCCGGGAAAGTGAGATGGGACGGTTTGGATGGAGATTCACTCTGTGTCTGACCACGGGCTTTTGTAATGGGACGGTGTGGATGGAGATTCACTCTGTGTCTGACCCCGGGAAAGTATGACGGGACGGTTTGGATGGAGGTTCACTCTGGGTCTGACCCCGGGCTTTTGTGATGGGACGGTGTGGAGGGAGATTCACTCTGTGTCTGACCCCGGGCTTTTGTGATGGGACTGTGTGTAGGGAGCGTCACTCTGTGTCTGACCCCGGAAGTTTGTGATGGGACAGTTTGGATGGAGATTCACTCTGTGACTGTCCCCGGGCTTTTGTGATGGGACGGTGAGGAGGGAGATTCACTCTGTGTCTGACCCAGGAAGTGTGTGATGGGACGGTGAAGAGGGTGATTCACTCAGTGTCTGACCCCGGGCTTTTGTGATGGGACGGTGAGGAGGGAGATTCTCTCTGTGTCAGACCCCGGGAACGTGTGATGGGACGGGTTGGATGGAGTTTCAATCTCTATCTGACCCCGGGCTTTTGTGATTGGACGGTGTGGAGGGAGATTCACTCTATGTCAAACCCCTTGAGTTTGTGATGGGCCGGTGTGTATGGAGATTCAGTTTGTGTCTGACCCCGGTCTTTTGTGATGGGACGGTGTGGATGGAGATTCACTCTGTGTCTGACCCCGGGAGTATGTGATGGGACGGTGAGGAGGGAGATTCACTCTGGGTCTCACCCCGGGAACGTGTGATGCGACGGTTGGATGCAGATTCACTCTGTGTCTGACCCCGGGAGTGTGTGATGGGACGGTTTGGATGGAGATCCACTCTGTGTCTGACCCCGGTTTTTTGTGATGGGACGGTGAGGAGGGAGATTCACTCTGTGTCTGACCCCGGCAATGTTTGATGGGACGGTTTGGATGGAGTTTCACTCAGTGTCTGACCCCGGGAGTTTATGATGGGTCGGTGTGGATGGAGATTCACTCTGTGTCTGACCCCGGGAGTATGTGATGGGACGGTGAGGAGGGAGATTCACTCTGTTTCTGACCCCGAGAGTTTGTGATGGAAATGTGTGGATGCAGATTCACTCTATGTCTGACCCCGGAATTTGTGATGGGACGGTGTGGAGGGAGTTTCAATCTGTGTCTGACCCCGGCAATGTGTGATGGGACGGTTTGGATGGAGATCCACTCTGTGTCTGACCCCGGGTTTTTGTGATGGGACGGTGAGGAGGAAGATTCACTCTGTGTCTGACCCCGGCAATGTGTGATGGGACGGTTTGGATGGAGTTTCACTCAGTGTCTGACCCCGGGAGTTTATGATGGGTCGGTGTGGATGGAGATTCACTCTGTGTCCTACCCCGGGAACGTGTGATGGGACGGTTTGGATGGAGGTTCACTCTGAGTCTGACCCCGGAAGTGTGTGATGGGACGGTGAAGAGGGAGATTCACACTGTGTCTGACCCCGGGAGTATGTGATGGGACGGTTTGGATGGAGATTCACTCTGTGACTGTCCCCGGGCTTTTGTGATGGGACGGTGAGGAGGGAGATTCACTCTGTGTCTGACCCAGGAAGTGTGTGATGGGACGGTGAAGAGGGTGATTCACTCAGTGTCTGACCCCGGGCTTTTGTGATGGGACGGTGAGGAGGGAGATTCACTCTGTGTCAGACCCCGGGAACGTGTGATGGGACGGGTTGGATGGAGTTTCAATCTCTATCTGACCCCGGGCTTTTGTGATTGGACGGTGTGGAGGGAGATTCACTCTATGTCAAACCCCGTGAGTTTGTGATGGGCCGGTGTGTATGGAGATTCACTTTGTGTCTGACTCCGGTCTTTTGTGATGGGACGATGTGGATGGAGATTCACTCTGTGTCTGACCCCGGGAGTATGTGATGGGACGGTGAGGAGGGAGATTCACTCTGGGTCTCACCCCGGGAACGTGTGATGCGACGGTTGGATGCAGATTCACTCTGTGTCTGACCCCGGGAGTGTGTGATGGGACGGTTTGGATGGAGATCCACTCTGTGTCTGACCCCGGTTTTTTGTGATGGGACGGTGAGGAGGGAGATTCACTCTGTGTCTGACCCCGGCAATGTGTGATGGGACGGTTTGGATGGAGTTTCACGCAGTGTCTGACCCCGGGAGTTTATGATGGGTCGGTGTGGATGGAGATTCACTCCGTGTCTTACCCCGGGAACGTGTGATGGCACGGTTTGGATGGAGGTTCACTCTGTGTCTGACCCCGGGAGTATGTGATGGGACGGTGAAGAGGGAGATTCACTCAGTGTCTGACCCCGGGCTTTTGTGTTGGGACGGTGAGGAGGGAGATTTACTCTTTGCTTGACCCCGGGAGTTTGTGATGGGATGGTGTTGAAGGAGATTCACTCTGTGCCTGACCCCGGGAATGTGTGATGGGACGGTTTGGATGGTGGATCACTCAGTGTCTGACCCCGGGCTTTTGTGATGGGACGGTGTGGAGTGAGATTCACTCTGTGTCTGACCCCGGGAGTTTGTGATGGGACGGTTTGGATGGAGATTCACTCTGTGTCTGACCCCGGGAAAGTGAGATGGGACGGTTTGGATGGAGATTCACTCTGTGTCTGACCACGGGCTTTTGTGATGGGACGGTGTGGATGGAGATTCACTCTGTGTCTGACCCAGGAAGTGTGTGATGGCACGGTGAAGAGGGTGATTCACTCAGTGTCTGACCCCGGGCTTTTGTGATGGGACGGTGAGGAGGGAGATTCACTCTGTGTCAGACCCCGGGAACGTGTGATGGGACGGGTTGGATGGAGTTTCAATCTCTATCTGACCCCGGGCTTTTGTGATTGGACGGTGTGGAGGGAGATTCACTCTATGTCAAACCCCGTGAGTTTGTGATGGGCCGGTGTGTATGGAGATTCACTTTGTGTCTGACCCCGGTCTTTTGTGATGGGACGGTGTGGATGGAGATTCACTCTGTGTCTGACCCCGGGAGTATGTGATGGGACGGTGAGGAGGGAGATTCACTCTGGGTCTCACCCCGGGAACGTGTGATGCGACGGTTGGATGCAGATTCACTCTGTGTCTGACCCCGGGAGTGTGTGATGGGACGGTTTGGATGGAGATCCACTCTGTGTCTGACCCCGGTTTTTTGTGATGGGACGGTGAGGAGGGAGATTCACTCTGTGTCTGACCCCGGCAATGTGTGATGGGACGGTTTGGATGGAGTTTCACGCAGTGTCTGACCCCGGGAGATTATGATGGGTCGGTGTGGATGGAGATTCACTCCGTGTCTTACCCCGGGAACGTGTGATGGCACGGTTTGGATGGAGGTTCACTCTGTGTCTGACCCCGGGAGTATGTGATGGGACGGTGAAGAGGGAGATTCACTCAGTGTCTGACCCCGGGCTTTTGTGTTGGGTCGGTGAGGAGGGAGATTTACTCTTTGCTTGACCCCGGGAGTTTGTGATGGGATGGTGTTGAAGGAGATTCACTCTGTGTCTGACCCCGGGAATGTGTGATGGGACGGTTTGGATGGTGGTTCACTCAGTGTCTGACCCCGGGCTTTTGTGATGGGACGGTGTGGAGTGAGATTCACTCTGTGTCTGACCCCGGGAGTTTGTGATGGGACGGTTTGGATGGAGATTCACTCTGTGTCTGACCCCGGGAAAGTGAGATGGGACGGTTTGGATGGAGATTCACTCTGTGTCTGACCCCGGGAAAGTATGACGGGACGGTTTGGATGGAGGTTCACTCTGGGTCTGACCCCGGGCTTTTGTGATGGGACGGTGTGGAGGGAGATTCACTCTGTGTCCTACCCCGGGAACGTGTGATGGGACGGTTTGGATGGAGGTTCACTCTGAGTCTGACCCCGGAAGTGTGTGATGGGACGGTGAAGAGGGAGATTCACACTGTGTCTGACCCCGGGAGTATGTGATGGGACGGTTTGGATGGAGATTCACTCTGTGACTGTCCCCGGGCTTTTGTGATGGGACGGTGAGGAGGGAGATTCACTCTGTGTCTGACCCAGGAAGTGTGTGATGGGACGGTGAAGAGGGTGATTCACTCAGTGTCTGACCCCGGGCTTTTGTGATGGGACGGTGAGGAGGGAGATTCACTCTGTGTCAGACCCCGGGAACGTGTGATGGGACGGGTTGGATGGAGTTTCAATCTCTATCTGACCCCGGGCTTTTGTGATTGGACGGTGTGGAGGGAGATTCACTCTATGTCAAACCCCGTGAGTTTGTGATGGGCCGGTGTGTATGGAGATTCACTTTGTGTCTGACTCCGGTCTTTTGTGATGGGACGATGTGGATGGAGATTCACTCTGTGTCTGACCCCGGGAGTATGTGATGGGACGGTGAGGAGGGAGATTCACTCTGGGTCTCACCCCGGGAACGTGTGATGCGACGGTTGGATGCAGATTCACTCTGTGTCTGACCCCGGGAGTGTGTGATGGGACGGTTTGGATGGAGATCCACTCTGTGTCTGACCCCGGTTTTTTGTGATGGGACGGTGAGGAGGGAGATTCACTCTGTGTCTGACCCCGGCAATGTGTGATGGGACGGTTTGGATGGAGTTTCACGCAGTGTCTGACCCCGGGAGTTTATGATGGGTCGGTGTGGATGGAGATTCACTCCGTGTCTTACCCCGGGAACGTGTGATGGCACGGTTTGGATGGAGGTTCACTCTGTGTCTGACCCCGGGAGTATGTGATGGGACGGTGAAGAGGGAGATTCACTCAGTGTCTGACCCCGGGCTTTTGTGTTGGGACGGTGAGGAGGGAGATTTACTCTTTGCTTGACCCCGGGAGTTTGTGATGGGATGGTGTTGAAGGAGATTCACTCTGTGCCTGACCCCGGGAATGTGTGATGGGACGGTTTGGATGGTGGATCACTCAGTGTCTGACCCCGGGCTTTTGTGATGGGACGGTGTGGAGTGAGATTCACTCTGTGTCTGACCCCGGGAGTTTGTGATGGGACGGTTTGGATGGAGATTCACTCTGTGTCTGACCCCGGGAAAGTGAGATGGGACGGTTTGGATGGAGATTCACTCTGTGTCTGACCACGGGCTTTTGTGATGGGACGGTGTGGATGGAGATTCACTCTGTGTCTGACCCAGGAAGTGTGTGATGGCACGGTGAAGAGGGTGATTCACTCAGTGTCTGACCCCGGGCTTTTGTGATGGGACGGTGAGGAGGGAGATTCACTCTGTGTCAGACCCCGGGAACGTGTGATGGGACGGGTTGGATGGAGTTTCAATCTCTATCTGACCCCGGGCTTTTGTGATTGGACGGTGTGGAGGGAGATTCACTCTATGTCAAACCCCGTGAGTTTGTGATGGGCCGGTGTGTATGGAGATTCACTTTGTGTCTGACCCCGGTCTTTTGTGATGGGACGGTGTGGATGGAGATTCACTCTGTGTCTGACCCCGGGAGTATGTGATGGGACGGTGAGGAGGGAGATTCACTCTGGGTCTCACCCCGGGAACGTGTGATGCGACGGTTGGATGCAGATTCACTCTGTGTCTGACCCCGGGAGTGTGTGATGGGACGGTTTGGATGGAGATCCACTCTGTGTCTGACCCCGGTTTTTTGTGATGGGACGGTGAGGAGGGAGATTCACTCTGTGTCTGACCCCGGCAATGTGTGATGGGACGGTTTGGATGGAGTTTCACGCAGTGTCTGACCCCGGGAGATTATGATGGGTCGGTGTGGATGGAGATTCACTCCGTGTCTTACCCCGGGAACGTGTGATGGCACGGTTTGGATGGAGGTTCACTCTGTGTCTGACCCCGGGAGTATGTGATGGGACGGTGAAGAGGGAGATTCACTCAGTGTCTGACCCCGGGCTTTTGTGTTGGGTCGGTGAGGAGGGAGATTTACTCTTTGCTTGACCCCGGGAGTTTGTGATGGGATGGTGTTGAAGGAGATTCACTCTGTGTCTGACCCCGGGAATGTGTGATGGGACGGTTTGGATGGTGGTTCACTCAGTGTCTGACCCCGGGCTTTTGTGATGGGACGGTGTGGAGTGAGATTCACTCTGTGTCTGACCCCGGGAGTTTGTGATGGGACGGTTTGGATGGAGATTCACTCTGTGTCTGACCCCGGGAAAGTGAGATGGGACGGTTTGGATGGAGATTCACTCTGTGTCTGACCCCGGGAAAGTATGACGGGACGGTTTGGATGGAGGTTCACTCTGGGTCTGACCCCGGGCTTTTGTGATGGGACGGTGTGGAGGGAGATTCACTCTGTGTCTGACCCCGGGCTTTTGTGATGGGACTGTGTGTAGGGAGCGTCACTCTATGTCTGACCCCGGAAGTTTGTGATGGGATGGTGTTGAAGGAGATTCACTCTGTGTCTGACCCCGGGAATGTGTGATGGGACGGTTTGGATGGTGGTTCACTCAGTGTCTGACCCCGGGCTTTTGTGATGGGACGGTGTGGAGTGAGATTCACTCTGTGTCTGACCCGGGAGTTTGTGATGGGACGGTTTGGATGGAGATTCACTCTGTGTCTGACCCCGGGAAAGTGAGATGGGACGGTTTGGATGGAGATTCACTCTGTGTCTGACCACGGGCTTTTGTGATGGGACGGTGTGGATGGAGATTCACTCTGTGTCTGACCCCGGGAAAGTATGACGGGACGGTTTGGATGGAGGTTCACTCTCGGTCTGACCCCGGGCTTTTGTGATGGGACGGTGTGGAGGGAGATTCACTCTGTGTCTGACCCCGGGCTTTTGTGATGGGACTGTGTGTAGGGAGCGTCACTCTGTGTCTGACCCCGGAAGTTTGTGATGGGACAGTTTGGATGGAGATTCACTCTGTGACTGTCCCCGGGCTTTTGTGATGGGACGGTGAGGAGGGAGATTCACTCTGTGTCTGACCCAGGAAGTGTGTGATGGGACGGTGAAGAGGGTGATTCACTCAGTGTCTGACCCCGGGCTTTTGTGATGGGACGGTGAGGAGGGAGATTCACTCTGTGTCAGACCCCGGGAACGTGTGATGGGACGGGTTGGATGGAGTTTCAATCTCTATCTGACCCCGGGCTTTTGTGATTGGACGGTGTGGAGGGAGATTCACTCTATGTCAAACCCCGTGAGTTTGTGATGGGCCGGTGTGTATGGAGATTCAGTTTGTGTCTGACCCCGGTCTTTTGTGATGGGACGGTGTGGATGGAGATTCACTCTGTGTCTGACCCCGGGAGTATGTGATGGGACGGTGAGGAGGGAGATTCACTCTGGGTCTCACCCCGGGAACGTGTGATGCGACGGTTGGATGCAGATTCACTCTGTGTCTGACCCCGGGAGTGTGTGATGGGACGGTTTGGATGGAGATCCACTCTGTGTCTGACCCCGGTTTTTTGTGATGGGACGGTGAGGAGGTAGATTCACTCTGTGTCTGACCCCGGCAATGTTTGATGGGACGGTTTGGATGGAGTTTCACTCAGTGTCTCACCCCGGGAGTTTATGATGGGTCGGTGTGGATGGAGATTCACTCCGTGTCTTACCCCGGGAACGTGTGATGGGTCGGTGTGGATGGAGATTCACTCTGTGTCTGACCCCGGGAGTATGTGATGGGACGGTGAGGAGGGAGATTCACTCTGTTTCTGACCCCGAGAGTTTGTGATGGAAATGTGTGGATGCAGATTCACTCTATGTCTGACCCCGGAATTTGTGATGGGACGGTGTGGAGGGAGTTTCAATCTGTGTCTGACCCCGGCAATGTGTGATGGGACGGTTTGGATGGAGATCCACTCTGTGTCTGACCCCGGGTTTTTGTGATGGGACGGTGAGGAGGAAGATTCACTCTGTGTCTGACCCCGGCAATGTGTGATGGGACGGTTTGGATGGAGTTTCACTCAGTGTCTGACCCCGGGAGTTTATGATGGGTCGGTGTGGATGGAGATTCACTCTGTGTCCTACCCCGGGAACGTGTGATGGGACGGTTTGGATGGAGGTTCACTCTGAGTCTGACCCCGGAAGTGTGTGATGGGACGGTGAAGAGGGAGATTCACACTGTGTCTGACCCCGGGAGTATGTGATGGGACGGTTTGGATGGAGATTCACTCTGTGACTGTCCCCGGGCTTTTGTGATGGGACGGTGAGGAGGGAGATTCACTCTGTGTCTGACCCAGGAAGTGTGTGATGGGACGGTGAAGAGGGTGATTCACTCAGTGTCTGACCCCGGGCTTTTGTGATGGGACGGTGAGGAGGGAGATTCACTCTGTGTCAGACCCCGGGAACGTGTGATGGGACGGGTTGGATGGAGTTTCAATCTCTATCTGACCCCGGGCTTTTGTGATTGGACGGTGTGGAGGGAGATTCACTCTATGTCAAACCCCGTGAGTTTGTGATGGGCCGGTGTGTATGGAGATTCACTTTGTGTCTGACCCCGGTCTTTTGTGATGGGACGATGTGGATGGAGATTCACTCTGTGTCTGACCCCGGGAGTATGTGATGGGACGGTGAGGAGGGAGATTCACTCTGGGTCTCACCCCGGGAACGTGTGATGCGACGGTTGGATGCAGATTCACTCTGTGTCTGACCCCGGGAGTGTGTGATGGGACGGTTTGGATGGAGATCCACTCTGTGTCTGACCCCGGTTTTTTGTGATGGGACGGTGAGGAGGGAGATTCACTCTGTGTCTGACCCCGGCAATGTGTGATGGGACGGTTTGGATGGAGTTTCACTCAGTGTCTGACCCCGGGAGTTTATGATGGGTCGGTGTGGATGGAGATTCACTCCGTGTCTTACCCTGGGAACTTGTGATGGGTCGGTGTGGATGGAGATTCACTCTGTGTCTGACCCCGGGAGTATGTGATGGGACGGTGAGGAGGGAGATTCACTCTGTTTCTGACCCCGAGAGTTTGTGATGGAAATGTGTGGATGCAGATTCACTCTATGTCTGACCCCGGAATTTGTGATGGGACGGTGTAGAGGGAGTTTCAATCTGTGTCTGACCCCGGCAATGTGTGATGGGACGGTTTGGATGGAGATCCACTCTGTGTCTGACCCCGGGTTTTTGTGATGGGACGGTGAGGAGGAAGATTCACTCTGTGTCTGACCCAGGCAATGTGTGATGGGACGGTTTGGATGGAGGTTCACTCAGTGTCTGACCGCGGGCTTCTGTGATGGGATTGAGTGGAGGGAGATTCACTTTGTCTTTGACCCCGGGAGTTTGTGATGGGACGGTGTGGATGGAGATTCACTGTGTGTCTGACCCCGTGAAAGTGTGATGGGACTGTTTGGATGGAGATTCACTCTGTGTCTGACCCCGGGCTTTTGTGATGGGACGGTGTGGAGGGAGATTCACTCTGTGCCTGACCCTGGGAGTGTGTGATGGGACGGTGTGGAGAGAGATTCACTCTGTGTCTGACCCCGGCAATGTGTGATGGGACGGTTTGGATGGAGTTTCACTCAGTGTCTGACCCCGGGAGTTTATGATGGGTCGGTGTAGATGGAGATTCACTCTGTGTCTTGCCCCGGGAACGTGTGATGGGACGGTTTGGATGGAGTTTCAATCTCTATCTGACCCCGGGCTTTTGTGATTGGACGGTGTGGAGGGAGATTCACTCTATGTCAAACCCCGTGAGTTTGTGATGGGCCTGTGTGTATGGAGATTCACTTTGTGTCTGACCCCGGTCTTTTGTGATGGGACGGTGTGGAGGGAGATTCACTCTGGGTCTCACCCCGGGAAAGTGTGATGCGACGGTTGGATGCAGATTCACTCTGTGTCTGACCCCGGGAAAGTGAGATGGGACGGTTTGGATGGAGATTCACTCTGTGTCTGACCACGGGCTTTTGTGATGGGACGGTGTGGATGGAGATTCACTCTGTGTCTGACCCCGGGAAAGTATGACGGGAAGGTTTGGATGGAGGTTCACTCTGTGTCTGACCCCGGGCTTTTGTGATGGGACGGTGTGGAGGGAGATTCACTCTGTGTCTGACCCCGGGCTTTTGTGATGGGACTGTGTGTAGGGAGCTTCACTCTGTGTCTGACCCCGGAAGTTTGTGATGGGACAGTGAGGAGGGAGATTCACTCTGTGTCTGACCCCGGGAGTTTGTGATGTGATGGTGTGGAAGGAGATTTACTCTGTGTCTGAACCCGGCAATGTGTGATGGGACGGTTTGGATGGAGGTTCACTCAGTGTCTGACCGCGGGCTTCTGTGATGGGATTGAGTGGAGGGAGATTCACTTTGTCTTTGACCCCGGGAGTTTGTGATGGGACGGTGTGGATGGAGATTCACTGCGTGTCTGACCCCGTGAAAGTGTGATGGGACTGTTTGGATGGAGATTCACTCTGTGTCTGACCCCGGGCTTTTGTGATGGGACGGTGTGGAGGGAGATTCACTCTGTGCCTGACCCTGGGAGTGTGTGATGGGACGGTGTGGAGAGAGATTCACTCTGGGTCTCACCCCGGGAAAGTGTGATGCGACGGTTGGATGCAGATTCACTCTGTGTCTGACCCCGGGAAAGTGAGATGGGACGGTTTGGATGGAGATTCACTCTGTGTCTGACCACGGGCTTTTGTGATGGGACGGTGTGGATGGAGATTCACTCTGTGTCTGACCCCGGGAAAGTATGACGGGAAGGTTTGGATGGAGGTTCACTCTGTGTCTGACCCCGGGCTTTTGTGATGGGACGGTGTGGAGGGAGATTCACTCAGTGTCTGACCCCGGGAGTTTATGATGGGTCGGTGTAGATGGAGATTCACTCTGTGTCTTGCCCCGGGAACGTGTGATGGGACGGTTTGGATGGAGGTTCACTCAGAGTCTGACCCCGGAAGTGTGTGATGGGACGGTGAAGAGGGAGATTCACTCTGTGTCTGACCCCGGGAGTATGTGATGGGACGGTTTGGATGGAGATTCACTCTGTGACTGTCCCCGGGCTTTTGTGATGGGACGGTGAGGAGGGAGATTCACTCTGTGTCTGACCCCGGAAGTGTGTGATGGGACAGTGAAGAGGGTGATTCACTCAGTGTCTGACCCCGGGCTTTTGTGATGGGACGGTGAAGAGGGAGATTCAATCTGTGTCAGACCCCGGGAACGTGTGATGGGACGGGTTGGATGGAGTTTCAATCTCTATCTGACCCCGGGCTTTTGTGATTGGACGGTGTGGAGGGAGATTCACTCTGTGTCTGACCCAGGTCTTTTGTGATGGGACGGTGTGGAGGGAGATTCACTCTGTGTCTGACCCCGGAAGTTTGTGATGGGTCGGTGTGGATGGAGATTCACTCTGTGTCTGACCCCGGGAGTATGTGATGGGACGGTGAGGAGGGAGATTCACTCTGGGTCTCACCCCGGGAAAGTGTGATGCGACGGTTGGATGCAGATTCACTCTGTGTCTGACCCCGGGAAAGTGAGATGGGACGGTTTGGATGGAGATTCACTCTGTGTCTGACCACGGGCTTTTGTGATGGGACGGTGTGGATGGAGATTCACTCTGTGTCTGACCCCGGGAAAGTATGACGGGAAGGTTTGGATGGAGGTTCACTCTGTGTCTGACCCCGGGCTTTTGTGATGGGACGGTGTGGAGGGAGATTCACTCTGTGTCTGACCCCGGGCTTTTGTGATGGGACTGTGTGTAGGGAGCTTCACTCTGTGTCTGACCCCGGAAGTTTGTGATGGGACAGTGAGGAGGGAGATTCACTCTGTGTCTGACCCCGGGAGTTTGTGATGTGATGGTGTGGAAGGAGATTTACTCTGTGTCTGAACCCGGCAATGTGTGATGGGACGGTTTCGATGGAGGTTCACTCAGTGTCTGACCGCGGGCTTCTGTGATGGGATTGAGTGGAGGGAGATTCACTTTGTCTTTGACCCCGGGAGTTTGTGATGGGACGGTGTGGATGGAGATTCACTGTGTGTCTGACCCCGTGAAAGTGTGATGGGACTGTTTGGATGGAGATTCACTCTGTGTCTGACCCCGGGCTTTTGAGATGGGACGGTGTGGAGGGAGATTCACTCTGTGCCTGACCCTGGGAGTGTGTGATGGGACGGTGTGGAGAGAGATTCACTCTGTGTCTGACCCCGGCAATGTGTGATGGGACGGTTTGGATGGAGTTTCACTCAGTGTCTGACCCCGGGAGATTATGATGGGTCGGTGTAGATGGAGATTCACTCTGTGTCTTGCCCCGGGAACGTGTGATGGGACGGTTTGGATGGAGGGTCACTCAGAGTCTGACCCCGGAAGTGTGTGATGGGACGGTGAAGAGGGAGATTCACTCTGTGTCTGACCCCGGGAGTATGTGATGGGACGGTTTGGATGGAGATTCACTCTGGGTCTCACCCCGGGAAAGTGTGATGCGACGGTTGGATGCAGTTTCACTCTGTGTCTGACCCCGGGAAAGTGAGATGGGACGGTTTGGATGGAGATTCACTCTGTGTCTGACCACGGGCTTTTGTGATGGGACGGTGTGGATGGAGATTCACTCTGTGTCTGACCCCGGGAAAGTATGACGGGAAGGTTTGGATGGAGGTTCACTCTGTGTCTGACCCCGGGCTTTTGTGATGGGACGGTGTGGAGGGAGATTCACTCTGTGTCTGACCCCGGGCTTTTGTGATGGGACTGTGTGTAGGGAGCTTCACTCTGTGTCTGACCCCGGAAGTTTGTGATGGGACAGTGAGGAGGGAGATTCACTCTGTGTCTGACCCCGGGAGTTTGTGATGTGATGGTGTGGAAGGAGATTTACTCTGTGTCTGAACCCGGCAATGTGTGATGGGACGGTTTGGATGGAGGTTCACTCAGTGTCTGACCGCGGGCTTCTGTGATGGGATTGAGTGGAGGGAGATTCACTTTGTCTTTGACCCCGGGAGTTTGTGATGGGACGGTGTGTAGGGAGATTCACTCTGTGTCTGACCCCGGAAGTTTGTGATGGGTCGGTGTGGATGGAGATTCACTCTGTGTCTGACCCCGGGAATGTGTGATGGGACGGTTTGGATGGTGGTTCACTCAGTGTCTGACCCCGGGCTTTTGTGATGGGACGGTGTGGAGGGAGATTCACTCTATGTCAAACCCCGTGAGTTTGTGATGGGCCGGTGTGTATGGAGATTCACTTTGTGTCTGACCCCGGTCTTTTGTGATGGGACGGTGTGGATGGAGATTCACTCTGTGCCTGACCCTGGGAGTGTGTGATGGGACGGTGTGGAGAGAGATTCACTCTGTGTCTTACCCCGGGAACGTGTGATGGCACGGTTTGGATGGAGGTTCACTCTGTGTCTGACCCCGGGAGTATGTGATGGGACGGTGAAGAGGGAGATTCACTCAGTGTCTGACCCCGGGCTTTTGTGTTGGGTCGGTGAGGAGGGAGATTTACTCTTTGCTTGACCCCGGGAGTTTGTGATGGGATGGTGTTGAAGGAGATTCACTCTGTGTCTGACCCCGGGAATGTGTGATGGGACGGTTTGGATGGTGGTTCACTCAGTGTCTGACCCCGGGCTTTTGTGATGGGACGGTTTGGATGGAGATTCACTCTGTGTCTGACCCCGGGAAAGTGAGATGGGACGGTTTGGATGGAGATTCACTCTGTGTCTGACCCCGGGAAAGTATGACGGGACGGTTTGGATGGAGGTTCACTCTGGGTCTGACCCCGGGCTTTTGTGATGGGACGGTGTGGAGGGAGATTCACTCTGTGTCTGACCCCGGGCTTTTGTGATGGGACTGTGTGTAGGGAGCGTCACTCTATGTCTGACCCCGGAAGTTTGTGATGGGATGGTGTTGAAGGAGATTCACTCTGTGTCTGACCCCGGGAATGTGTGATGGGACGGTTTGGATGGTGGTTCACTCAGTGTCTGACCCCGGGCTTTTGTGATGGGACGGTGTGGAGTGAGATTCACTCTGTGTCTGACCCCGGGAGTTTGTGATGGGACGGTTTGGATGGAGATTCACTCTGTGTCTGACCCCGGGAAAGTGAGATGGGACGGTTTGGATGGAGATTCACTCTGTGTCTGACCACGGGCTTTTGTGATGGGACGGTGTGGATGGAGATTCACTCTGTGTCTGACCCCGGGAAAGTATGACGGGACGGTTTGGATGGAGGTTCACTCTGGGTCTGACCCCGGGCTTTTGTGATGGGACGGTGTGGAGGGAGATTCACTCTGTGTCTGACCCCGGGCTTTTGTGATGGGACTGTGTGTAGGGAGCGTCACTCTGTGTCTGACCCCGGAAGTTTGTGATGGGACAGTTTGGATGGAGATTCACTCTGTGTCTTGCCCCGGGAACGTGTGATGGGACGGTTTGGATGGAGTTTCAATCTCTATCTGACCCCGGGCTTTTGTGATTGGACGGTGTGGAGGGAGATTCACTCTATGTCAAACCCCGTGAGTTTGTGATGGGCCTGTGTGTATGGAGATTCACTTTGTGTCTGACCCCGGTCTTTTGTGATGGGACGGTGTGGAGGGAGATTCACTCTGTGTCTGACCCCGGAAGTTTGTGATGGGTCGGTGTGGATGGAGATTCACTCTGTGTCTGACCCCGGGAGTATGTGATGGGACGGTGAGGAGGGAGATTCACTCTGGGTCTCACCCCGGGAAAGTGTGATGCGACGGTTGGATGCAGATTCACTCTGTGTCTGACCCCGGGAAAGTGAGATGGGACGGTTTGGATGGAGATTCACTCTGTGTCTGACCACGGGCTTTTGTGATGGGACGGTGTGGATGGAGATTCACTCTGTGTCTGACCCCGGGAAAGTATGACGGGAAGGTTTGGATGGAGGTTCACTCTGTGTCTGACCCCGGGCTTTTGTGATGGGACGGTGTGGAGGGAGATTCACTCAGTGTCTGACCCCGGGAGTTTATGATGGGTCGGTGTAGATGGAGATTCACTCTGTGTCTTGCCCCGGGAACGTGTGATGGGACGGTTTGGATGGAGGTTCACTCAGAGTCTGACCCCGGAAGTGTGTGATGGGACGGTGAAGAGGGAGATTCACTCTGTGTCTGACCCCGGGAGTATGTGATGGGACGGTTTGGATGGAGATTCACTCTGTGACTGTCCCCGGGCTTTTGTGATGGGACGGTGAGGAGGGAGATTCACTCTGTGTCTGACCCCGGAAGTGTGTGATGGGACAGTGAAGAGGGTGATTCACTCAGTGTCTGACCCCGGGCTTTTGTGATTGGACGGTGTGGAGGGAGATTCACTCTGTGTCTGACGCCGGTCTTTTGTGATGGGACGGTGTGGAGGGAGATTCACTCTGTGTCTGACCCCGGAAGTTTGTGATGGGTCGGTGTGGATGGAGATTCACTCTGTGTCTGACCCCGGGAGTATGTGATGGGACGGTGAGGAGGGAGATTCACTCTGGGTCTCACCCCGGGAAAGTGTGATGCGACGGTTGGATGCAGATTCACTCTGTGTCTGACCCCGGGAAAGTGAGATGGGACGGTTTGGATGGAGATTCACTCTGTGTCTGACCACGGGCTTTTGTGATGGGACGGTGTGGATGGAGATTCACTCTGTGTCTGACCCCGGGAAAGTATGACGGGAAGGTTTGGATGGAGGTTCACTCTGTGTCTGACCCCGGGCTTTTGTGATGGGACGGTGTGGAGGGAGATTCACTCTGTGTCTGACCCCGGGCTTTTGTGATCGGACTGTGTGTAGGGAGCTTCACTCTGTGTCTGACCCCGGAAGTTTGTGATGGGACAGTGAGGAGGGAGATTCACTCTGTGTCTGACCCCGGGAGTTTGTGATGTGATGGTGTGGAAGGAGATTTACTCTGTGTCTGAACCCGGCAATGTGTGATGGGACGGTTTGGATGGAGGTTCACTCAGTGTCTGACCGCGGGCTTCTGTGATGGGATTGAGTGGAGGGAGATTCACTTTGTCTTTGACCCCGGGAGTTTGTGATGGGACGGTGTGGATGGAGATTCACTGTGTGTCTGACCCCGTGAAAGTGTGATGGGACTGTTTGGATGGAGATTCACTCTGTGTCTGACCCCGGGCTTTTGAGATGGGACGGTGTGGAGGGAGATTCACTCTGTGCCTGACCCTGGGAGTGTGTGATGGGACGGTGTGGAGAGAGATTCACTCTGTGTCTGACCCCGGCAATGTGTGATGGGACGGTTTGGATGGAGTTTCACTCAGTGTCTGACCCCGGGAGATTATGATGGGTCGGTGTAGATGGAGATTCACTCTGTGTCTTGCCCCGGGAACGTGTGATGGGACGGTTTGGATGGAGGGTCACTCAGAGTCTGACCCCGGAAGTGTGTGATGGGACGGTGAAGAGGGAGATTCACTCTGTGTCTGACCCCGGGAGTATGTGATGGGACGGTTTGGATGGAGATTCACTCTGGGTCTCACCCCGGGAAAGTGTGATGCGACGGTTGGATGCAGATTCACTCTGTGTCTGACCCCGGGAAAGTGAGATGGGACGGTTTGGATGGAGATTCACTCTGTGTCTGACCACGGGCTTTTGTGATGGGACGGTGTGGATGGAGATTCACTCTGTGTCTGACCCCGGGAAAGTATGACGGGAAGGTTTGGATGGAGGTTCACTCTGTGTCTGACCCCGGGCTTTTGTGATGGGACGGTGTGGAGGGAGATTCACTCTGTGTCTGACCCCGGGCTTTTGTGATGGGACTGTGTGTAGGGAGCTTCACTCTGTGTCTGACCCCGGAAGTTTGTGATGGGACAGTGAGGAGGGAGATTCACTCGGTGTCTGACCCCGGGAGTTTGTGATGTGATGGTGTGGAAGGAGATTTACTCTGTGTCTGAACCCGGCAATGTGTGATGGGACGGTTTGGATGGAGGTTCACTCAGTGTCTGACCGCGGGCTTCTGTGATGGGATTGAGTGGAGGGAGATTCACTTTGTCTTTGACCCCGGGAGTTTGTGATGGGACGGTGTGTAGGGAGATTCACTCTGTGTCTGACCCCGGAAGTTTGTGATGGGTCGGTGTGGATGGAGATTCACTCTGTGTCTGACCACGGGAATGTGTGATGGGACGGTTTGGATGGTGGTTCACTCAGTGTCTGACCCCGGGCTTTTGTGATGGGACGGTGTGGAGGGAGATTCACTCTATGTCAAACCCCGTGAGTTTGTGATGGGCCGGTGTGTATGGAGATTCACTTTGTGTCTGACCCCGGTCTTTTGTGATGGGACGGTGTGGATGGAGATTCACTCTGTGTCTGACCCCGGGAGTATGTGATGGGACGGTGAGGAGGGAGATTCACTCTGGGTCTCACCCCGGGAACGTGTGATGCGACGGTTGGATGCAGATTCACTCTGTGTCTGACCCCGGGAGTGTGTGATGGGACGGTTTGGATGGAGATCCACTCTGTGTCTGACCCCGGTTTTTTGTGATGGGACGGTGAGGAGGGAGATTCACTCTGTGTCTGACCCCGGCAATGTGTGATGGGACGGTTTGGATGGAGTTTCACGCAGTGTCTGACCCCGGGAGATTATGATGGGTCGGTGTGGATGGAGATTCACTCCGTGTCTTACCCCGGGAACGTGTGATGGCACGGTTTGGATGGAGGTTCACTCTGTGTCTGACCCCGGGAGTATGTGATGGGACGGTGAAGAGGGAGATTCACTCAGTGTCTGACCCCGGGCTTTTGTGTTGGGTCGGTGAGGAGGGAGATTTACTCTTTGCTTGACCCCGGGAGTTTGTGATGGGATGGTGTTGAAGGAGATTCACTCTTTGTCTGACCCCGGGAATGTGTGATGGGACGGTTTGGATGGTGGTTCACTCAGTGTCTGACCCCGGGCTTTTGTGATGGGACGGTTTGGATGGAGATTCACTCTGTGTCTGACCCCGGGAAAGTGAGATGGGACGGTTTGGATGGAGATTCACTCTGTTTCTGACCCCGGGAAAGTATGACGGGACGGTTTGGATGGAGGTTCACTCTGGGTCTGACCCCGGGCTTTTGTGATGGGACGGTGTGGAGGGAGATTCACTCTGTGTCTGACCCCGGGCTTTTGTGATGGGACTGTGTGTAGGGAGCGTCACTCTATGTCTGACCCCGGAAGTTTGTGATGGGATGGTGTTGAAGGAGATTCACTCTGTGTCTGACCCCGGGAATGTGTGATGGGACGGTTTGGATGGTGGTTCACTCAGTGTCTGACCCCGGGCTTTTGTGATGGGACGGTGTGGAGTGAGATTCACTCTGTGTCTGACCCCGGGAGTTTGTGATGGGACGGTTTGGATGGAGATTCACTCTGTGTCTGACCCCGGGAAAGTGAGATGGGACGGTTTGGATGGAGATTCACTCTGTGTCTGACCACGGGCTTTTGTGATGGGACGGTGTGGATGGAGATTCACTCTGTGTCTGACCCCGGGAAAGTATGACGGGACGGTTTGGATGGAGGTTCACTCTGGGTCTGACCCCGGGCTTTTGTGATGGGACGGTGTGGAGGGAGATTCACTCTGTGTCTGACCCCGGGCTTTTGTGATGGGACTGTGTGTAGGGAGCGTCACTCTGTGTCTGACCCCGGAAGTTTGTGATGGGACAGTTTGGATGGAGATTCACTCTGTGACTGTCCCCGGGCTTTTGTGATGGGACGGTGAGGAGGGAGATTCACTCTGTGTCTGACCCAGGAAGTGTGTGATGGGACGGTGAAGAGGGTGATTCACTCAGTGTCTGACCCCGGGCTTTTGTGATGGGACGGTGAGGAGGGAGATTCACTCTGTGTCAGACCCCGGGAACGTGTGATGGGACGGGTTGGATGGAGTTTCAATCTCTATCTGACCCCGGGCTTTTGTGTTTGGACGGTGTGGAGGGAGATTCACTCTATGTCAAACCCCGTGAGTTTGTGATGGGCCGGTGTGTATGGAGATTCAGTTTGTGTCTGACCCCGGTCTTTTGTGATGGGACGGTGTGGATGGAGATTCACTCTGTGTCTGACCCCGGGAGTATGTGATGGGACGGTGAGGAGGGAGATTCACTCTGGGTCTCACCCCGGGAACGTGTGATGCGACGGTTGGATGCAGATTCACTCTGTGTCTGACCCCGGGAGTGTGTGATGGGACGGTTTGGATGGAGATCCACTCTGTGTCTGACCCCGGGAGTATGTGATGGGACGGTGAGGAGGGAGATTCACTCTGTTTCTGACCCCGAGAGTTTGTGATGGAAATGTGTGGATGCAGATTCACTCTATGTCTGACCCCGGAATTTGTGATGGGACGGTGTGGAGGGAGTTTCAATCTGTGTCTGACCCCGGCAATGTGTGATGGGACGGTTTGGATGGAGATCCACTCTGTGTCTGACCCCGGGTTTTTGTGATGGGACGGTGAGGAGGAAGATTCACTCTGTGTCTGACCCCGGCAATGTGTGATGGGACGGTTTGGATGGAGTTTCACTCAGTGTCTGACCCCGGGAGTTTATGATGGGTCGGTGTGGATGGAGATTCACTCTGTGTCCTACCCCGGGAACGTGTGATGGGACGGTTTGGATGGAGGTTCACTCTGAGTCTGACCCCGGAAGTGTGTGATGGGACGGTGAAGAGGGAGATTCACACTGTGTCTGACCCCGGGAGTATGTGATGGGACGGTTTGGATGGAGATTCACTCTGTGACTGTCCCCGGGCTTTTGTGATGGGACGGTGAGGAGGGAGATTCACTCTGTGTCTGACCCAGGAAGTGTGTGATGGGACGGTGAAGAGGGTGATTCACTCAGTGTCTGACCCCGGGCTTTTGTGATGGGACGGTGAGGAGGGAGATTCACTCTGTGTCAGACCCCGGGAACGTGTGATGGGACGGGTTGGATGGAGTTTCAATCTCTATCTGACCCCGGGCTTTTGTGATTGGAGGGTGTGGAGGGAGATTCACTCTATGTCAAACCCCGTGAGTTTGTGATGGGCCGGTGTGTATGGAGATTCACTTTGTGTCTGACCCCGGTCTTTTGTGATGGGACGATGTGGATGGAGATTCACTCTGTGTCTGACCCCGGGAGTATGTGATGGGACGGTGAGGAGGGAGATTCACTCTGGGTCTCACCCCGGGAACGTGTGATGCGACGGTTGGATGCAGATTCACTCTGTGTCTGACCCCGGGAGTGTGTGATGGGACGGTTTGGATGGAGATCCACTCTGTGTCTGACCCCGGTTTTTTGTGATGGGACGGTGAGGAGGGAGATTCACTCTGTGTCTGACCCCGGCAATGTGTGATGGGACGGTTTGGATGGAGTTTCACTCAGTGTCTGACCCCGGGAGTTTATGATGGGTCGGTGTGGATGGAGATTCACTCCGTGTCTTACCCTGGGAACTTGAGATGGGTCGGTGTGGATGGAGATTCACTCTGTGTCTGACCCCGGGAGTATGGGATGGGACGGTGAGGAGGGAGATTCACTCTGTTTCTGACCCCGAGAGTTTGTGATGGAAATGTGTGGATGCAGATTCACTCTATGTCTGACCCCGGAATTTGTGATGGGACGGTGTAGAGGGAGTTTCAATCTGTGTCTGACCCCGGCAATGTGTGATGGGACGGTTTGGATGGAGATCCACTCTGTGTCTGACCCCGGGTTTTTGTGATGGGACGGTGAGGAGGAAGATTCACTCTGTGTCTGACCCAGGCAATGTGTGATGGGACGGTTTGGATGGAGTTTCACTCAGTGTCTGACCCCGGGAGTTTATGATGGGTCGGTGTGGATGGAGATTCACTCTGTGTCTTACCGCGGGAACGTGTGATGGGACGGTTTGGATGGAGGTTCACTCTGAGTCTGACCCCGGAAGTGTGTGATGGGACGGTGAAGAGGGAGATTCACTCTGTGTCTGACCCCGGGAGTTTGTGATGGGACGGTTTGGATGGAGATTCACTCTGTGTCTGACCCCGGGAAAGTGAGATGGGACGGTTTGGATGGAGATTCACTCTGTGTCTGACCACGGGCTTTTGTGATGGGACGGTGTGGATGGAGATTCACTCTGTGTCTGACCCCGGGAAAGTATGACGGGAAGGTTTGGATGGAGGTTCACTCTGTGTCTGACCCCGGGCTTTTGTGATGGGACGGTGTGGAGGGAGATTCACTCTGTGTCTGACCCCGGGCTTTTGTGATGGGACTGTGTGTAGGGAGCTTCACTCTGTGTCTGACCCCGGAAGTTTGTGATGGGACAGTGAGGAGGGAGATTCACTCTGTGTCTGACCCCGGGAGTTTGTGATGTGATGGTGTGGAAGGAGATTTACTCTGTGTCTGAACCCGGCAATGTGTGATGGGACGGTTTGGATGGAGGTTCACTCAGTGTCTGACCGCGGGCTTCTGTGATGGGATTGAGTGGAGGGAGATTCACTTTGTCTTTGACCCCGGGAGTTTGTGATGGGACGGTGTGGATGGAGATTCACTGTGTGTCTGACCCCGTGAAAGTGTGATGGGACTGTTTGGATGGAGATTCACTCTGTGTCTGACCCCGGGCTTTTGTGATGGGACGGTGTGGAGGGAGATTCACTCTGTGCCTGACCCTGGGAGTGTGTGATGGGACGGTGTGGAGAGAGATTCACTCTGTGTCTGACCCCGGCAATGTGTGATGGGACGGTTTGGATGGAGTTTCACTCAGTGTCTGACCCCGGGAGTTTATGATGGGTCGGTGTAGATGGAGATTCACTCTGTGTCTTGCCCCGGGAACGTGTGATGGGACGGTTTGGATGGAGTTTCAATCTCTATCTGACCCCGGGCTTTTGTGATTGGACGGTGTGGAGGGAGATTCACTCTATGTCAAACCCCGTGAGTTTGTGATGGGCCTGTGTGTATGGAGATTCACTTTGTGTCTGACCCCGGTCTTTTGTGATGGGACGGTGTGGAGGGAGATTCACTCTGTGTCTGACCCCGGGAATGTGTGATGGGACGGTTTGGATGGTGGTTCACTCAGTGTCTGACCCCGGGCTTTTGTGATGGGACGGTGTGGAGTGAGATTCACTCTGTGTCTGACCCCGGGAGTTTGTGATGGGACGGTTTGGATGGAGATTCACTCTGTGTCTGACCCCGGGAAAGTGAGATGGGACGGTTTGGATGGAGATTCACTCTGTGTCTGACCACGGGCTTTTGTGATGGGACGGTGTGGATGGAGATTCACTCTGTGTCTGACCCCGGGAAAGTATGACGGGACGGTTTGGATGGAGGTTCACTCTGGGTCTGACCCCGGGCTTTTGTGATGGGACGGTGTGGAGGGAGATTCACTCTGTGTCTGACCCCGGGCTTTTGTGATGGGACTGTGTGTAGGGAGCGTCACTCTGTGTCTGACCCCGGAAGTTTGTGATGGGACAGTTTGGATGGAGATTCACTCTGTGTCTTGCCCCGGGAACGTGTGATGGGACGGTTTGGATGGAGTTTCAATCTCTATCTGACCCCGGGCTTTTGTGATTGGACGGTGTGGAGGGAGATTCACTCTATGTCAAACCCCGTGAGTTTGTGATGGGCCTGTGTGTATGGAGATTCACTTTGTGTCTGACCCCGGTCTTTTGTGATGGGACGGTGTGGAGGGAGATTCACTCTGTGTCTGACCCCGGAAGTTTGTGATGGGTCGGTGTGGATGGAGATTCACTCTGTGTCTGACCCCGGGAGTATGTGATGGGACGGTGAGGAGGGAGATTCACTCTGGGTCTCACCCCGGGAAAGTGTGATGCGACGGTTGGATGCAGATTCACTCTGTGTCTGACCCCGGGAAAGTGAGATGGGACGGTTTGGATGGAGATTCACTCTGTGTCTGACCACGGGCTTTTGTGATGGGACGGTGTGGATGGAGATTCACTCTGTGTCTGACCCCGGGAAAGTATGACGGGAAGGTTTGGATGGAGGTTCACTCTGTGTCTGACCCCGGGCTTTTGTGATGGGACGGTGTGGAGGGAGATTCACTCAGTGTCTGACCCCGGGAGTTTATGATGGGTCGGTGTAGATGGAGATTCACTCTGTGTCTTGCCCCGGGAACGTGTGATGGGACGGTTTGGATGGAGGTTCACTCAGAGTCTGACCCCGGAAGTGTGTGATGGGACGGTGAAGAGGGAGATTCACTCTGTGTCTGACCCCGGGAGTATGTGATGGGACGGTTTGGATGGAGATTCACTCTGTGACTGTCCCCGGGCTTTTGTGATGGGACGGTGAGGAGGGAGATTCACTCTGTGTCTGACCCCGGAAGTGTGTGATGGGACAGTGAAGAGGGTGATTCACTCAGTGTCTGACCCCGGGCTTTTGTGATTGGACGGTGTGGAGGGAGATTCACTCTGTGTCTGACGCCGGTCTTTTGTGATGGGACGGTGTGGAGGGAGATTCACTCTGTGTCTGACCCCGGAAGTTTGTGATGGGTCGGTGTGGATGGAGATTCACTCTGTGTCTGACCCCGGGAGTATGTGATGGGACGGTGAGGAGGGAGATTCACTCTGGGTCTCACCCCGGGAAAGTGTGATGCGACGGTTGGATGCAGATTCACTCTGTGTCTGACCCCGGGAAAGTGAGATGGGACGGTTTGGATGGAGATTCACTCTGTGTCTGACCACGGGCTTTTGTGATGGGACGGTGTGGATGGAGATTCACTCTGTGTCTGACCCCGGGAAAGTATGACGGGAAGGTTTGGATGGAGGTTCACTCTGTGTCTGACCCCGGGCTTTTGTGATGGGACGGTGTGGAGGGAGATTCACTCTGTGTCTGACCCCGGGCTTTTGTGATCGGACTGTGTGTAGGGAGCTTCACTCTGTGTCTGACCCCGGAAGTTTGTGATGGGACAGTGAGGAGGGAGATTCACTCTGTGTCTGACCCCGGGAGTTTGTGATGTGATGGTGTGGAAGGAGATTTACTCTGTGTCTGAACCCGGCAATGTGTGATGGGACGGTTTGGATGGAGGTTCACTCAGTGTCTGACCGCGGGCTTCTGTGATGGGATTGAGTGGAGGGAGATTCACTTTGTCTTTGACCCCGGGAGTTTGTGATGGGACGGTGTGGATGGAGATTCACTGTGTGTCTGACCCCGTGAAAGTGTGATGGGACTGTTTGGATGGAGATTCACTCTGTGTCTGACCCCGGGCTTTTGAGATGGGACGGTGTGGAGGGAGATTCACTCTGTGCCTGACCCTGGGAGTGTGTGATGGGACGGTGTGGAGAGAGATTCACTCTGTGTCTGACCCCGGCAATGTGTGATGGGACGGTTTGGATGGAGTTTCACTCAGTGTCTGACCCCGGGAGATTATGATGGGTCGGTGTAGATGGAGATTCACTCTGTGTCTTGCCCCGGGAACGTGTGATGGGACGGTTTGGATGGAGGGTCACTCAGAGTCTGACCCCGGAAGTGTGTGATGGGACGGTGAAGAGGGAGATTCACTCTGTGTCTGACCCCGGGAGTATGTGATGGGACGGTTTGGATGGAGATTCACTCTGGGTCTCACCCCGGGAAAGTGTGATGCGACGGTTGGATGCAGATTCACTCTGTGTCTGACCCCGGGAAAGTGAGATGGGACGGTTTGGATGGAGATTCACTCTGTGTCTGACCACGGGCTTTTGTGATGGGACGGTGTGGATGGAGATTCACTCTGTGTCTGACCCCGGGAAAGTATGACGGGAAGGTTTGGATGGAGGTTCACTCTGTGTCTGACCCCGGGCTTTTGTGATGGGACGGTGTGGAGGGAGATTCACTCTGTGTCTGACCCCGGGCTTTTGTGATGGGACTGTGTGTAGGGAGCTTCACTCTGTGTCTGACCCCGGAAGTTTGTGATGGGACAGTGAGGAGGGAGATTCACTCGGTGTCTGACCCCGGGAGTTTGTGATGTGATGGTGTGGAAGGAGATTTACTCTGTGTCTGAACCCGGCAATGTGTGATGGGACGGTTTGGATGGAGGTTCACTCAGTGTCTGACCGCGGGCTTCTGTGATGGGATTGAGTGGAGGGAGATTCACTTTGTCTTTGACCCCGGGAGTTTGTGATGGGACGGTGTGTAGGGAGATTCACTCTGTGTCTGACCCCGGAAGTTTGTGATGGGTCGGTGTGGATGGAGATTCACTCTGTGTCTGACCACGGGAATGTGTGATGGGACGGTTTGGATGGTGGTTCACTCAGTGTCTGACCCCGGGCTTTTGTGATGGGACGGTGTGGAGGGAGATTCACTCTATGTCAAACCCCGTGAGTTTGTGATGGGCCGGTGTGTATGGAGATTCACTTTGTGTCTGACCCCGGTCTTTTGTGATGGGACGGTGTGGATGGAGATTCACTCTGTGTCTGACCCCGGGAGTATGTGATGGGACGGTGAGGAGGGAGATTCACTCTGGGTCTCACCCCGGGAACGTGTGATGCGACGGTTGGATGCAGATTCACTCTGTGTCTGACCCCGGGAGTGTGTGATGGGACGGTTTGGATGGAGATCCACTCTGTGTCTGACCCCGGTTTTTTGTGATGGGACGGTGAGGAGGGAGATTCACTCTGTGTCTGACCCCGGCAATGTGTGATGGGACGGTTTGGATGGAGTTTCACGCAGTGTCTGACCCCGGGAGATTATGATGGGTCGGTGTGGATGGAGATTCACTCCGTGTCTTACCCCGGGAACGTGTGATGGCACGGTTTGGATGGAGGTTCACTCTGTGTCTGACCCCGGGAGTATGTGATGGGACGGTGAAGAGGGAGATTCACTCAGTGTCTGACCCCGGGCTTTTGTGTTGGGTCGGTGAGGAGGGAGATTTACTCTTTGCTTGACCCCGGGAGTTTGTGATGGGATGGTGTTGAAGGAGATTCACTCTTTGTCTGACCCCGGGAATGTGTGATGGGACGGTTTGGATGGTGGTTCACTCAGTGTC
Organism: Hemitrygon akajei; assembly: GCF_048418815.1. Classification (NCBI taxonomy): domain Eukaryota; kingdom Metazoa; phylum Chordata; class Chondrichthyes; order Myliobatiformes; family Dasyatidae; genus Hemitrygon; species Hemitrygon akajei. The sequence goes on from NW_027331952.1 coordinate 4,299,156, forward strand.
TGACCCCGGGCTTTTGTGATGGGACGGTTTGGATGGAGATTCACTCTGTGTCTGACCCCGGGAAAGTGAGATGGGACGGTTTGGATGGAGATTCACTCTGTTTCTGACCCCGGGAAAGTATGACGGGACGGTTTGGATGGAGGTTCACTCTGGGTCTGACCCCGGGCTTTTGTGATGGGACGGTGTGGAGGGAGATTCACTCTGTGTCTGACCCCGGGCTTTTGTGATGGGACTGTGTGTAGGGAGCGTCACTCTATGTCTGACCCCGGAAGTTTGTGATGGGATGGTGTTGAAGGAGATTCACTCTGTGTCTGACCCCGGGAATGTGTGATGGGACGGTTTGGATGGTGGTTCACTCAGTGTCTGACCCCGGGCTTTTGTGATGGGACGGTGTGGAGTGAGATTCACTCTGTGTCTGACCCCGGGAGTTTGTGATGGGACGGTTTGGATGGAGATTCACTCTGTGTCTGACCCCGGGAAAGTGAGATGGGACGGTTTGGATGGAGATTCACTCTGTGTCTGACCACGGGCTTTTGTGATGGGACGGTGTGGATGGAGATTCACTCTGTGTCTGACCCCGGGAAAGTATGACGGGACGGTTTGGATGGAGGTTCACTCTGGGTCTGACCCCGGGCTTTTGTGATGGGACGGTGTGGAGGGAGATTCACTCTGTGTCTGACCCCGGGCTTTTGTGATGGGACTGTGTGTAGGGAGCGTCACTCTGTGTCTGACCCCGGAAGTTTGTGATGGGACAGTTTGGATGGAGATTCACTCTGTGACTGTCCCCGGGCTTTTGTGATGGGACGGTGAGGAGGGAGATTCACTCTGTGTCTGACCCAGGAAGTGTGTGATGGGACGGTGAAGAGGGTGATTCACTCAGTGTCTGACCCCGGGCTTTTGTGATGGGACGGTGAGGAGGGAGATTCACTCTGTGTCAGACCCCGGGAACGTGTGATGGGACGGGTTGGATGGAGTTTCAATCTCTATCTGACCCCGGGCTTTTGTGTTTGGACGGTGTGGAGGGAGATTCACTCTATGTCAAACCCCGTGAGTTTGTGATGGGCCGGTGTGTATGGAGATTCAGTTTGTGTCTGACCCCGGTCTTTTGTGATGGGACGGTGTGGATGGAGATTCACTCTGTGTCTGACCCCGGGAGTATGTGATGGGACGGTGAGGAGGGAGATTCACTCTGGGTCTCACCCCGGGAACGTGTGATGCGACGGTTGGATGCAGATTCACTCTGTGTCTGACCCCGGGAGTGTGTGATGGGACGGTTTGGATGGAGATCCACTCTGTGTCTGACCCCGGGAGTATGTGATGGGACGGTGAGGAGGGAGATTCACTCTGTTTCTGACCCCGAGAGTTTGTGATGGAAATGTGTGGATGCAGATTCACTCTATGTCTGACCCCGGAATTTGTGATGGGACGGTGTGGAGGGAGTTTCAATCTGTGTCTGACCCCGGCAATGTGTGATGGGACGGTTTGGATGGAGATCCACTCTGTGTCTGACCCCGGGTTTTTGTGATGGGACGGTGAGGAGGAAGATTCACTCTGTGTCTGACCCCGGCAATGTGTGATGGGACGGTTTGGATGGAGTTTCACTCAGTGTCTGACCCCGGGAGTTTATGATGGGTCGGTGTGGATGGAGATTCACTCTGTGTCCTACCCCGGGAACGTGTGATGGGACGGTTTGGATGGAGGTTCACTCTGAGTCTGACCCCGGAAGTGTGTGATGGGACGGTGAAGAGGGAGATTCACACTGTGTCTGACCCCGGGAGTATGTGATGGGACGGTTTGGATGGAGATTCACTCTGTGACTGTCCCCGGGCTTTTGTGATGGGACGGTGAGGAGGGAGATTCACTCTGTGTCTGACCCAGGAAGTGTGTGATGGGACGGTGAAGAGGGTGATTCACTCAGTGTCTGACCCCGGGCTTTTGTGATGGGACGGTGAGGAGGGAGATTCACTCTGTGTCAGACCCCGGGAACGTGTGATGGGACGGGTTGGATGGAGTTTCAATCTCTATCTGACCCCGGGCTTTTGTGATTGGAGGGTGTGGAGGGAGATTCACTCTATGTCAAACCCCGTGAGTTTGTGATGGGCCGGTGTGTATGGAGATTCACTTTGTGTCTGACCCCGGTCTTTTGTGATGGGACGATGTGGATGGAGATTCACTCTGTGTCTGACCCCGGGAGTATGTGATGGGACGGTGAGGAGGGAGATTCACTCTGGGTCTCACCCCGGGAACGTGTGATGCGACGGTTGGATGCAGATTCACTCTGTGTCTGACCCCGGGAGTGTGTGATGGGACGGTTTGGATGGAGATCCACTCTGTGTCTGACCCCGGTTTTTTGTGATGGGACGGTGAGGAGGGAGATTCACTCTGTGTCTGACCCCGGCAATGTGTGATGGGACGGTTTGGATGGAGTTTCACTCAGTGTCTGACCCCGGGAGTTTATGATGGGTCGGTGTGGATGGAGATTCACTCCGTGTCTTACCCTGGGAACTTGAGATGGGTCGGTGTGGATGGAGATTCACTCTGTGTCTGACCCCGGGAGTATGGGATGGGACGGTGAGGAGGGAGATTCACTCTGTTTCTGACCCCGAGAGTTTGTGATGGAAATGTGTGGATGCAGATTCACTCTATGTCTGACCCCGGAATTTGTGATGGGACGGTGTAGAGGGAGTTTCAATCTGTGTCTGACCCCGGCAATGTGTGATGGGACGGTTTGGATGGAGATCCACTCTGTGTCTGACCCCGGGTTTTTGTGATGGGACGGTGAGGAGGAAGATTCACTCTGTGTCTGACCCAGGCAATGTGTGATGGGACGGTTTGGATGGAGTTTCACTCAGTGTCTGACCCCGGGAGTTTATGATGGGTCGGTGTGGATGGAGATTCACTCTGTGTCTTACCGCGGGAACGTGTGATGGGACGGTTTGGATGGAGGTTCACTCTGAGTCTGACCCCGGAAGTGTGTGATGGGACGGTGAAGAGGGAGATTCACTCTGTGTCTGACCCCGGGAGTTTGTGATGGGACGGTTTGGATGGAGATTCACTCTGTGTCTGACCCCGGGAAAGTGAGATGGGACGGTTTGGATGGAGATTCACTCTGTGTCTGACCACGGGCTTTTGTGATGGGACGGTGTGGATGGAGATTCACTCTGTGTCTGACCCCGGGAAAGTATGACGGGAAGGTTTGGATGGAGGTTCACTCTGTGTCTGACCCCGGGCTTTTGTGATGGGACGGTGTGGAGGGAGATTCACTCTGTGTCTGACCCCGGGCTTTTGTGATGGGACTGTGTGTAGGGAGCTTCACTCTGTGTCTGACCCCGGAAGTTTGTGATGGGACAGTGAGGAGGGAGATTCACTCTGTGTCTGACCCCGGGAGTTTGTGATGTGATGGTGTGGAAGGAGATTTACTCTGTGTCTGAACCCGGCAATGTGTGATGGGACGGTTTGGATGGAGGTTCACTCAGTGTCTGACCGCGGGCTTCTGTGATGGGATTGAGTGGAGGGAGATTCACTTTGTCTTTGACCCCGGGAGTTTGTGATGGGACGGTGTGGATGGAGATTCACTGTGTGTCTGACCCCGTGAAAGTGTGATGGGACTGTTTGGATGGAGATTCACTCTGTGTCTGACCCCGGGCTTTTGTGATGGGACGGTGTGGAGGGAGATTCACTCTGTGCCTGACCCTGGGAGTGTGTGATGGGACGGTGTGGAGAGAGATTCACTCTGTGTCTGACCCCGGCAATGTGTGATGGGACGGTTTGGATGGAGTTTCACTCAGTGTCTGACCCCGGGAGTTTATGATGGGTCGGTGTAGATGGAGATTCACTCTGTGTCTTGCCCCGGGAACGTGTGATGGGACGGTTTGGATGGAGTTTCAATCTCTATCTGACCCCGGGCTTTTGTGATTGGACGGTGTGGAGGGAGATTCACTCTATGTCAAACCCCGTGAGTTTGTGATGGGCCTGTGTGTATGGAGATTCACTTTGTGTCTGACCCCGGTCTTTTGTGATGGGACGGTGTGGAGGGAGATTCACTCTGTGTCTGACCCCGGAAGTTTGTGATGGGTCGGTGTGGATGGAGATTCACTCTGTGTCTGACCCCGGGAGTATGTGATGGGACGGTGAGGAGGGAGATTCACTCTGGGTCTCACCCCGGGAAAGTGTGATGCGACGGTTGGATGCAGATTCACTCTGTGTCTGACCCCGGGAAAGTGAGATGGGACGGTTTGGATGGAGATTCACTCTGTGTCTGACCACGGGCTTTTGTGATGGGACGGTGTGGATGGAGATTCACTCTGTGTCTGACCCCGGGAAAGTATGACGGGAAGGTTTGGATGGAGGTTCACTCTGTGTCTGACCCCGGGCTTTTGTGATGGGACGGTGTGGAGGGAGATTCACTCAGTGTCTGACCCCGGGAGTTTATGATGGGTCGGTGTAGATGGAGATTCACTCTGTGTCTTGCCCCGGGAACGTGTGATGGGACGGTTTGGATGGAGGTTCACTCAGAGTCTGACCCCGGAAGTGTGTGATGGGACGGTGAAGAGGGAGATTCACTCTGTGTCTGACCCCGGGAGTATGTGATGGGACGGTTTGGATGGAGATTCACTCTGTGACTGTCCCCGGGCGTTTGTGATGGGACGGTGAGGAGGGAGATTCACTCTGTGTCTGACCCCGGAAGTGTGTGATGGGACAGTGAAGAGGGTGATTCACTCAGTGTCTGACCCCGGGCTTTTGTGATGGGACGGTGAAGAGGGAGATTCAATCTGTGTCAGACCCCGGGAACGTGTGATGGGACGGGTTGGATGGAGTTTCAATCTCTATCTGACCCCGGGCTTTTGTGATTGGACGGTGTGGAGGGAGATTCACTCTATGTCAAACCCCGTGAGTTTGTGATGGGCCGGTGTGTATGGAGATTCACTTTGTGTCTGACCCCGGTCTTTTGTGATGGGACGGTGTGGAGGGAGATTCACTCTGTGTCTGACCCCGGAAGTTTGTGATGGGTCGGTGTGGATGGAGATTCACTCTGTGTCTGACCCCGGGAGTATGTGATGGGACGGTGAGGAGGGAGATTCACTCTGGGTCTCACCCCGGGAAAGTGTGATGCGACGGTTGGATGCAGATTCACTCTGTGTCTGACCCCGGGAAAGTGAGATGGGACGGTTTGGATGGAGATTCACTCTGTGTCTGACCACGGGCTTTTGTGATGGGACGGTGTGGATGGAGATTCACTCTGTGTCTGACCCCGGGAAAGTATGACGGGAAGGTTTGGATGGAGGTTCACTCTGTGTCTGACCCCGGGCTTTTGTGATGGGACGGTGTGGAGGGAGATTCACTCTGTGTCTGACCCCGGGCTTTTGTGATGGGACTGTGTGTAGGGAGATTCACTTTGTGTCTGACCCCGGTCTTTTGTGATGGGACGGTGTGGAGGGAGATTCACTCTGTGTCTGACCCCGGAAGTTTGTGATGGGTCGGTGTGGATGGAGATTCACTCTGTGTCTGACCCCGGGAGTATGTGATGGGACGGTGAGGAGGGAGATTCACTCTGTGTCTGACCCCGGGAGTTTGTGATGTGATGGTGTGGAAGGAGATTTACTCTGTGTCTGAACCCGGCAATGTGTGATTTGACGGTTTGGATGGAGGTTCACTCAGTGTCTGACCGCGGGCTTCTGTGATGGGATTGAGTGGAGGGAGATTCACTTTGTCTTTGACCCCGGGAGTTTGTGATGGGACGGTGTGGATGGAGATTCACTGTGTGTCTGACCCCGTGAAAGTGTGATGGGACTGTTTGGATGGAGATTCACTCTGTGTCTTGCCCCGGGAACGTGTGATGGGACGGTTTGGATGGAGGTTCACTCAGAGTCTGACCCCGGAAGTGTGTGATGGGACGGTGAAGAGGGAGATTCACTCTGTGTCTGACCCCGGGAGTATGTGATGGGACGGTTTGGATGGAGATTCACTCTGTGACTGTCCCCGGGCTTTTGTGATGGGACGGTGAGGAGGGAGATTCACTCTGTGTCTGACCCCGGAAGTGTGTGATGGGACAGTGAAGAGGGTGATTCACTCAGTGTCTGACCCCGGGCTTTTGTGATGGGACGGTGAAGAGGGAGATTCAATCTGTGTCAGACCCCGGGAACGTGTGATGGGACGGGTTGGATGGAGTTTCAATCTCTATCTGACCCCGGGCTTTTGTGATTGGACGGTGTGGAGGGAGATTCACTCTATGTCAAACCCCGTGAGTTTGTGATGGGCCGGTGTGTATGGAGATTCACTTTGTGTCTGACCCCGGTCTTTTGTGATGTGATGGTGTGGAAGGAGATTTACTCTGTGTCTGATCCCGGCAATGTGTGATGGGACGGTTTGGATGGAGGTTCACTCAGTGTCTGACCGCGGGCTTCTGTGATGGGATTGAGTGGAGGGAGATTCACTTTGTCTTTGACCCCGGGAGTTTGTGATGGGACGGTGTGTAGGGAGATTCACTCTGTGTCTGACCCCGGAAGTTTGTGATGGGTCGGTGTGGATGGAGATTCACTCTGTGTCTGACCCCGGGAGTATGTGATGGGACGGTGAGGAGGGAGATTCACTCTGGGTCTCACCCCGGGAAAGTGTGATGCGACGGTTGGATGCAGATTCACTCTGTGTCTGACCCCGGGAGTGTGTGATGGGACGGTTTGGATGGAGATCCACTCTGTGTCTGACCCCGGGTTTTTGTGATGGGACGGTGAGGAGGAAGATTCACTCTGTGTCTGACCCCGGCAATGTGTGATGGGACGGTTTGGATGGAGATTCACTCTATGTCAAACCCCGTGAGTTTGTGATGGGCCGGTGTGTATGGAGATTCACTTTGTGTCTGACCCCGGTCTATTGTGATGGGACGGTGTGGATGGAGATTCACTCTGTGTCTGACCCCGGGAGTATGTGATGGGACGGTGAGGAGGGAGATTCACTCTGGGTCTCACCCCGGGAACGTGTGATGCGACGGTTGGATGCAGATTCACTCTGTGTCTGACCCCGGGAGTGTGTGATGGGACGGTTTGGATGGAGATCCACTCTGTGTCTGACCCCGGTTTTTTGTGATGGGACGGTGAGGAGGGAGATTCACTCTGTGTCTGACCCCGGCAATGTGTGATGTGACGGTTTGGGTGGAGTTTCACTCAGTGTCTGACCCCGGGAGTTTATGATGGGTCGGTGTGGATGGAGATTCACTCCGTGTCTTACCCCGGGAACGTGTGATGGGACGGTTTGGATGGAGGTTCACTCTGTGTCTGACCCCGGGAGTATGTGATGGGACGGTGAAGAGGGAGATTCACTCAGTGTCTGACCCCGGGCTTTTGTGTTGGGACGGTGAGGAGGGAGATTTACTCTTTGCTTGACCCCGGGAGTTTGTGATGGGATGGTGTTGAAGGAGATTCACTCTGTGTCTGACCACGGGCTTTTGTGATGGGACGGTGTGGAAGGAGATTTACTCTGTGTCTGAACCCGGGAAAGTATGACGGGAAGGTTTGGATGGAGGTTCACTCTGTGTCTGACCCCGGGCTTTTGTGATGGGACGGTGTGGAGGGAGATTCACTCAGTGTCTGACCCCGGGAGTTTATGATGGGTCGGTGTAGATGGAGATTCACTCTGTGTCTTGCCCCGGGAACGTGTGATGGGACGGTTTGGATGGAGGTTCACTCAGAGTCTGACCCCGGAAGTGTGTGATGGGACGGTGAAGAGGGAGATTCACTCTGTGTCTGACCCCGGGAGTATGTGATGGGACGGTTTGGATGGAGATTCACTCTGTGACTGTCCCCGGGCGTTTGTGATGGGACGGTGAGGAGGGAGATTCACTCTGTGTCTGACCCCGGAAGTGTGTGATGGGACAGTGAAGAGGGTGATTCACTCAGTGTCTGACCCCGGGCTTTTGTGATGGGACGGTGAAGAGGGAGATTCAATCTGTGTCAGACCCCGGGAACGTGTGATGGGACGGGTTGGATGGAGTTTCAATCTCTATCTGACCCCGGGCTTTTGTGATTGGACGGTGTGGAGGGAGATTCACTCTATGTCAAACCCCGTGAGTTTGTGATGGGCCGGTGTGTATGGAGATTCACTTTGTGTCTGACCCCGGTCTTTTGTGATGGGACGGTGTGGAGGGAGATTCACTCTGTGTCTGACCCCGGAAGTTTGTGATGGGTCGGTGTGGATGGAGATTCACTCTGTGTCTGACCCCGGGAGTATGTGATGGGACGGTGAGGAGGGAGATTCACTCTGGGTCTCACCCCGGGAAAGTGTGATGCGACGGTTGGATGCAGATTCACTCTGTGTCTGACCCCGGGAAAGTGAGATGGGACGGTTTGGATGGAGATTCACTCTGTGTCTGACCACGGGCTTTTGTGATGGGACGGTGTGGATGGAGATTCACTCTGTGTCTGACCCCGGGAAAGTATGACGGGAAGGTTTGGATGGAGGTTCACTCTGTGTCTGACCCCGGGCTTTTGTGATGGGACGGTGTGGAGGGAGATTCACTCTGTGTCTGACCCCGGGCTTTTGTGATGGGACTGTGTGTAGGGAGATTCACTTTGTGTCTGACCCCGGTCTTTTGTGATGGGACGGTGTGGAGGGAGATTCACTCTGTGTCTGACCCCGGAAGTTTGTGATGGGTCGGTGTGGATGGAGATTCACTCTGTGTCTGACCCCGGGAGTATGTGATGGGACGGTGAGGAGGGAGATTCACTCTGTGTCTGACCCCGGGAGTTTGTGATGTGATGGTGTGGAAGGAGATTTACTCTGTGTCTGAACCCGGCAATGTGTGATTTGACGGTTTGGATGGAGGTTCACTCAGTGTCTGACCGCGGGCTTCTGTGATGGGATTGAGTGGAGGGAGATTCACTTTGTCTTTGACCCCGGGAGTTTGTGATGGGACGGTGTGGATGGAGATTCACTGTGTGTCTGACCCCGTGAAAGTGTGATGGGACTGTTTGGATGGAGATTCACTCTGTGTCTTGCCCCGGGAACGTGTGATGGGACGGTTTGGATGGAGGTTCACTCAGAGTCTGACCCCGGAAGTGTGTGATGGGACGGTGAAGAGGGAGATTCACTCTGTGTCTGACCCCGGGAGTATGTGATGGGACGGTTTGGATGGAGATTCACTCTGTGACTGTCCCCGGGCTTTTGTGATGGGACGGTGAGGAGGGAGATTCACTCTGTGTCTGACCCCGGAAGTGTGTGATGGGACAGTGAAGAGGGTGATTCACTCAGTGTCTGACCCCGGGCTTTTGTGATGGGACGGTGAAGAGGGAGATTCAATCTGTGTCAGACCCCGGGAACGTGTGATGGGACGGGTTGGATGGAGTTTCAATCTCTATCTGACCCCGGGCTTTTGTGATTGGACGGTGTGGAGGGAGATTCACTCTATGTCAAACCCCGTGAGTTTGTGATGGGCCGGTGTGTATGGAGATTCACTTTGTGTCTGACCCCGGTCTTTTGTGATGGGACGGTGTGGAGGGAGATTCACTCTGTGTCTGACCCCGGAAGTTTGTGATGGGTCGGTGTGGATGGAGATACACTCTGTGTCTGACCCCGGGAGTATGTGATGGGACGGTGAGGAGGGAGATTCACTCTGTGTCTGACCACGGGCTTTTGTGATGGGACGGTGTGGATGGAGATTCACTCTGTGTCTGACCCCGGGAAAGTATGACGGGAAGGTTTGGATGGAGGTTCACTCTGTGTCTGACCCCGGGCTTTTGTGATGGGACGGTGTGGAGGGAGATTCACTCTGTGTCTGACCCCGGGCTTTTGTGATGGGACTGTGTGTAGGGAGCTTCACTCTGTGTCTGACCCCGGAAGTTTGTGATGGGACAGTGAGGAGGGAGATTCACTCTGTGTCTGACCCCGGGAGTTTGTGATGTGATGGTGTGGAAGGAGATTTACTCTGTGTCTGAACCCGGCAATGTGTGATGGGACGGTTTGGATGGAGGTTCACTCAGTGTCTGACCGCGGGCTTCTGTGATGGGATTGAGTGGAGGGAGATTCACTTTGTCTTTGACCCCGGGAGTTTGTGATGGGACGGTGTGGATGGAGATTCACTGTGTGTCTGACCCCGTGAAAGTGTGATGGGACTGTTTGGATGGAGATTCACTCTGTGTCTGACCCCGGGCTTTTGAGATGGGACGGTGTGGAGGGAGATTCACTCTGTGCCTGACCCTGGGAGTGTGTGATGGGACGGTGTGGAGAGAGATTCACTCTGTGTCTGACCCCGGCAATGTGTGATGGGACGGTTTGGATGGATTTTCACTCAGTGTCTGACCCCGGGAGATTATGATGGGTCGGTGTAGATGGAGATTCACTCTGTGTCTTGCCCCGGGAACGTGTGATGGGACGGTTTGGATGGAGGTTCACTCAGAGTCTGACCCCGGAAGTGTGTGATGGGACGGTGAAGAGGGAGATTCACTCTGTGTCTGACCCCGGGAGTATGTGATGGGACGGTTTGGATGGAGATTCACTCTGTGTCTGACCCCGGGAAAGTGAGATGGGACGGTTTGGATGGAGATTCACTCTGTGTCTGACCACGGGCTTTTGTGATGGGACGGTGTGGATGGAGATTCACTCTGTGTCTGACCCCGGGAAAGGATGACGGGAAGGTTTGGATGGAGGTTCACTCTGTGTCTGACCCCGGGCTTTTGTGATGGGACGGTGTGGAGGGAGATTCACTCTGTGTCTGACCCCGGGCTTTTGTGATGGGACTGTGTGTAGGGAGCTTCACTCTGTGTCTGACCCCGGAAGTTTGTGATGGGACAGTGAGGAGGGAGATTCACTCTGTGTCTGACCCCGGGAGTTTGTGATGTGATGGTGTGGAAGGAGATTTACTCTGTGTCTGAACCCGGCAATGTGTGATTTGACGGTTTGGATGGAGGTTCACTCAGTGTCTGACCGCGGGCTTCTGTGATGGGATTGAGTGGAGGGAGATTCACTTTGTCTTTGACCCCGGGAGTTTGTGATGGGACGGTGTGGATGGAGATTCACTGTGTGTCTGACCCCGTGAAAGTGTGATGGGACTGTTTGGATGGAGATTCACTCTGTGTCTTGCCCCGGGAACGTGTGATGGGACGGTTTGGATGGAGGTTCACTCAGAGTCTGACCCCGGAAGTGTGTGATGGGACGGTGAAGAGGGAGATTCACTCTGTGTCTGACCCCGGGAGTATGTGATGGGACGGTTTGGATGGAGATTCACTCTGTGACTGTCCCCGGGCTTTTGTGATGGGACGGTGAGGAGGGAGATTCACTCTGTGTCTGACCCCGGAAGTGTGTGATGGGACAGTGAAGAGGGTGATTCACTCAGTGTCTGACCCCGGGCTTTTGTGATGGGACGGTGAAGAGGGAGATTCAATCTGTGTCAGACCCCGGGAACGTGTGATGGGACGGGTTGGATGGAGTTTCAATCTCTATCTGACCCCGGGCTTTTGTGATTGGACGGTGTGGAGGGAGATTCACTCTATGTCAAACCCCGTGAGTTTGTGATGGGCCGGTGTGTATGGAGATTCACTTTGTGTCTGACCCCGGTCTTTTGTGATGGGACGGTGTGGAGGGAGATTCACTCTGTGTCTGACCCCGGAAGTTTGTGATGGGTCGGTGTGGATGGAGATACACTCTGTGTCTGACCCCGGGAGTATGTGATGGGACGGTGAGGAGGGAGATTCACTCTGGGTCTCACCCCGGGAAAGTGTGATGCGACGGTTGGATGCAGATTCACTCTGTGTCTGACCCCGGGAAAGTATGACGGGAAGGTTTGGATGGAGGTTCACTCTGTGTCTGACCCCGGGCTTTTGTGATGGGACGGTGTGGAGGGAGATTCACTCTGTGTCTGACCCCGGGCTTTTGTGATGGGACTGTGTGTAGGGAGCTTCACTCTGTGTCTGACCCCGGAAGTTTGTGATGGGACAGTGAGGAGGGAGATTCACTCTGTGTCTGACCCCGGGAGTTTGTGATGTGATGGTGTGGAAGGAGATTTACTCTGTGTCTGAACCCGGCAATGTGTGATGGGACGGTTTGGATGGAGGTTCACTCAGTGTCTGACCGCGGGCTTCTGTGATGGGATTGAGTGGAGGGAGATTCACTTTGTCTTTGACCCCGGGAGTTTGTGATGGGACGGTGTGGATGGAGATTCACTGTGTGTCTGACCCCGTGAAAGTGTGATGGGACTGTTTGGATGGAGATTCACTCTGTGTCTGACCCCGGGCTTTTGAGATGGGACGGTGTGGAGGGAGATTCACTCTGTGCCTGACCCTGGGAGTGTGTGATGGGACGGTGTGGAGAGAGATTCACTCTGTGTCTGACCCCGGCAATGTGTGATGGGACGGTTTGGATGGATTTTCACTCAGTGTCTGACCCCGGGAGATTATGATGGGTCGGTGTAGATGGAGATTCACTCTGTGTCTTGCCCCGGGAACGTGTGATGGGACGGTTTGGATGGAGGTTCACTCAGAGTCTGACCCCGGAAGTGTGTGATGGGACGGTGAAGAGGGAGATTCACTCTGTGTCTGACCCCGGGAGTATGTGATGGGACGGTTTGGATGGAGATTCACTCTGTGTCTGACCCCGGGAAAGTGAGATGGGACGGTTTGGATGGAGATTCACTCTGTGTCTGACCACGGGCTTTTGTGATGGGACGGTGTGGATGGAGATTCACTCTGTGTCTGACCCCGGGAAAGGATGACGGGAAGGTTTGGATGGAGGTTCACTCTGTGTCTGACCCCGGGCTTTTGTGATGGGACGGTGTGGAGGGAGATTCACTCTGTGTCTGACCCCGGGCTTTTGTGATGGGACTGTGTGTAGGGAGCTTCACTCTGTGTCTGACCCCGGAAGTTTGTGATGGGACAGTGAGGAGGGAGATTCACTCTGTGTCTGACCCCGGGAGTTTGTGATGTGATGGTGTGGAAGGAGATTTACTCTGTGTCTGAACCCGGCAATGTGTGATTTGACGGTTTGGATGGAGGTTCACTCAGTGTCTGACCGCGGGCTTCTGTGATGGGATTGAGTGGAGGGAGATTCACTTTGTCTTTGACCCCGGGAGTTTGTGATGGGACGGTGTGGATGGAGATTCACTGTGTGTCTGACCCCGTGAAAGTGTGATGGGACTGTTTGGATGGAGATTCACTCTGTGTCTTGCCCCGGGAACGTGTGATGGGACGGTTTGGATGGAGGTTCACTCAGAGTCTGACCCCGGAAGTGTGTGATGGGACGGTGAAGAGGGAGATTCACTCTGTGTCTGACCCCGGGAGTATGTGATGGGACGGTTTGGATGGAGATTCACTCTGTGACTGTCCCCGGGCTTTTGTGATGGGACGGTGAGGAGGGAGATTCACTCTGTGTCTGACCCCGGAAGTGTGTGATGGGACAGTGAAGAGGGTGATTCACTCAGTGTCTGACCCCGGGCTTTTGTGATGGGACGGTGAAGAGGGAGATTCAATCTGTGTCAGACCCCGGGAACGTGTGATGGGACGGGTTGGATGGAGTTTCAATCTCTATCTGACCCCGGGCTTTTGTGATTGGACGGTGTGGAGGGAGATTCACTCTATGTCAAACCCCGTGAGTTTGTGATGGGCCGGTGTGTATGGAGATTCACTTTGTGTCTGACCCCGGTCTTTTGTGATGGGACGGTGTGGAGGGAGATTCACTCTGTGTCTGACCCCGGAAGTTTGTGATGGGTCGGTGTGGATGGAGATACACTCTGTGTCTGACCCCGGGAGTATGTGATGGGACGGTGAGGAGGGAGATTCACTCTGGGTCTCACCCCGGGAAAGTGTGATGCGACGGTTGGATGCAGATTCACTCTGTGTCTGACCCCGGGAAAGTGAGATGGGACGGTTTGGATGGAGATTCACTCTGTGTCTGACCACGGGCTTTTGTGATGGGACGGTGTGGATGGAGATTCACTCTGTGTCTGACCCCGGGAAAGTATGACGGGAAGGTTTGGATGGAGGTTCACTCTGTGTCTGACCCCGGGCTTTTGTGATGGGACGGTGTGGAGGGAGATTCACTCTGTGTCTGACCCCGGGCTTTTGTGATGGGACTGTGTGTAGGGAGCTTCACTCTGTGTCTGACCCCGGAAGTTTGTGATGGGACAGTGAGGAGGGAGATTCACTCTGTGTCTGACCCCGGGAGTTTGTGATGTGATGGTGTGGAAGGAGATTTACTCTGTGTCTGAACCCGGCAATGTGTGATGGGACGGTTTGGATGGAGGTTCACTCAGTGTCTGACCGCGGGCTTCTGTGATGGGATTGAGTGGAGGGAGATTCACTTTGTCTTTGACCCCGGGAGTTTGTGATGGGACGGTGTGGATGGAGATTCACTGTGTGTCTGACCCCGTGAAAGTGTGATGGGACTGTTTGGATGGAGATTCACTCTGTGTCTGACCCCGGGCTTTTGAGATGGGACGGTGTGGAGGGAGATTCACTCTGTGCCTGACCCTGGGAGTGTGTGATGGGACGGTGTGGAGAGAGATTCACTCTGTGTCTGACCCCGGCAATGTGTGATGGGACGGTTTGGATGGATTTTCACTCAGTGTCTGACCCCGGGAGATTATGATGGGTCGGTGTAGATGGAGATTCACTCTGTGTCTTGCCCCGGGAACGTGTGATGGGACGGTTTGGATGGAGGTTCACTCAGAGTCTGACCCCGGAAGTGTGTGATGGGACGGTGAAGAGGGAGATTCACTCTGTGTCTGACCCCGGGAGTATGTGATGGGACGGTTTGGATGGAGATTCACTCTGTGTCTGACCCCGGGAAAGTGAGATGGGACGGTTTGGATGGAGATTCACTCTGTGTCTGACCACGGGCTTTTGTGATGGGACGGTGTGGATGGAGATTCACTCTGTGTCTGACCCCGGGAAAGTATGACGGGAAGGTTTGGATGGAGGTTCACTCTGTGTCTGACCCCGGGCTTTTGTGATGGGACGGTGTGGAGGGAGATTCACTCTGTGTCTGACCCCGGGCTTTTGTGATGGGACTGTGTGTAGGGAGCTTCACTCTGTGTCTGACCCCGGAAGTTTGTGATGGGACAGTGAGGAGGGAGATTCACTCTGTGTCTGACCCCGGGAGTTTGTGATGTGATGGTGTGGAAGGAGATTTACTCTGTGTCTGATCCCGGCAATGTGTGATGGGACGGTTTGGATGGAGGTTCACTCAGTGTCTGACCGCGGGCTTCTGTGATGGGATTGAGTGGAGGGAGATTCACTTTGTCTTTGACCCCGGGAGTTTGTGATGGGACGGTGTGTAGGGAGATTCACTCTGTGTCTGACCCCGGAAGTTTGTGATGGGTCGGTGTGGATGGAGATTCACTCTGTGTCTGACCCCGGGAGTATGTGATGGGACGGTGAGGAGGGAGATTCACTCTGGGTCTCACCCCGGGAAAGTGTGATGCGACGGTTGGATGCAGATTCACTCTGTGTCTGACCCCGGGAGTGTGTGATGGGACGGTTTGGATGGAGATCCACTCTGTGTCTGACCCCGGGTTTTTGTGATGGGACGGTGAGGAGGAAGATTCACTCTGTGTCTGACCCCGGCAATGTGTGATGGGACGGTTTGGATGGAGATTCACTCTATGTCAAACCCCGTGAGTTTGTGATGGGCCGGTGTGTATGGAGATTCACTTTGTGTCTGACCCCGGTCTATTGTGATGGGACGGTGTGGATGGAGATTCACTCTGTGTCTGACCCCGGGAGTATGTGATGGGACGGTGAGGAGGGAGATTCACTCTGGGTCTCACCCCGGGAACGTGTGATGCGACGGTTGGATGCAGATTCACTCTGTGTCTGACCCCGGGAGTGTGTGATGGGACGGTTTGGATGGAGATCCACTCTGTGTCTGACCCCGGTTTTTTGTGATGGGACGGTGAGGAGGGAGATTCACTCTGTGTCTGACCCCGGCAATGTGTGATGGGACGGTTTGGGTGGAGTTTCACTCAGTGTCTGACCCCGGGAGTTTATGATGGGTCGGTGTGGATGGAGATTCACTCCGTGTCTTACCCCGGGAACGTGTGATGGGACGGTTTGGATGGAGGTTCACTCTGTGTCTGACCCCGGGAGTATGTGATGGGACGGTGAAGAGGGAGATTCACTCAGTGTCTGACCCCGGGCTTTTGTGTTGGGACGGTGAGGAGGGAGATTTACTCTTTGCTTGACCCCGGGAGTTTGTGATGGGATGGTGTTGAAGGAGATTCACTCTGTGTCTGACCACGGGCTTTTGTGATGGGACGGTGTGGAAGGAGATTTACTCTGTGTCTGAACCCGGCAATGTGTGATGGGACGGTTTGGATGGAGGTTCACTCAGTGTCTGACCCCGGGCTTCTGTGATGGGATTGAGTGGAGGGAGATTCACTTTGTCTTTGACCCCGGGAGTTTGTGATGGGACGGTGTGGATGGAGATTCACTGTGTGTCTGACCCCGTGAAAGTGTGATGGGACTGTTTGGATGGAGATTCACTCTGTGTCTGACCCCGGGCTTTTGTGATGGGACGGTGTGGAGGGAGATTCACTCTGTGCCTGACCCTGGGAGTGTGTGATGGGACGGTGTGGAGAGAGATTCACTCTGTGTCTGACCCCGGGAGTGTGTGATGGGACGGTGTGGAATGAGATTCACTCTGTGTCTGACCCCGGGAAAGTATGATGGGGCGGGTTGGATGGAGATTCACTCTCTGTCTGACCGCGGGAGTGTGTGTTGGGACGGTGAGAAGGGAGTTTCACTCAGTGTCTGACCCCGGGAGTTTATGATGGGTCGGTGTGGATGCAGATTCACTCTATGTCTGACCCCGGAATTTGTGATGGGACGGTGTGGAGGGAGTTTCAATCTGTGTCTGACCCCGGCAATGTGTGATGGGACGGTTTGGATGGAGATCCACTCTGTGTCTGACCCCGGGTTTTTGTGATTGGACGGTGAGGAGGAAGATTCACTCTGTGTCTGACCCCGGCAATGTGTGATGGGACGGTTTGGATGGAGTTTCACTCAGTGTCTGACCCCGGGAGTTTATGATGGGTCGGTGTGGATGGAGATTCACTCTATGTCTGACCCCGGAATTTGTGATGGGACGGTGTGGATGGAGGTTCACTCAGTGTCTGACCCCGGGCTTTTGTGATGGGACGGTGTGGAGGCAGATTCACTCTGTGTCTGACCCCGGGAGTTTGTGATGGGACGGTGTGGATGGAGATTCACTTTGTGTCTGACCCCGGGAAAGTGTGATTTGACGGTTTGGATGGAGATTCACTCTGTGTCTGACCACGGGCTTTTGTGATGGGACGGTGTGGAAGGAGATTTACTCTGTGTCTGAACCCGGCAATGTGTGATGGGACGGTTTGGATGGAGGTTCACTCAGTGTCTGACCCCGGGCTTCTGTGATGGGATTGAGTGGAGGGAGATTCACTTTGTCTTTGACCCCGGGAGTTTGTGATGGGACGGTGTGGATGGAGATTCACTGTGTGTCTGACCCCGTGAAAGTGTGATGGGACTGTTTGGATGGAGATTCACTCTGTGTCTGACCCCGGGCTTTTGTGATGGGACGGTGTGGAGGGAGATTCACTCTGTGCCTGACCCTGGGAGTGTGTGATGGGACGGTGTGGAGAGAGATTCACTCTGTGTCTGACCCCGGGAGTGTGTGATGGGACGGTGTGGAATGAGATTCACTCTGTGTCTGACCCCGGGAAAGTATGATGGGGCGGGTTGGATGGAGATTCACTCTCTGTCTGACCCCGGGAGTGTGTGTTGGGACGGTGAGAAGGGAGTTTCACTCAGTGTCTGACCCCGGGAGTTTATGATGGGTCGGTGTGGATGCAGATTCACTCTATGTCTGACACCGGAATTTGTGATGGGACGGTGTGGAGGGAGTTTCAATCTGTGTCTGACCCCGGCAATGTGTGATGGGACGGTTTGGATGGAGATCCACTCTGTGTCTGACCCCGGGTTTTTGTGATTGGACCGTGAGGAGGAAGATTCACTCTGTGTCTGACCCCGGGAGTATGTGATGGGACGGTTTGGATGGAGATTCACTCTGTGACTGTCCCCGGGCTTTTGTGATGGGACGGTGAGGAGGGAGATTCACTCTGTGTCTGACCCCGGAAGTGTGTGATGGGACAGTGAAGAGGGTGATTCACTCAGTGTCTGACCCCGGGCTTTTGTGATGGGACGGTGAAGAGGGAGATTCAATCTGTGTCAGACCCCGGGAACGTGTGATGGGACGGGTTGGATGGAGTTTCAATCTCTATCTGACCCCGGGCTTTTGTGATTGGACGGTGTGGAGGGAGATTCACTATATGTCAAACCCCGTGAGTTTGTGATGGGCCGGTGTGTATGGAGATTCACTTTGTGTCTGACCCCGGTCTTTTGTGATGGGACGGTGTGGAGGGAGATTCACTCTGTGTCTGACCCCGGGAGTATGTGATGGGACGGTGAGGAGGGAGATTCACTCTGGGTCTCACCCCGGGAAAGTGTGATGCGACGGTTGGATGCAGATTCACTCTGTGTCTGACCCCGGGAAAGTGAGATGGGACGGTTTGGATGGAGATTCACTCTGTGTCTGACCACGGGCTTTTGTGATGGGACGGTGTGGATGGAGATTCACTCTGTGTCTGACCCCGGGAAAGTATGACGGGAAGGTTTGGATGGAGGTTCACTCTGTGTCTGACCCCGGGCTTTTGTGATGGGACGGTGTGGAGGGAGATTCACTCTGTGTCTGACCCCGGGCTTTTGTGATGGGACTGTGTGTAGGGAGCTTCACTCTGTGTCTGACCCCGGAAGTTTGTGATGGGACAGTGAGGAGGGAGATTCACTCTGTGTCTGACCCCGGGAGTTTGTGATGTGATGGTGTGGAAGGAGATTTACTCTGTGTCTGAACCCGGCAATGTGTGATGGGACGGTTTGGATGGAGGTTTACTCAGTGTCTGACCGCGGGCTTCTGTGATGGGATTGAGTGGAGGGAGATTCACTTTGTCTTTGACCCCGGGAGTTTGTGATGGGACGGTGTGGATGGAGATTCACTGTGTGTCTGACCCCGTGAAAGTGTGATGGGACTGTTTGGATGGAGATTCACTCTGTGTCTGACCCCGGGCTTTTGAGATGGGACGGTGTGGAGGGAGATTCACTCTGTGCCTGACCCTGGGAGTGTGTGATGGGACGGTGTGGAGAGAGATTCACTCTGTGTCTGACCCCGGCAATGTGTGATGGGACGGTTTGGATGGATTTTCACTCAGTGTCTGACCCCGGGAGATTATGATGGGTCGGTGTAGATGGAGATTCACTCTGTGTCTTGCCCCGGGAACGTGTGATGGGACGGTTTGGATGGAGGTTCACTCAGAGTCTGACCCCGGAAGTGTGTGATGGGACGGTGAAGAGGGAGATTCACTCTGTGTCTGACCCCGGGAGTATGTGATGGGACGGTTTGGATGGAGATTCACTCTGTGTCTGACCCCGGGAAAGTGAGATGGGACGGTTTGGATGGAGATTCACTCTGTGTCTGACCACGGGCTTTTGTGATGGGACGGTGTGGATGGAGATTCACTCTGTGTCTGACCCCGGGAAAGTATGACGGGAAGGTTTGGATGGAGGTTCACTCTGTGTCTGACCCCGGGCTTTTGTGATGGGACGGTGTGGAGGGAGATTCACTCTGTGTCTGACCCCGGGCTTTTGTGATGGGACTGTGTGTAGGGAGCTTCACTCTGTGTCTGACCCCGGAAGTTTGTGATGGGACAGTGAGGAGGGAGATTCACTCTGTGTCTGACCCCGGGAGTTTGTGATGTGATGGTGTGGAAGGAGATTTACTCTGTGTCTGAACCCGGCAATGTGTGATGGGACGGTTTGGATGGAGGTTCACTCAGTGTCTGACCGCGGGCTTCTGTGATGGGATTGAGTGGAGGGAGATTCACTTTGTCTTTGACCCCGGGAGTTTGTGATGGGACGGTGTGTAGGGAGATTCACTCTGTGTCTGACCCCGGAAGTTTGTGATGGGTCGGTGTGGATGGAGATTCACTCTGTGTCTGACCCCGGGAGTATGTGATGGGACGGTGAGGAGGGAGATTCACTCTGGGTCTCACCCCGGGAAAGTGTGATGCGACGGTTGGATGCAGATTCACTCTGTGTCTGACCCCGGGAGTGTGTGATGGGACGGTTTGGATGGAGATCCACTCTGTGTCTGACCCCGGGTTTTTGTGATGGGACGGTGAGGAGGAAGATTCACTCTGTGTCTGACCCCGGCAATGTGTGATGGGACGGTTTGGATGGAGATTCACTCTATGTCAAACCCCGTGAGTTTGTGATGGGCCGGTGTGTATGGAGATTCACTTTGTGTCTGACCCCGGTCTATTGTGATGGGACGGTGTGGATGGAGATTCACTCTGTGTCTGACCCCGGGAGTATGTGATGGGACGGTGAGGAGGGAGATTCACTCTGGGTCTCACCCCGGGAACGTGTGATGCGACGGTTGGATGCAGATTCACTCTGTGTCTGACCCCGGGAGTGTGTGATGGGACGGTTTGGATGGAGATCCACTCTGTGTCTGACCCCGGTTTTTTGTGATGGGACGGTGAGGAGGGAGATTCACTCTGTGTCTGACCCCGGCAATGTGTGATGGGACGGTTTGGGTGGAGTTTCACTCAGTGTCTGACCCAGGGAGTTTATGATGGTTCGGTGTGGATGGAGATTCACTCCGTGTCTTACCCCGGGAACGTGTGATGGGACGGTTTGGATGGAGGTTCACTCTGTGTCTGACCCCGGGAGTATGTGATGGGACGGTGAAGAGGGAGATTCACTCAGTGTCTGACCCCGGGCTTTTGTGTTGGGACGGTGAGGAGGGAGATTTACTCTTTGCTTGACCCCGGGAGTTTGTGATGGGATGGTGTTGAAGGAGATTCACTCTGTGTCTGACCACGGGCTTTTGTGATGGGACGGTGTGGAAGGAGATTTACTCTGTGTCTGAACCCGGCAATGTGTGATGGGACGGTTTGGATGGAGGTTCACTCAGTGTCTGACCCCGGGCTTCTGTGATGGGATTGAGTGGAGGGAGATTCACTTTGTCTTTGACCCCGGGAGTTTGTGATGGGACGGTGTGGATGGAGATTCACTGTGTGTCTGACCCCGTGAAAGTGTGATGGGACTGTTTGGATGGAGATTCACTCTGTGTCTGACCCCGGGCTTTTGTGATGGGACGGTGTGGAGGGAGATTCACTCTGTGCCTGACCCTGGGAGTGTGTGATGGGACGGTGTGGAGAGAGATTCACTCTGTGTCTGACCCCGGGAGTGTGTGATGGGACGGTGTGGAATGAGATTCACTCTGTGTCTGACCCCGGGAAAGTATGATGGGGCGGGTTGGATGGAGATTCACTCTCTGTCTGACCGCGGGAGTGTGTGTTGGGACGGTGAGAAGGGAGTTTCACTCAGTGTCTGACCCCGGGAGTTTATGATGGGTCGGTGTGGATGCAGATTCACTCTATGTCTGACCCCGGAATTTGTGATGGGACGGTGTGGAGGGAGTTTCAATCTGTGTCTGACCCCGGCAATGTGTGATGGGACGGTTTGGATGGAGATCCACTCTGTGTCTGACCCCGGGTTTTTGTGATTGGACGGTGAGGAGGAAGATTCACTCTGTGTCTGACCCCGGCAATGTGTGATGGGACGGTTTGGATGGAGTTTCACTCAGTGTCTGACCCCGGGAGTTTATGATGGGTCGGTGTGGATGGAGATTCACTCTATGTCTGACCCCGGAATTTGTGATGGGACGGTGTGGATGGAGGTTCACTCAGTGTCTGACCCCGGGCTTTTGTGATGGGACGGTGTGGAGGCAGATTCACTCTGTGTCTGACCCCGGGAGTTTGTGATGGGACGGTGTGGATGGAGATTCACTTTGTGTCTGACACCGGGAAAGTGTGATTTGACGGTTTGGATGGAGATTCACTCTGTGTCTGACCACGGGCTTTTGTGATGGGACGGTGTGGAAGGAGATTTACTCTGTGTCTGAACCCGGCAATGTGTGATGGGACGGTTTGGATGGAGGTTCACTCAGTGTCTGACCCCGGGCTTCTGTGATGGGATTGAGTGGAGGGAGATTCACTTTGTCTTTGACCCCGGGAGTTTGTGATGGGACGGTGTGGATGGAGATTCACTGTGTGTCTGACCCCGTGAAAGTGTGATGGGACTGTTTGGATGGAGATTCACTCTGTGTCTGACCCCGGGCTTTTGTGATGGGACGGTGTGGAGGGAGATTCACTCTGTGCCTGACCCTGGGAGTGTGTGATGGGACGGTGTGGAGAGAGATTCACTCTGTGTCTGACCCCGGGAGTGTGTGATGGGACGGTGTGGAATGAGATTCACTCTGTGTCTGACCCCGGGAAAGTATGATGGGGCGGGTTGGATGGAGATTCACTCTCTGTCTGACCCCGGGAGTGTGTGTTGGGACGGTGAGAAGGGGGTTTCACTCAGTGTCTGACCCCGGGAGTTTATGATGGGTCGGTGTGGATGCAGATTCACTCTATGTCTGACACCGGAATTTGTGATGGGACGGTGTGGAGGGAGTTTCAATCTGTGTCTGACCCCGGCAATGTGTGATGGGACGGTTTGGATGGAGATCCACTCTGTGTCTGACCCCGGGTTTTTGTGATTGGACCGTGAGGAGGAAGATTCACTCTGTGTCTGACCCCGGGAGTATGTGATGGGACGGTTTGGATGGAGATTCACTCTGTGACTGTCCCCGGGCTTTTGTGATGGGACGGTGAGGAGGGAGATTCACTCTGTGTCTGACCCCGGAAGTGTGTGATGGGACAGTGAAGAGGGTGATTCACTCAGTGTCTGACCCCGGGCTTTTGTGATGGGACGGTGAAGAGGGAGATTCAATCTGTGTCAGACCCCGGGAACGTGTGATGGGACGGGTTGGATGGAGTTTCAATCTCTATCTGACCCCGGGCTTTTGTGATTGGACGGTGTGGAGGGAGATTCACTCTATGTCAAACCCCGTGAGTTTGTGATGGGCCGGTGTGTATGGAGATTCACTTTGTGTCTGACCCCGGTCTTTTGTGATGGGACGGTGTGGATGGAGATTCACTCTGTGTCTGACCCCGGGAGTTTGTGATGTGATGGTGTGGAAGGAGATTTACTCTGTGTCTGAACCCGGCAATGTGTGATGGGACGGTTTGGATGGAGGTTCACTCAGTGTCTGACCGCGGGCTTCTGTGATGGGATTGAGTGGAGGGAGATTCACTTTGTCTTTGACCCCGGGAGTTTGTGATGGGACGGTGTGTAGGGAGATTCACTCTGTGTCTGACCCCGGAAGTTTGTGATGGGTCGGTGTGGATGGAGATTCACTCTGTGTCTGACCCCGGGAGTATGTGATGGGACGGTGAGGAGGGAGATTCACTCTGGGTCTCACCCCGGGAAAGTGTGATGCGACGGTTGGATGCAGATTCACTCTGTGTCTGACCCCGGGAGTGTGTGATGGGACGGTTTGGATGGAGATCCACTCTGTGTCTGACCCCGGGTTTTTGTGATGGGACGGTGAGGAGGAAGATTCACTCTGTGTCTGACCCCGGCAATGTGTGATGGGACGGTTTGGATGGAGATTCACTCTATGTCAAACCCCGTGAGTTTGTGATGGGCCGGTGTGTATGGAGATTCACTTTGTGTCTGACCCCGGTCTATTGTGATGGGACGGTGTGGATGGAGATTCACTCTGTGTCTGACCCCGGGAGTATGTGATGGGACGGTGAGGAGGGAGATTCACTCTGGGTCTCACCCCGGGAACGTGTGATGCGACGGTTGGATGCAGATTCACTCTGTGTCTGACCCCGGGAGTGTGTGATGGGACGGTTTGGATGGAGATCCACTCTGTGTCTGACCCCGGTTTTTTGTGATGGGACGGTGAGGAGGGAGATTCACTCTGTGTCTGACCCCGGCAATGTGTGATGGGACGGTTTGGGTGGAGTTTCACTCAGTGTCTGACCCCGGGAGTTTATGATGGTTCGGTGTGGATGGAGATTCACTCCGTGTCTTACCCCGGGAACGTGTGATGGGACGGTTTGGATGGAGGTTCACTCTGTGTCTGACCCCGGGAGTATGTGATGGGACGGTGAAGAGGGAGATTCACTCAGTGTCTGACCCCGGGCTTTTGTGTTGGGACGGTGAGGAGGGAGATTTACTCTTTGCTTGACCCCGGGAGTTTGTGATGGGATGGTGTTGAAGGAGATTCACTCTGGGTCTGACCACGGGCTTTTGTGATGGGACGGTGTGGAAGGAGATTTACTCTGTGTCTGAACCCGGCAATGTGTGATGGGACGGTTTGGATGGAGGTTCACTCAGTTTCTGACCCCGGGCTTCTGTGATGGGATTGAGTGGAGGGAGATTCACTTTGTCTTTGACCCCGGGAGTTTGTGATGGGACGGTGTGGATGGAGATTCACTGTGTGTCTGACCCCGTGAAAGTGTGATGGGACTGTTTGGATGGAGATTCACTCTGTGTCTGACCCCGGGCTTTTGTGATGGGACGGTGTGGAGGGAGATTCACTCTGTGCCTGACCCTGGGAGTGTGTGATGGGACGGTGTGGAGAGAGATTCACTCTGTGTCTGACCCCGGGAGTGTGTGATGGGACGGTGTGGAATGAGATTCACTCTGTGTCTGACCCCGGGAAAGTATGATGGGGCGGGTTGGATGGAGATTCACTCTCTGTCTGACCGCGGGAGTGTGTGTTGGGACGGTGAGAAGGGAGTTTCACTCAGTGTCTGACCCCGGGAGTTTATGATGGGTCGGTGTGGATGCAGATTCACTCTATGTCTGACCCCGGAATTTGTGATGGGACGGTGTGGAGGGAGTTTCAATCTGTGTCTGACCCCGGCAATGTGTGATGGGACGGTTTGGATGGAGATCCACTCTGTGTCTGACCCCGGGTTTTTGTGATTGGACGGTGAGGAGGAAGATTCACTCTGTGTCTGACCCCGGCAATGTGTGATGGGACGGTTTGGATGGAGTTTCACTCAGTGTCTGACCCCGGGAGTTTATGATGGGTCGGTGTGGATGGAGATTCACTCTATGTCTGACCCCGGAATTTGTGATGGGACGGTGTGGATGGAGGTTCACTCAGTGTCTGACCCCGGGCTTTTGTGATGGGACGGTGTGGAGGCAGATTCACTCTGTGTCTGACCCCGGGAGTTTGTGATGGGACGGTGTGGATGGAGATTCACTTTGTGTCTGACACCGGGAAAGTGTGATTTGACGGTTTGGATGGAGATTCACTCTGTGTCTGACCACGGGCTTTTGTGATGGGACGGTGTGGAAGGAGATTTACTCTGTGTCTGAACCCGGCAATGTGTGATGGGACGGTTTGGATGGAGGTTCACTCAGTGTCTGACCCCGGGCTTCTGTGATGGGATTGAGTGGAGGGAGATTCACTTTGTCTTTGACCCCGGGAGTTTGTGATGGGACGGTGTGGATGGAGATTCACTGTGTGTCTGACCCCGTGAAAGTGTGATGGGACTGTTTGGATGGAGATTCACTCTGTGTCTGACCCCGGGCTTTTGTGATGGGACGGTGTGGAGGGAGATTCACTCTGTGCCTGACCCTGGGAGTGTGTGATGGGACGGTGTGGAGAGAGATTCACTCTGTGTCTGACCCCGGGAGTGTGTGATGGGACGGTGTGGAATGAGATTCACTCTGTGTCTGACCCCGGGAAAGTATGATGGGGCGGGTTGGATGGAGATTCACTCTCTGTCTGACCCCGGGAGTGTGTGTTGGGACGGTGAGAAGGGGGTTTCACTCAGTGTCTGACCCCGGGAGTTTATGATGGGTCGGTGTGGATGCAGATTCACTCTATGTCTGACACCGGAATTTGTGATGGGACGGTGTGGAGGGAGTTTCAATCTGTGTCTGACCCCGGCAATGTGTGATGGGACGGTTTGGATGGAGATCCACTCTGTGTCTGACCCCGGGTTTTTGTGATTGGACCGTGAGGAGGAAGATTCACTCTGTGTCTGACCCCGGGAGTATGTGATGGGACGGTTTGGATGGAGATTCACTCTGTGACTGTCCCCGGGCTTTTGTGATGGGACGGTGAGGAGGGAGATTCACTCTGTGTCTGACCCCGGAAGTGTGTGATGGGACAGTGAAGAGGGTGATTCACTCAGTGTCTGACCCCGGGCTTTTGTGATGGGACGGTGAAGAGGGAGATTCAATCTGTGTCAGACCCCGGGAACGTGTGATGGGACGGGTTGGATGGAGTTTCAATCTCTATCTGACCCCGGGCTTTTGTGATTGGACGGTGTGGAGGGAGATTCACTCTATGTCAAACCCCGTGAGTTTGTGATGGGCCGGTGTGTATGGAGATTCACTTTGTGTCTGACCCCGGTCTTTTGTGATGGGACGGTGTGGAGGGAGATTCACTCTGTGTCTGACCCCGGAAGTTTGTGATGGGTCGGTGTGGATGGAGATTCACTCTGTGTCTGACCCCGGGAGTATGTGATGGGACGGTGAGGAGGGAGATTCACTCTGGGTCTCACCCCGGGAAAGTGTGATGCGACGGTTGGATGCAGATTCACTCTGTGTCTGACCCCGGGAAAGTGAGATGGGACGGTTTGGATGGAGATTCACTCTGTGTCTGACCACGGGCTTTTGTGATGGGACGGTGTGGATGGAGATTCACTCTGTGTTTGACCCCGGGAAAGTATGACGGGAAGGTTTGGATGGAGGTTCACCCTGAGTCTGACCCCGGGTTTTTGTGATGGGACGGTGTGGAGGGAGATTCACTCAGTGTCTGACCCCGGGAGTTTATGATGGGTCGGTGTAGATGGAGATTCACTCTGTGTCTTGCCCCGGGAACGTGTGATGGGACGGTTTGGATGGAGGTTCACTCAGAGTCTGACCCCGGAAGTGTGTGATGGGACGGTGAAGAGGGAGATTCACTCTGTGTCTGACCCCGGGAGTATGTGATGGGACGGTTTGGATGGAGATTCACTCTGTGACTGTCCCCGGGCTTTTGTGATGGGACGGTGAGGAGGGAGATTCACTCTGTGTCTGACCCCGGAAGTGTGTGATGGGACAGTGAAGAGGGTGATTCACTCAGTGTCTGACCCCGGGCTTTTGTGATGGGACGGTGAAGAGGGAGATTCAATCTGTGTCAGACCCCGGGAACGTGTGATGGGACGGGTTGGATGGAGTTTCAATCTCTATCTGACCCCGGGCTTTTGTGATTGGACGGTGTGGAGGGAGATTCACTCTATGTCAAACCCCGTGAGTTTGTGATGGGCCGGTGTGTATGGAGATTCACTTTGTGTCTGACCCCGGTCTTTTGTGATGGGACGGTGTGGAGGGAGATTCACTCTGTGTCTGACCCCGGAAGTTTGTGATGGGTCGGTGTGGATGGAGATTCACTCTGTGTCTGACCCCGGGAGTATGTGATGGGACGGTGAGGAGGGAGATTCACTCTGGGTCTCACCCCGGGAAAGTGTGATGCGACGGTTGGATGCAGATTCACTCTGTGTCTGACCCCGGGCTTTTGTGATGGGACGGTGTGGAGGGAGATTCACTCTGTGTCTGACCCCGGGCTTTTGTGATGGGACTGTGAGGAGGGAGATTCACTCTGTGTCTGACCCCGGGAGTTTGTGATGTGATGGTGTGGAAGGAGATTTACTCTGTGTCTGAACCCGGCAATGTGTGATGGGACGGTTTGGATGGAGGTTCACTCAGTGTCTGACCGCGGGCTTCTGTGATGGGATTGAGTGGAGGGAGATTCACTTTGTCTTTGACCCCGGGAGTTTGTGATGGGACGGTGTGGATGGAGATTCACTGTGTGTCTGACCCCGTGAAAGTGTGATGGGACTGTTTGGATGGAGATTCACTCTGTGTCTGACCCCGGGCTTTTGTGATGGGACGGTGTGGAGGGAGATTCACTCTGTGCCTGACCCTGGGAGTGTGTGATGGGACGGTGTGGAGAGAGATTCACTCTGTGTCTGACCCCGGCAATGTGTGATGGGACGGTTTGGATGGAGTTTCACTCAGTGTCTGACCCCGGGAGTTTATGATGGGTCGGTGTAGATGGAGATTCACTCTGTGTCTTGCCCCGGGAACGTGTGATGGGACGGTTTGGATGGAGGTTCACTCAGAGTCTGACCCCGGAAGTGTGTGATGGGACGGTGAAGAGGGAGATTCACTCTGTGTCTGACCCCGGGAGTATGTGATGGGACGGTTTGGATGGAGATTCACTCTGGGTCTCACCCCGGGAAAGTGTGATGCGACGGTTGGATGCAGATTCACTCTGTGTCTGACCCCGGGAAAGTGAGATGGGACGGTTTGGATGGAGATTCACTCTGTGTCTGACCACGGGCTTTTGTGATGGGACGGTGTGGATGGAGATTCACTCTGTGTCTGACCCCGGGAAAGTATGACGGGAAGGTTTAGATGGAGGTTCACTCTGTGTCTGACCCCGGGCTTTTGTGATGGGACGGTGTGGAGGGAGATTCACTCTGTGTCTGACCCCGGGCTTTTGTGATGGGACTGTGTGTAGGGAGCTTCACTCTGTGTCTGACCCCGGAAGTTTGTGATGGGACAGTGAGGAGGGAGATTCACTCTGTGTCTGACCCCGGGAGTTTGTGATGTGATGGTGTGGAAGGAGATTTACTCTGTGTCTGAACCCGGCAATGTGTGATGGGACGGTTTGGATGGAGGTTCACTCAGTGTCTGACCGCGGGCTTCTGTGATGGGATTGAGTGGAGGGAGATTCACTTTGTCTTTGACCCCGGGAGTTTGTGATGGGACGGTGTGTAGGGAGATTCACTCTGTGTCTGACCCCGGAAGTTTGTGATGGGTCGGTGTGGATGGAGATTCACTCTGTGTCTGACCCCGGGAGTATGTGATGGGACGGTGAGGAGGGAGATTCACTCTGGGTCTCACCCCGGGAAAGTGTGATGCGACGGTTGGATGCAGATTCACTCTGTGTCTGACCCCGGGAGTGTGTGATGGGACGGTTTGGATGGAGATCCACTCTGTGTCTGACCCCGGGTTTTTGTGATGGGACGGTGAGGAGGAAGATTCACTCTGTGTCTGACCCCGGCAATGTGTGATGGGACGGTTTGGATGGAGATTCACTCTATGTCAAACCCCGTGAGTTTGTGATGGGCCGGTGTGTATGGAGATTCACTTTGTGTCTGACCCCGGTCTATTGTGATGGGACGGTGTGGATGGAGATTCACTCTGTGTCTGACCCCGGGAGTATGTGATGGGACGGTGAGGAGGGAGATTCACTCTGGGTCTCACCCCGGGAACGTGTGATGCGACGGTTGGATGCAGATTCACTCTGTGTCTGACCCCGGGAGTGTGTGATGGGACGGTTTGGATGGAGATCCACTCTGTGTCTGACCCCGGTTTTTTGTGATGGGACGGTGAGGATGGAGATTCACTCTGTGTCTGACCCCGGCAATGTGTGATGGGACGGTTTGGATGGAGTTTCACTCAGTGTCTGACCCCGGGAGTTTATGATGGGTCGGTGTGGATGGAGATTCACTCCGTGTCTTACCCCGGGAACGTGTGATGGGACGGTTTGGATGGAGGTTCACTCTGTGTCTGACCCCGGGAGTATGTGATGGGACGGTGAAGAGGGAGATTCACTCAGTGTCTGACCCCGGGCTTTTGTGTTGGGACGGTGAGGAGGGAGATTTACTCTTTGCTTGACCCCGGGAGTTTGTGATGGGATGGTGTTGAAGGAGATTCACTCTGTGTCTGACCACGGGCTTTTGTGATGGGACGGTGTGGAAGGAGATTTACTCTGTGTCTGAACCCGGCAATGTGTGATGGGACGGTTTGGATGGAGGTTCACTCAGTGTCTGACCCCGGGCTTCTGTGATGGGATTGAGTGGAGGGAGATTCACTTTGTCTTTGACCCCGGGAGTTTGTGATGGGACGGTGTGGATGGAGATTCACTGTGTGTCTGACCCCGTGAAAGTGTGATGGGACTGTTTGGATGGAGATTCACTCTGTGTCTGACCCCGGGCTTTTGTGATGGGACGGTGTGGAGGGAGATTCACTCTGTGCCTGACCCTGGGAGTGTGTGATGGGACGGTGTGGAGAGAGATTCACTCTGTGTCTGACCCCGGGAGTGTGTGATGGGACGGTGTGGAATGAGATTCACTCTGTGTCTGACCCCGGGAAAGTGTAATGGGGCGGGTTGGATGGAGATTCACTCTCTGTCTGACCGCGGGAGTGTGTGTTGGGACGGTGAGAAGGGAGTTTCACTCAGTGTCTGACCCCGGGAGTTTATGATGGGTCGGTGTGGATGAAGATTCACTCTATGTCTGACCCCGGAATTTGTGATGGGACGGTGTGGAGGGAGTTTCAATCTGTGTCTGACCCCGGCAATGTGTGATGGGACGGTTTGGATGGAGATCCACTCTGTGTCTGACCCCGGGTTTTTGTGATTGGACGGTGAGGAGGAAGATTCACTCTGTGTCTGACCCCGGCAATGTGTGATGGGACGGTTTGGATGGAGTTTCACTCAGTGTCTGACCCCGGGAGTTTATGATGGGTCGGTGTGGAAGGAGATTCACTCTATGTCTGACCCCGGAATTTGTGATGGGACGGTGTGGATGGAGGTTCACTCAGTGTCTGACCCCGGGCTTTTGTGATGGGACGGTGTGGAGGCAGATTCACTCAGTGTCTGACCCCGGGCTTTTGTGTTGGGACGGTGAGGAGGGAGATTTACTCTTTGCTTGACCCCGGGAGTTTGTGATGGGATGGTGTTGAAGGAGATTCACTCTGTGTCTGACCACGGGCTTTTGTGATGGGACGGTGTGGAAGGAGATTTACTCTGTGTCTGAACCCGGCAATGTGTGATGGGACGGTTTGGATGGAGGTTCACTCAGTGTCTGACCCCGGGCTTCTGTGATGGGATTGAGTGGAGGGAGATTCACTTTGTCTTTGACCCCGGGAGTTTGTGATGGGACGGTGTGGATGGAGATTCACTGTGTGTCTGACCCCGTGAAAGTGTGATGGGACTGTTTGGATGGAGATTCACTCTGTGTCTGACCCCGGGCTTTTGTGATGGGACGGTGTGGAGGGAGATTCACTCTGTGCCTGACCCTGGGAGTGTGTGATGGGACGGTGTGGAGAGAGATTCACTCTGTGTCTGACCCCGGGAGTGTGTGATGGGACGGTGTGGAATGAGATTCACTCTGTGTCTGACCCCGGGAAAGTATGATGGGGCGGGTTGGATGGAGATTCACTCTCTGTCTGACCCCGGGAGTGTGTGTTGGGACGGTGAGAAGGGAGTTTCACTCAGTGTCTGACCCCGGGAGTTTATGATGGGTCGGTGTGGATGCAGATTCACTCTATGTCTGACCCCGGAATTTGTGATGGGACGGTGTGGAGGGAGTTTCAATCTGTGTCTGACCCCGGCAATGTGTGATGGGACGGTTTGGATGGAGATCCACTCTGTGTCTGACCCCGGGTTTTTGTGATTGGACGGTGAGGAGGAAGATTCACTCTGTGTCTGACCCCGGGAGTATGTGATGGGACGGTTTGGATGGAGATTCACTCTGTGACTGTCCCCGGGCTTTTGTGATGGGACGGTGAGGAGGGAGATTCACTCTGTGTCTGACCCCGGAAGTGTGTGATGGGACAGTGAAGAGGGTGATTCACTCAGTGTCTGACCCCGGGCTTTTGTGATGGGACGGTGAAGAGGGAGATTCAATCTGTGTCAGACCCCGGGAACGTTTGATGGGACGGGTTGGATGGAGTTTCAATCTCTATCTGACCCCGGGCTTTTGTGATTGGACGGTGTGGAGGGAGATTCACTCTATGTCAAACCCCGTGAGTTTGTGATGGGCCGGTGTGTATGGAGATTCACTTTGTGTCTGACCCCGGTCTTTTGTGATGGGACGGTGTGGAGGGAGATTCACTCTGTGTCTGACCCCGGAAGTTTGTGATGGGTCGGTGTGGATGGAGATTCACTCTGTGTCTGACCCCGGGAGTATGTGATGGGACGGTGAGGAGGGAGATTCACTCTGGGTCTCACCCCGGGAAAGTGTGATGCGACGGTTGGATGCAGATTCACTCTGTGTCTGACCCCGGGAAAGTGAGATGGGACGGTTTGGATGGAGATTCACTCTGTGTCTGACCACGGGCTTTTGTGATGGGACGGTGTGGATGGAGATTCACTCTGTGTCTGACCCCGGGAAAGTATGACGGGAAGGTTTGGATGGAGGTTCACTCTGTGTCTGACCCCGGGCTTTTGTGATGGGACGGTGTGGAGGGAGATTCACTCTGTGTCTGACCCCGGGCTTTTGTGATGGGACTGTGTGTAGGGAGCTTCACTCTGTGTCTGACCCCGGAAGTTTGTGATGGGACAGTGAGGAGGGAGATTCACTCTGTGTCTGACCCCGGGAGTTTGTGATGTGATGGTGTGGAAGGAGATTTACTCTGTGTCTGAACCCGGCAATGTGTGATGGGACGGTTTGGATGGAGGTTCACTCAGTGTCTGACCGCGGGCTTCTGTGATGGGATTGAGTGGAGGGAGATTCACTTTGTCTTTGACCCCGGGAGTTTGTGATGGGACGGTGTGGATGGAGATTCACTGTGTGTCTGACCCCGTGAAAGTGTGATGGGACTGTTTGGATGGAGATTCACTCTGTGTCTGACCCCGGGCTTTTGTGATGGGACGGTGTGGAGGGAGATTCACTCTGTGCCTGACCCTGGGAGTGTGTGATGGGACGGTGTGGAGAGAGATTCACTCTGTGTCTGACCCCGGCAATGTGTGATGGGACGGTTTGGATGGAGTTTCACTCAAAGTCTGACCCCGGGAGTTTATGATGGGTCGGTGTAGATGGAGATTCACTCTGTGTCTTGCCCCGGGAACGTGTGATGGGACGGTTTGGATGGAGGTTCACTCAGAGTCTGACCCCGGAAGTGTGTGATGGGACGGTGAAGAGGGAGATTCACTCTGTGTCTGACCCCGGGAGTATGTGATGGGACGGTTTGGATGGAGATTCACTCTGGGTCTCACCCCGGGAAAGTGTGATGCGACGGTTGGATGCAGATTCACTCTGTGTCTGACCCCGGGAAAGTGAGATGGGACGGTTTGGATGGAGATTCACTCTGTGTCTGACCACGGGCTTTTGTGATGGGACGGTGTGGATGGAGATTCACTCTGTGTCTGACCCCGGGAAAGTATGACGGGAAGGTTTGGATGGAGGTTCACTCTGTGTCTGACCCCGGGCTTTTGTGATGGGACGGTGTGGAGGGAGATTCACTCTGTGTCTGACCCCGGGCTTTTGTGATGGGACTGTGTGTAGGGAGCTTCACTCTGTGTCTGACCCCGGAAGTTTGTGATGGGACAGTGAGGAGGGAGATTCACTCTGTGTCTGACCCCGGGAGTTTGTGATGTGATGGTGTGGAAGGAGATTTACTCTGTGTCTGAACCCGGCAATGTGTGATGGGACGGTTTGGATGGAGGTTCACTCAGTGTCTGACCGCGGGCTTCTGTGATGGGATTGAGTGGAGGGAGATTCACTTTGTCTTTGACCCCGGGAGTTTGTGATGGGACGGTGTGGAGGGAGATTCACTCTGTGTCTGACCCCGGAAGTTTGTGATGGGTCGGTGTGGATGGAGATTCACTCTGTGTCTGACCCCGGGAGTATGTGATGGGACGGTGAGGAGGGAGATTCACTCTGGGTCTCACCCCGGGAAAGTGTGATGCGACGGTTGGATGCAGATTCACTCTGTGTCTGACCCCGGGAGTGTGTGATGGGACGGTTTGGATGGAGATCCACTCTGTGTCTGACCCCGGGTTTTTGTGATGGGACGGTGAGGAGGAAGATTCACTCTGTGTCTGACCCCGGCAATGTGTGATGGGACGGTTTGGATGGAGATTCACTCTATGTCAAACCCCGTGAGTTTGTGATGGGCCGGTGTGTATGGAGATTCACTTTGTGTCTGACCCCGGTCTTTTGTGATGGGACGGTGTGGATGGAGATTCACTCTGTGTCTGACCCCGGGAGTATGTGATGGGACGGTGAGGAGGGAGATTCACTCTGGGTCTCACCACGGGAACGTGTGATGCGACGGTTGGATGCAGATTCACTCTGTGTCTGACCCCGGGAGTGTGTGATGGGACGGTTTGGATGGAGATCCACTCTGTGTCTGACCCCGGTTTTTTGTGATGGGACGGTGAGGAGGGAGATTCACTCTGTGTCTGACCCCGGCAATGTGTGATGGGACGGTTTGGATGGAGTTTCACTCAGTGTCTGACCCCGGGAGTTTATGATGGGTCGGTGTGGATGGAGATTCACTCCGTGTCTTACCCCGGGAACGTGTGATGGGACGGTTTGGATGGAGGTTCACTCTGTGTCTGACCCCGGGAGTATGTGATGGGACGGTGAAGAGGGAGATTCACTCAGTGTCTGACCCCGGGCTTTTGTGTTGGGACGGTGAGGAGGGAGATTTACTCTTTGCTTGACCCCGGGAGTTTGTGATGGGATGGTGTTGAAGGAGATTCACACTGTGTCTGACCACGGGCTTTTGTGATGGGACGGTGTGGAAGGAGATTTACTCTGTGTCTGAACCAGGCAATGTGTGATGGGACGGTTTGGATGGAGGTTCACTCAGTGTCTGACCCCGGGCTTCTGTGATGGGATTGAGTGGAGGGAGATTCACTTTGTCTTTGACCCCGGGAGTTTGTGATGGGACGGTGTGGATGGAGATTCACTGTGTGTCTGACCCCGTGAAAGTGTGATGGGACAGTTTGGATGGAGATTCACTCTATGTCTGACCCCGGGCTTTTGTGATGGGACGGTGTGGAGGGAGATTCACTCTGTGCCTGACCCTGGGAGTGTGTGATGGGACGGTGTGGAGAGAGATTCACTCTGTGTCTGACCCCGGGAGTGTGTGATGGGACGGTGTGGAATGAGATTCACTCTGTGTCTGACCCCGGGAAAGTATGATGGGGCGGGTTGGATGGAGATTCACTCTCTGTCTGACCGCGGGAGTGTGTGTTGGGACGGTGAGAAGGGAGTTTCACTCAGTGTCTGACCCCGGGAGTTTATGATGGGTCGGTGTGGATGCAGATTCACTCTATGTCTGACCCCGGAATTTGTGATGGGACGGTGTGGAGGGAGTTTCAATCTGTGTCTGACCCCGGCAATGTGTGATGGGACGGTTTGGATGGAGATCCACTCTGTGTCTGACCCCGGGTTTTTGTGATTGGACGGTGAGGAGGAAGATTCACTCTGTGTCTGACCCCGGCAATGTGTGATGGGACGGTTTGGATGGAGGTTCACTCCGTGTCTGACCCCGGGCTTTTGTGATGGGACGGTGTGGAGGCAGGTTCACTCTGTGTCTGACCCCGGGAGTTTGTGATGGGACGGTGTGGATGGAGATTCACTTTGTGTCTGACCCCGGGAAAGTGTGATTTGACGGTTTGGATGGAGATTCACTCTGTGTCTGACCACGGGCTTTTGTGATGGGACGGTGTGGAAGGAGATTTACTCTGTGTCTGAACCCGGCAATGTGTGATGGGACGGTTTGGATGGAGGTTCACACAGTGTCTGACCCCGGGCTTCTGTGATGGGATTGAGTGGAGGGAGATTCACTTTGTCTTTGACCCCGGGAGTTTGTGATGGGACGGTGTGGATGGAGATTCACTGTGTGTCTGACCCCGTGAAAGTGTGATGGGACTGTTTGGATGGAGATTCACTCTGTGTCTGACCCCGGGCTTTTGTGATGGGACGGTGTGGAGGGAGATTCACTCTGTGCCTGTCCCTGGGAGTGTGTGATGGGACGGTGTGGAGAGAGATTCACTCTGTGTCTGACCCCGGGAGTGTGTGATGGGACGGTGTGGAATGAGATTCACTCTGTGTCTGACCCCGGGAAAGTATGATGGGGCGGGTTGGATGGAGATTCACTCTCTGTCTGACCCCGGGAGTGTGTGTTGGGACGGTGAGAAGGGAGTTTCACTCAGTGTCTGACCCCGGGAGTTTATGATGGGTCGGTGTGGATGCAGATTCACTCTATGTCTGACCCCGGAATTTGTGATGGGACGGTGTGGAGGGAGTTTCAATCTGTGTCTGACCCCGGCAATGTGTGATGGGACGGTTTGGATGGAGATCCACTCTGTGTCTGACCCCGGGTTTTTGTGATTGGACGGTGTGGAGGAAGATTCACTCTGTGTCTGACCCCGGCAATGTGTGATGGGACGGTTTGGATGGAGTTTCACACAGTGTCTGACCCCGGGAGTTTATGATGGGTCGGTGTGGATGGAGATTCACTCTGTGTCTTACCCCGGGAACGTGTGATGGGACGGTTTGGATGGAGGTTCACTCTGAGTCTGACCCCGGAAGTGTGTGATGGGACGGTGAAGAGGAAGATTCACTCTGTGTCTGACCCCGGGAGTTTGTGATGGGACGGTTTGGATGGAGATTCACTCTGTGTCTGACCCCGGGAAAGTGAGATGGGACTGTTTGGATGGAGATTCACTCTGTGTCTGACCCCGGGCTTTTGTGATGGGACGGTGTGGAGGGAGATTCACTCTGTGCCTGACCCTGAGAGTGTGTGATGGGACGGTGTGGAGAGAGATTCACTCTGTGTCTGACCCCGGGAGTGTGTGATGGGACGGTGTGGAATGAGATTCACTCTGTGTCTGACCCCGGGAAAGTATGATGGGGCGGGTTGGATGGAGATTCACTCTCTGTCTGACCCCGGGAGTGTGTGTTGGGACGGTGAGAAGGGAGTTTCACTCAGTGTCTGACCCCGGGAGTTTATGATGGGTCGGTGTGGATGCAGATTCACTCTATGTCTGACCCCGGCAATGTGTGATGGGACGGTTTGGATGGAGATCCACTCTGTGTCTGTCCCCGGGTTTTTGTGATTGGACGGTGAGGAGGAAGATTCACTCTGTGTCTGACCCCGGCAATGTGTGATGGGACGGTTTGGATGGAGTTTCACTCAGTGTCTGACCCCGGGAGTTTATGATGGGTCGGTGTGGATGGAGATTCACTCTGTGTCTTACCCCGGGAACGTGTGATGGGACGGTTTGGATGGAGGTTCACTCTGAGTCTGACCCCGGAAGTGTGTGATGGGACGGTGAAGAGGAAGATTCACTCTGTGTCTGACCCCGGGAGTTTGTGATGG
Source organism: Hemitrygon akajei (assembly GCF_048418815.1). Taxonomy (NCBI): domain Eukaryota; kingdom Metazoa; phylum Chordata; class Chondrichthyes; order Myliobatiformes; family Dasyatidae; genus Hemitrygon; species Hemitrygon akajei. Next base: position 4,336,265 of record NW_027331952.1, read on the forward strand.
GACGGTTTGGATGGAGGTTCACTCAGTGTCTGACCCCGGGCTTCTGTGATGGGATTGAGTGGAGGGAGATTCACTTTGTCTTTGACCCCGGGAGTTTGTGATGGGACGGTGTGGATGGAGATTCACTGTGTGTCTGACCCCGTGAAAGTGTGATGGGACTGTTTGGATGGAGATTCACTCTGTGTCTGACCCCGGGCTTTTGTGATGGGACGGTGTGGAGGGAGATTCACTCTGTGCCTGACCCTGGGAGTGTGTGATGGGACGGTGTGGAGAGAGATTCACTCTGTGTCTGACCCCGGGAGTGTGTGATGGGACGGTGTGGAATGAGATTCACTCTGTGTCTGACCCCGGGAAAGTATGATGGGGCGGGTTGGATGGAGATTCACTCTCTGTCTGACACCGGGAGTGTGTGTTGGGACGGTGAGAAGGGAGTTTCACTCAGTGTCTGACCCCGGGAGTTTATGATGGGTCGGTGTGGATGGAGATTCACTCCGTGTCTTACCCCGGGAACTTGTGATGGGTCGGTGTGGATGGAGATTCACTCTGTGTCTGACCCCGGGAGTATGTGATGGGACGGTGAGGAGGGAGATTCACTCTGTTTCTGACCCCGAGAGTTTGTGATGGAAATGTGTGGATGCAGATTCACTCTATGTCTGACCCCGGAATTTGTGATGGGACGGTGTGGAGGGAGTTTCAATCTGTGTCTGACCCCGGCAATGTGTGATGGGACGGTTTGGATGGAGATCCACTCTGTGTCTGACCCCGGGTTTTTGTGATTGGACGGTGAGGAGGAAGATTCACTCTGTGTCTGACCCCGGCAATGTGTGATGGGACGGTTTGGATGGAGTTTCACTCAGTGTCTGACCCCGGGAGTTTATGATGGGTCGGTGTGGATGGAGATTCACTCTGTGTCCTACCCCGGGAACGTGTGATGGGACGGTTTGGATGGAGGTTCACTCTGAGTCTGACCCCGGAAGTGTGTGATGGGTCGGTGTGCATGGAGATTCACTCTGTGTCTGACCCCGGGAATATGTGATGGGACGGTGAGGAGGAAGATTCCCTCTGTTTCTGACACCGAGAGTTTGTGATGGAAATGTGTGGATGCAGATTCACTCTATGTCTGACCCCGGAATTTGTGATGGGACGGTTTGGAGGGAGTTTCAATATGTGTCTGACCCCGGCAATGTGTGATGGGACGGTTTGGATGGAGATCCACTCTGTGTCTGACCCCGGGTTTTGGTGATGGGACGGTGAGGAGGGAGATTCACTCTGTTTCTGAACCCGGCAATGTGTGATGGGACGGTTTGGATGGAGTTTCACTCAGTGTCTGACCCCGGGAGTTTATGATGGGTCGGTGTGGATGGAGATTCACTCTGTGTCTTACCCCGGGAACGTGTGATGGGACGGTTTGGATGGAGGTTCACTCAGAGCCTGACCCCGGAAGTGTGTGATGGGACGGTGAAGAGGGAGATTCACTCTATGTCTGACCCCGGGAGTATGTGATGGGACGGTTTGGATGGAGATTCACTCTGTGACTGTCCCCGGGAACGTGTGATGGGACGGTTTGTATGGAGTTTCAATCTCTATCTGACCCCGGGCTTTTGTGATGGGACGGTGTGGAGGGAGATTCACTCTGGGTCTCACCCCGGGAACGTATGATGCGACGGTTGGATGCAGATTCACTCTGTGTCTGACCCCGGGAGTGTGTGATGGGAGGGTGAGGAGGGAGATTTACTCTTTGCCAGACCCCGGGAGTTTGTGATGGGATGGTGTGGAAGGAGATTCACTCTGTTTCTGACCCCGGGAATGTGTGATGGGACGGTTTGGATGGAGGTTCACTCAGTGTCTGACCACGGGCTTTTGTGATGAGACGGTGTGGAGGGAGATTCACTCTGTGTCTGACCCCGGGAGTTTGTGATGGGACGGTTTGTATGGAGATTCACTCTGTGTCTGACCCCGGGAAAGTGTGATGGGACGGTTTGGATGGAGATTCACTCTGTGTCTGACCCCGGGAAAGTGTGATGGGACGGTTTGGATGGAGATTCACTCTGTGACTGACCCCGGGCTTTTGTGATGGGACGGTGTGGATGGCGATTCACTCTGTGTCTGACCCCGGGTAAGTATGACGGGACGGTTTGGATGGAGGTTCACTCTGTGTCTGACCCCGGGCTTTTGTGATGGGACGGTGTGGAGGGAGATTCACTCTGTGTCTGACCCAGGAAGTGTGTGTTGGTACGGTTTGTATGGAGATTCACTCTGTGTCAGACCCCGGGAGAGTGTGATGGGACGGTGAGGAGGGAGATTCACTCTGTTTCTGACCCCGAGAGATTGTGATGGAAATGTGTGGATGCAGATTCACTCTATGTCTGACCCCGGAATTTGTGATGGGACGGTGTGGAGGGAGTTTCAATCTGTGTCTGACCCCGGCAATGTGTGATGGGACGGTTTGGATGGAGATCCACTCTGTGTCTGACCCCGGGTTTTTGTGATGGGACGGTGAGGAGGGAGATTCACTCTGTGTCTGACCCCGGCAATGTGTGATGGGACGGTTTGGATGGAGATTCACTCTGTGACTGTCCCCGGGCTTTTGTGATGGGACGGTGAGGAGGGAGATTCTCTCTGTGTCAGACCCCGGGAACGTGTGATGGGACGGGTTGGATGGAGTTTCAATCTCTATCTGACCCCGGGCTTTTGTAATGGGACGGTGTGGAGGGAGATTCACTCTGTGTCAGACCCCGGAAGTTTGTGATGGGACAGTGAGGAGGGAGATTCACTCTGTGTCTGACCCCGGGAGTTTGTGATGTGATGGTGTGGAAGGAGATTTACTCTGTGTCTGAACCCGGCAATGTGTGATGGGACGGTTTGGATGGAGGTTCACTCAGTGTCTGACCGCGGGCTTCTGTGATGGGATTGAGTGGAGGGAGATTCACTTTGTCTTTGACCCCGGGAGTTTGTGATGGGACGGTGTGGAGGGAGATTCACTCTGTGTCTGACCCCGGAAGTTTGTGATGGGTCGGTGTGGATGGAGATTCACTCTGTGTCTGACCCCGGGAGTATGTGATGGGACGGTGAGGAGGGAGATTCACTCTGGGTCTCACCCCGGGAAAGTGTGATGCGACGGTTGGATGCAGATTCACTCTGTGTCTGACCCCGGGAGTGTGTGATGGGACGGTTTGGATGGAGATCCACTCTGTGTCTGACCCCGGGTTTTTGTGATGGGACGGTGAGGAGGAAGATTCACTCTGTGTCTGACCCCGGCAATGTGTGATGGGACGGTTTGGATGGAGATTCACTCTATGTCAAACCCCGTGAGTTTGTGATGGGCCGGTGTGTATGGAGATTCACTTTGTGTCTGACCCCGGTCTTTTGTGATGGGACGGTGTGGATGGAGATTCACTCTGTGTCTGACCCCGGGAGTATGTGATGGGACGGTGAGGAGGGAGATTCACTCTGGGTCTCACCCCGGGAACGTGTGATGCGACGGTTGGATGCAGATTCACTCTGTGTCTGACCCCGGGAGTGTGTGATGGGACGGTTTGGATGGAGATCCACTCTGTGTCTGACCCCGGTTTTTTGTGATGGGACGGTGAGGAGGGAGATTCACTCTGTGTCTGACCCCGGCAATGTGTGATGGGACGGTTTGGATGGAGTTTCACTCAGTGTCTGACCCCGGGAGTTTATGATGGGTCGGTGTGGATGGAGATTCACTCCGTGTCTTACCCCGGGAACGTGTGATGGGACGGTTTGGATGGAGGTTCACTCTGTGTCTGACCCCGGGAGTATGTGATGGGACGGTGAAGAGGGAGATTCACTCAGTGTCTGACCCCGGGCTTTTGTGTTGGGACGGTGAGGAGGGAGATTTACTCTTTGCTTGACCCCGGGAGTTTGTGATGGGATGGTGTTGAAGGAGATTCACTCTGTGTCTGACCACGGGCTTTTGTGATGGGACGGTGTGGAAGGAGATTTACTCTGTCTCTGAACCCGGCAATGTGTGATGGGACGGTTTGGATGGAGGTTCACTCAGTGTCTGACCCCGGGCTTCTGTGATGGGATTGAGTGGAGGGAGATTCACTTTGTCTTTGACCCCGGGAGTTTGTGATGGGACGGTGTGGATGGAGATTCACTGTGTGTCTGACCCCGTGAAAGTGTGATGGGACTGTTTGGATGGAGATTCACTCTGTGTCTGACCCCGGGCTTTTGTGATGGGACGGTGTGGAGGGAGATTCACTCTGTGCCTGACCCTGGGAGTGTGTGATGGGACGGTGTGGAGAGAGATTCACTCTGTGTCTGACCCCGGGAGTGTGTGATGGGACGGTGTGGAATGAGATTCACTCTGTGTCTGACCCCGGGAAAGTATGATGGGGCGGGTTGGATGGAGATTCACTCTCTGTCTGACCGCGGGAGTGTGTGTTGGGACGGTGAGAAGGGAGTTTCACTCAGTGTCTGACCCCGGGAGTTTATGATGGGTCGGTGTGGATGCAGATTCACTCTATGTCTGACCCCGGAATTTGTGATGGGACGGTGTGGAGGGAGTTTCAATCTGTGTCTGACCCCGGCAATGTGTGATGGGACGGTTTGGATGGAGATCCACTCTGTGTCTGACCCCGGGTTTTTGTGATTGGACGGTGAGGAGGAAGATTCACTCTGTGTCTGACCCCGGCAATGTGTGATGGGACGGTTTGGATGGAGTTTCACTCAGTGTCTGACCCCGGGAGTTTATGATGGGTCGGTGTGGATGGAGATTCACTCTATGTCTGACCACGGAATTTGTGATGGGACGGTGTGGATGGAGGTTCACTCAGTGTCTGACCCCGGGCTTTTGTGATGGGACGGTGTGGAGGCAGATTCACTCTGTGTCTGACCCCGGGAGTTTGTGATGGGACGGTGTGGATGGAGATTCACTTTGTGTCTGACCCCGGGAAAGTGTGATTTGACGGTTTGGATGGAGATTCACTCTGTGTCTGACCACGGGCTTTTGTGATGGGACGGTGTGGAAGGAGATTTACTCTGTGTCTGAACCCGGCAATGTGTGATGGGACGGTTTGGATGGAGGTTCACTCAGTGTCTGACCCCGGGCTTCTGTGATGGGATTGAGTGGAGGGAGATTCACTTTGTCTTTGACCCCGGGAGTTTGAGATGGGACGGTGTGGATGGAGATTCACTGTGTGTCTGACCCCGTGAAAGTGTGATGGGACTGTTTGGATGGAGATTCACTCTGTGTCTGACCCCGGGCTTTTGTGATGGGACGGTGTGGAGGGAGATTCACTCTGTGCCTGACCCTGGGAGTGTGTGATGGGACGGTGTGGAGAGAGATTCACTCTGTGTCTGACCCCGGGAGTGTGTGATGGGACGGTGTGGAATGAGATTCACTCTGTGTCTGACCCCGGGAAAGTATGATGGGGCGGGTTGGATGGAGATTCACTCTCTGTCTGACCCAGGGAGTGTGTGTTGGGACGGTGAGAAGGGAGTTTCACTCAGTGTCTGACCCCGGGAGTTTATGATTGGACGGTGAGGAGGAAGATTCACTCTGTGTCTGACCCCGGCAATGTGTGATGGGACGGTTTGGATGGAGTTTCACTCAGTGTCTGACCCCGGGAGTTTATGATGGGTCGGTGTGGATGGAGATTCACTCTGTGTCTTACCCCGGGAACGTGTGATGGGACGGTTTGCATGGAGGTTCACTCTGAGTCTGACCCCGGAAGTGTGTGATGGGACGGTGAAGAGGAAGATTCACTCTGTGTCTGACCCCGGGAGTTTGTGATGGGACGGTTTGGATGGAGATTCACTCTGTGTCTGACCCCGGGAAAGTGAGATGGGACTGTTTGGATGGAGATTCACTCTGTGTCTGACCCCGGGCTTTTGTGATGGGACGGTGTGGAGGGAGATTCACTCTGTGCCTGACCCTGAGAGTGTGTGATGGGACGGTGTGGAGAGAGATTCACTCTGTGTCTGACCCCGGGAGTGTGTGATGGGACGGTGTGGAATGAGATTCACTCTGTGTCTGACCCCGGGAAAGTATGATGGGGCGGGTTGGATGGAGATTCACTGTCTGTCTGACCCCGGGAGTGTGTGTTGGGACGGTGAGAAGGGAGTTTCACTCAGTGTCTGACCCCGGGAGTTTATGATGGGTCGGTGTGGATGCAGATTCACTCTATGTCTGACCCCGGTAATGTGTGATGGGACGGTTTGGATGGAGATCCACTCTGTGTCTGTCCCCGGGTTTTTGTGATTGGACGGTGAGGAGGAAGATTCACTCTGTGTCTGACCCAGGGAGTGTGTGTTGGGACGGTGAGAAGGGAGTTTCACTCAGTGTCTGACCCCGGGAGTTTATGATGGGTCGGTGTGGATGCAGATTCACTCTATGTCTGACCCCGGAATTTGTGATGGGACGGTGTGGAGGGAGTTTCAATCTGTGTCTGACCCCGGCAATGTGTGATGGGACGGTTTGGATGGAGATCCACTCTGTGTCTGACCCCGGGTTTTTGTGATTGGACGGTGAGGAGGAAGATTCACTCTGTGTCTGACCCCGGCAATGTGTGATGGGACGGTTTGGATGGAGTTTCACTCAGTGTCTGACCCCGGGAGTTTATGATGGGTCGGTGTGGATGGAGATTCACTCTGTGTCTTAACCCGGGAACGTGTGATGGGACGGTTTGGATGGAGGTTCACTCTGAGTCTGACCCCGGAAGTGTGTGATGGGACGGTGAAGAGGAAGATTCACTCTGTGTCTGACCCCGGGAGTTTGTGATGGGACGGTTTGGATGGAGGTTCACTCTGAGTCTGACCCCGGAAGTGTGTGATGGGACGGTGAAGAGGAAGATTCACTCTGTGTCTGACCCCGGGAGTTTGTGATGGGACGGTTTGGATGGAGGTTCACTCAGTGTCTGACCCCGGGAGTTTATGATGGGTCGGTGTGGATGGAGATTCACTCTGTGTCTTACCCCGGGAACGTGTGATGGGACGGTGTGGAATGAGATTCACTCTGTGTCTGACCCCGGGAAAGTATGATGGGGCGGGTTGGATGGAGATTCACTCTCTGTCTGACCCCGGGAGTGTGTGTTGGGACGGTGAGAAGGGAGTTTCACTCAGTGTCTGACCCCGGGCTTTTGTGATGGGACGGTGTGGAGGGAGATTCACTCTGTGCCTGACCCTGGGAGTGTGTGATGGGACGGTGTGGAGAGAGATTCACTCTGTGTCTGACCCCGGGAGTGTGTGATGGGACGGTGTGGAATGAGATTCACTCTGTGTCTGACCCCGGGAAAGTATGATGGGGCGGGTTGGATGGAGATTCACTCTCTGTCTGACCGCGGGAGTGTGTGTTGGGACGGTGAGAAGGGAGTTTCACTCAGTGTCTGACCCCGGGAGTTTATGATGGGTCGGTGTGGATGCAGATTCACTCTATGTCTGACCCCGGAATTTGTGATGGGACGGTGTGGAGGGAGTTTCAATCTGTGTCTGACCCCGGCAATGTGTGATGGGACGGTTTGGATGGAGATCCACTCTGTGTCTGACCCCGGGTTTTTGTGATTGGACGGTGAGGAGGAAGATTCACTCTGTGTCTGACCCCGGCAATGTGTGATGGGACGGTTTGGATGGAGTTTCACTCAGTGTCTGACCCCGGGAGTTTATGATGGGTCGGTGTGGATGGAGATTCACTCTATGTCTGACCACGGAATTTGTGATGGGACGGTGTGGATGGAGGTTCACTCAGTGTCTGACCCCGGGCTTTTGTGATGGGACGGTGTGGAGGCAGATTCACTCTGTGTCTGACCCCGGGAGTTTGTGATGGGACGGTGTGGATGGAGATTCACTTTGTGTCTGACCCCGGGAAAGTGTGATTTGACGGTTTGGATGGAGATTCACTCTGTGTCTGACCACGGGCTTTTGTGATGGGACGGTGTGGAAGGAGATTTACTCTGTGTCTGAACCCGGCAATGTGTGATGGGACGGTTTGGATGGAGGTTCACTCAGTGTCTGACCCCGGGCTTCTGTGATGGGATTGAGTGGAGGGAGATTCACTTTGTCTTTGACCCCGGGAGTTTGAGATGGGACGGTGTGGATGGAGATTCACTGTGTGTCTGACCCCGTGAAAGTGTGATGGGACTGTTTGGATGGAGATTCACTCTGTGTCTGACCCCGGGCTTTTGTGATGGGACGGTGTGGAGGGAGATTCACTCTGTGCCTGACCCTGGGAGTGTGTGATGGGACGGTGTGGAGAGAGATTCACTCTGTGTCTGACCCCGGGAGTGTGTGATGGGACGGTGTGGAATGAGATTCACTCTGTGTCTGACCCCGGGAAAGTATGATGGGGCGGGTTGGATGGAGATTCACTCTCTGTCTGACCCAGGGAGTGTGTGTTGGGACGTTGAGAAGGGAGTTTCACTCAGTGTCTGACCCCGGGAGTTTATGATTGGACGGTGAGGAGGAAGATTCACTCTGTGTCTGACCCCGGCAATGTGTGATGGGACGGTTTGGATGGAGTTTCACTCAGTGTCTGACCCCGGGAGTTTATGATGGGTCGGTGTGGATGGAGATTCACTCTGTGTCTTACCCCGGGAACGTGTGATGGGACGGTTTGCATGGAGGTTCACTCTGAGTCTGACCCCGGAAGTGTGTGATGGGACGGTGAAGAGGAAGATTCACTCTGTGTCTGACCCCGGGAGTTTGTGATGGGACGGTTTGGATGGAGATTCACTCTGTGTCTGACCCCGGGAAAGTGAGATGGGACTGTTTGGATGGAGATTCACTCTGTGTCTGACCCCGGGCTTTTGTGATGGGACGGTGTGGAGGGAGATTCACTCTGTGCCTGACCCTGAGAGTGTGTGATGGGACGGTGTGGAGAGAGATTCACTCTGTGTCTGACCCCGGGAGTGTGTGATGGGACGGTGTGGAATGAGATTCACTCTGTGTCTGACCCCGGGAAAGTATGATGGGGCGGGTTGGATGGAGATTCACTCTCTGTCTGACCCCGGGAGTGTGTGTTGGGACGGTGAGAAGGGAGTTTCACTCAGTGTCTGACCCCGGGAGTTTATGATGGGTCGGTGTGGATGCAGATTCACTCTATGTCTGACCCCGGTAATGTGTGATGGGACGGTTTGGATGGAGATCCACTCTGTGTCTGTCCCCGGGTTTTTGTGATTGGACGGTGAGGAGGAAGATTCACTCTGTGTCTGACCCCGGGAGTGTGTGTTGGGACGGTGAGAAGGGAGTTTCACTCAGTGTCTGACCCCGGGAGTTTATGATGGGTCGGTGTGGATGCAGATTCACTCTATGTCTGACCCCGGAATTTGTGATGGGACGGTGTGGAGGGAGTTTCAATCTGTGTCTGACCCCGGCAATGTGTGATGGGACGGTTTGGATGGAGATCCACTCTGTGTCTGACCCCGGGTTTTTGTGATTGGACGGTGAGGAGGAAGATTCACTCTGTGTCTGACCCCGGCAATGTGTGATGGGACGGTTTGGATGGAGTTTCACTCAGTGTCTGACCCCGGGAGTTTATGATGGGTCGGTGTGGATGGAGATTCACTCTGTGTCTTAACCCGGGAACGTGTGATGGGACGGTTTGGATGGAGGTTCACTCTGAGTCTGACCCCGGAAGTGTGTGATGGGACGGTGAAGAGGAAGATTCACTCTGTGTCTGACCCCGGGAGTTTGTGATGGGACGGTTTGGATGGAGGTTCACTCTGAGTCTGACCCCGGAAGTGTGTGATGGGACGGTGAAGAGGAAGATTCACTCTGTGTCTGACCCCGGGAGTTTGTGATGGGACGGTTTGGATGGAGGTTCACTCAGTGTCTGACCCCGGGAGTTTATGATGGGTCGGTGTGGATGGAGATTCACTCTGTGTCTTACCCCGGGAACGTGTGATGGGACGGTGTGGAATGAGATTCACTCTGTGTCTGACCCCGGGAAAGTATGATGGGGCGGGTTGGATGGAGATTCACTCTCTGTCTGACCCCGGGAGTGTGTGTTGGGACGGTGAGAAGGGAGTTTCACTCAGTGTCTGACCCCGGGAGTTTATGATGGGTCGGTGTGGATGGAGATTCACTCTGTGTCTTACCCCGGGAACGTGTGATGGGACGGTTTGGATGGAGGTTCACTCTGAGTCTGACCCCGGAAGTGTGTGATTGGACGGTGAGGAGGAAGATTCACTCTGTGTCTGACCCCGGCAATGTGTGATGGGACGGTTTGGATGGAGTTTCACTCAGTGTCTGACCCCGGGAGTTTATGATGGGTCGGTGTGGATGGAGATTCACTCTGTGTCTTACCCCGGGAACGTGTGATGGGACGGTTTGGATGGAGGTTCACTCTGAGTCTGACCCCGGAAGTGTGTGATGGGACGGTGAAGAGGAAGATTCACTCTGTGTCTGACCCCGGGAGTTTGTGATGGGACGGTTTGGATGGAGGTTCACTCAGTGTCTGACCCCGGGCTTCTGTGATGGGATTGAGTGGAGGGAGATTCACTTTGTCTTTGACCCCGGGAGTTTGTGATGGGACGGTGTGGATGGAGATTCACTGTGTGTCTGACCCCGTGAAAGTGTGATGGGACTGTTTGGATGGAGATTCACTCTGTGTCTGACCCCGGGCTTTTGTGATGGGACGGTGTGGAGGGAGATTCACTCTGTGCCTGACCCTGGGAGTGTGTGATGGGACGGTGTGGAGAGAGATTCACTCTGTGTCTGACCCCGGGAGTGTGTGATGGGACGGTGTGGAATGAGATTCACTCTGTGTCTGACCCCGGGAAAGTATGATGGGGCGGGTTGGATGGAGATTCACTCTCTGTCTGACCCCGGGAGTGTGTGTTGGGACGGTGAGAAGGGAGTTTCACTCAGTGTCTGACCCCGGGAGTTTATGATGGGTCGGTGTGGATGGAGATTCACTCCGTGTCTTACCCCGGGAACTTGTGATGGGTCGGTGTGGATGGAGATTCACTCTGTGTCTGACCCCGGGAGTATGTGATGGGACGGTGAGGAGGGAGATTCACTCTGTGTCTGACCCCGGCAATGTGTGATGGGACGGTTTGGATGGAGTTTCACTCAGTGTCTGACCCCGGGAGTTTATGATGGGTCGGTGTGGATGGAGATTCACTCCGTGTCTTACCCCGGGAACGTGTGATGGGACGGTTTGGATGGAGGTTCACTCTGTGTCTGACCCCGGGAGTATGTGATGGGACGGTGAAGAGGGAGATTCACTCAGTGTCTGACCCCGGGCTTTTGTGTTGGGACGGTGAGGAGGGAGATTTACTCTTTGCTTGACCCCGGGAGTTTGTGATGGGATGGTGTTGAAGGAGATTCACTCTGTGTCTGACCACGGGCTTTTGTGATGGGACGGTGTGGAAGGAGATTTACTCTGTGTCTGAACCCGGCAATGTGTGATGGGACGGTTTGGATGGAGGTTCACTCAGTGTCTGACCCCGGGCTTCTGTGATGGGATTGAGTGGAGGGAGATTCACTTTGTCTTTGACCCCGGGAGTTTGTGATGGGACGGTGTGGATGGAGATTCACTGTGTGTCTGACCCCGTGAAAGTGTGATGGGACTGTTTGGATGGAGATTCACTCTGTGTCTGACCCCGGGCTTTTGTGATGGGACGGTGTGGAGGGAGATTCACTCTGTGCCTGACCCTGGGAGTGTGTGATGGGACGGTGTGGAGAGAGATTCACTCTGTGTCTGACCCCGGGAGTGTGTGATGGGACGGTGTGGAATGAGATTCACTCTGTGTCTGACCCCGGGAAAGTATGATGGGGCGGGTTGGATGGAGATTCACTCTCTGTCTGACCGCGGGAGTGTGTGTTGGGACGGTGAGAAGGGAGTTTCACTCAGTGTCTGACCCCGGGAGTTTATGATGGGTCGGTGTGGATGCAGATTCACTCTATGTCTGACCCCGGAATTTGTGATGGGACGGTGTGGAGGGAGTTTCAATCTGTGTCTGACCCCGGCAATGTGTGATGGGACGGTTTGGATGGAGATCCACTCTGTGTCTGACCCCGGGTTTTTGTGATTGGACGGTGAGGAGGAAGATTCACTCTGTGTCTGACCCCGGCAATGTGTGATGGGACGGTTTGGATGGAGTTTCACTCAGTGTCTGACCCCGGGAGTTTATGATGGGTCGGTGTGGATGGAGATTCACTCTATGTCTGACCACGGAATTTGTGATGGGACGGTGTGGATGGAGGTTCACTCAGTGTCTGACCCCGGGCTTTTGTGATGGGACGGTGTGGAGGCAGATTCACTCTGTGTCTGACCCCGGGAGTTTGTGATGGGACGGTGTGGATGGAGATTCACTTTGTCTCTGACCCCGGGAAAGTGTGATTTGACGGTTTGGATGGAGATTCACTCTGTGTCTGACCACGGGCTTTTGTGATGGGACGGTGTGGAAGGAGATTTACTCTGTGTCTGAACCCGGCAATGTGTGATGGGACGGTTTGGATGGAGGTTCACTCAGTGTCTGACCCCGGGCTTCTGTGATGGGATTGAGTGGAGGGAGATTCACTTTGTCTTTGACCCCGGGAGTTTGAGATGGGACGGTGTGGATGGAGATTCACTGTGTGTCTGACCCCGTGAAAGTGTGATGGGACTGTTTGGATGGAGATTCACTCTGTGTCTGACCCCGGGCTTTTGTGATGGGACGGTGTGGAGGGAGATTCACTCTGTGCCTGACCCTGGGAGTGTGTGATGGGACGGTGTGGAGAGAGATTCACTCTGTGTCTGACCCCGGGAGTGTGTGATGGGACGGTGTGGAATGAGATTCACTCTGTGTCTGACCCCGGGAAAGTATGATGGGGCGGGTTGGATGGAGATTCACTCTCTGTCTGACCCAGGGAGTGTGTGTTGGGACGGTGAGAAGGGAGTTTCACTCAGTGTCTGACCCCGGGAGTTTATGATTGGACGGTGAGGAGGAAGATTCACTCTGTGTCTGACCCCGGCAATGTGTGATGGGACGGTTTGGATGGAGTTTCACTCAGTGTCTGACCCCGGGAGTTTATGATGGGTCGGTGTGGATGGAGATTCACTCTGTGTCTTACCCCGGGAACGTGTGATGGGACGGTTTGCATGGAGGTTCACTCTGAGTCTGACCCCGGAAGTGTGTGATGGGACGGTGAAGAGGAAGATTCACTCTGTGTCTGACCCCGGGAGTTTGTGATGGGACGGTTTGGATGGAGATTCACTCTGTGTCTGACCCCGGGAAAGTGAGATGGGACTGTTTGGATGGAGATTCACTCTGTGTCTGACCCCGGGCTTTTGTGATGGGACGGTGTGGAGGGAGATTCACTCTGTGCCTGACCCTGAGAGTGTGTGATGGGACGGTGTGGAGAGAGATTCACTCTGTGTCTGACCCCGGGAGTGTGTGATGGGACGGTGTGGAATGAGATTCACTCTGTGTCTGACCCCGGGAAAGTATGATGGGGCGGGTTGGATGGAGATTCACTGTCTGTCTGACCCCGGGAGTGTGTGTTGGGACGGTGAGAAGGGAGTTTCACTCAGTGTCTGACCCCGGGAGTTTATGATGGGTCGGTGTGGATGCAGATTCACTCTATGTCTGACCCCGGTAATGTGTGATGGGACGGTTTGGATGGAGATCCACTCTGTGTCTGTCCCCGGGTTTTTGTGATTGGACGGTGAGGAGGAAGATTCACTCTGTGTCTGACCCCGGGAGTGTGTGTTGGGACGGTGAGAAGGGAGTTTCACTCAGTGTCTGACCCCGGGAGTTTATGATGGGTCGGTGTGGATGCAGATTCACTCTATGTCTGACCCCGGAATTTGTGATGGGACGGTGTGGAGGGAGTTTCAATCTGTGTCTGACCCCGGCAATGTGTGATGGGACGGTTTGGATGGAGATCCACTCTGTGTCTGACCCCGGGTTTTTGTGATTGGACGGTGAGGAGGAAGATTCACTCTGTGTCTGACCCCGGCAATGTGTGATGGGACGGTTTGGATGGAGTTTCACTCAGTGTCTGACCCCGGGAGTTTATGATGGGTCGGTGTGGATGGAGATTCACTCTGTGTCTTAACCCGGGAACGTGTGATGGGACGGTTTGGATGGAGGTTCACTCTGAGTCTGACCCCGGAAGTGTGTGATGGGACGGTGAAGAGGAAGATTCACTCTGTGTCTGACCCCGGGAGTTTGTGATGGGACGGTTTGGATGGAGGTTCACTCTGAGTCTGACCCCGGAAGTGTGTGATGGGACGGTGAAGAGGAAGATTCACTCTGTGTCTGACCCCGGGAGTTTGTGATGGGACGGTTTGGATGGAGGTTCACTCAGTGTCTGACCCCGGGAGTTTATGATGGGTCGGTGTGGATGGAGATTCACTCTGTGTCTTACCCCGGGAACGTGTGATGGGACGGTGTGGAATGAGATTCACTCTGTGTCTGACCCCGGGAAAGTATGATGGGGCGGGTTGGATGGAGATTCACTCTCTGTCTGACCCCGGGAGTGTGTGTTGGGACGGTGAGAAGGGAGTTTCACTCAGTGTCTGACCCCGGGAGTTTATGATGGGTCGGTGTGGATGGAGATTCACTCTGTGTCTTACCCCGGGAACGTGTGATGGGACGGTTTGGATGGAGGTTCACTCTGAGTCTGACCCCGGAAGTGTGTGATTGGACGGTGAGGAGGAAGATTCACTCTGTGTCTGACCCCGGCAATGTGTGATGGGACGGTTTGGATGGAGTTTCACTCAGTGTCTGACCCCGGGAGTTTATGATGGGTCGGTGTGGATGGAGATTCACTCTGTGTCTTACCCCGGGAACGTGTGATGGGACGGTTTGGATGGAGGTTCACTCTGAGTCTGACCCCGGAAGTGTGTGATGGGACGGTGAAGAGGAAGATTCACTCTGTGTCTGACCCCGGGAGTTTGTGATGGGACGGTTTGGATGGAGGTTCACTCAGTGTCTGACCCCGGGCTTCTGTGATGGGATTGAGTGGAGGGAGATTCACTTTGTCTTTGACCCCGGGAGTTTGTGATGGGACGGTGTGGATGGAGATTCACTGTGTGTCTGACCCCGTGAAAGTGTGATGGGACTGTTTGGATGGAGATTCACTCTGTGTCTGACCCCGGGCTTTTGTGATGGGACGGTGTGGAGGGAGATTCACTCTGTGCCTGACCCTGGGAGTGTGTGATGGGACGGTGTGGAGAGAGATTCACTCTGTGTCTGACCCCGGGAGTGTGTGATGGGACGGTGTGGAATGAGATTCACTCTGTGTCTGACCCCGGGAAAGAATGATGGGGCGGGTTGGATGGAGATTCACTCTCTGTCTGACCCCGGGAGTGTGTGTTGGGACGGTGAGAAGGGAGTTTCACTCAGTGTCTGACCCCGGGAGTTTATGATGGGTCGGTGTGGATGGAGATTCACTCCGTGTCTTACCCCGGGAACTTGTGATGGGTCGGTGTGGATGGAGATTCACTCTGTGTCTGACCCCGGGAGTATGTGATGGGACGGTGAGGAGGGAGATTCACTCTGTTTCTGACCCCGAGAGTTTGTGATGGATATGTGTGGATGCAGATTCACTCTATGTCTGACCCCGGAATTTGTGATGGGACGGTGTGGAGGGAGTTTCAATCTGTGTCTGACCCCGGCAATGTGTGATGGGACGGTTTGGATGGAGATCCACTCTGTGTCTGACCCCGGGTTTTTGTGATTGGACGGTGAGGAGGAAGATTCACTCTGTGTCTGACCCCGGCAATGTGTGATGGGACGGTTTGGATGGAGTTTCACTCAGTGTCTGACCCCGGGAGTTTATGATGGGTCGGTGTGGATGGAGATTCACTCTGTGTCCTACCCCGGGAACGTGTGATGGGACGGTTTGGATGGAGGTTCACTCTGAGTCTGACCCCGGAAGTGTGTGATGGGTCGGTGTGTATGGAGATTCACTCTGTGTCTGACCCCGGGAATATGTGATGGGACGGTGAGGAGGAAGATTCACTCTGAGTCTGACCCCGGAAGTGTGTGATGGGACGGTGAAGAGGAAGATTCACTCTGTGTCTGACCCCGGGAGTTTGTGATGGGACGGTTTGGATGGAGGTTCACTCTGAGTCTGACCCCGGAAGTGTGTGATGGGTCGGTGTGTATGGAGATTCACTCTGTGTCGTACCCCGGGAACGTGTGATGGGACGGTTTGGATGGAGGTTCACTCTGAGTCTGACCCCGGAAGTGTGTGATGGGACGGTGAAGAGGAAGATTCACTCTGTGTCTGACCCCGGGAGTTTGTGATGGGACGGTTTGGATGGAGATTCACTCTGTGTCTGACCCCGGGAAAGTGAGATGGGACTGTTTGGATGGAGATTCACTCTGTGTCTGACCCCGGGCTTTTGTGATGGGACGGTGTGGAGGGAGATTCACTCTGTGCCTGACCCTGAGAGTGTGTGATGGGACGGTGTGGAGAGAGATTCACTCTGTGTCTGACCCCGGGAGTGTGTGATGGGACGGTGTGGAATGAGATTCACTCTGTGTCTGACCCCGGGAAAGTATGATGGGGCGGGTTGGATGGAGATTCACTCTCTGTCTGACCCCGGGAGTGTGTGTTGGGACGGTGAGAAGGGAGTTTCACTCAGTGTCTGACCCCGGGAGTTTATGATGGGTCGGTGTGGATGCAGATTCACTCTATGTCTGACCCCGGCAATGTGTGATGGGACGGTTTGGATGGAGATCCACTCTGTGTCTGTCCCCGGGTTTTTGTGATTGGACGGTGAGGAGGAAGATTCACTCTGTGTCTGACCCCGGCAATGTGTGATGGGACGGTTTGGATGGAGTTTCACTCAGTGTCTGACCCCGGGAGTTTATGATGGGTCGGTGTGGATGGAGATTCACTCTGTGTCTTACCCCGGGAACGTGTGATGGGACGGTTTGGATGGAGGTTCACTCTGAGTCTGACCCCGGAAGGTGTGATGGGACGGTGAAGAGGAAGATTCACTCTGTGTCTGACCCCGGGAGTTTGTGATGGGACGGTTTGGATGGAGATTCACTCTGTGTCTGACCCCGGGAAAGTGAGATGGGACTGTTTGGATGGAGATTCACTCTGTGTCTGACCCCGGGCTTTTGTGATGGGACGGTGTGGAGGGAGATTCACTCTGTGCCTGACCCTGAGAGTGTGTGATGGGACGGTGTGGAGAGAGATTCACTCTGTGTCTGACCCCGGGAGTGTGTGATGGGACGGTGTGGAATGAGATTCACTCTGTGTCTGACCCCGGGAAAGTATGATGGGGCGGGTTGGATGGAGATTCACTCTCTGTCTGACCCCGGGAGTGTGTGTTGGGACGGTGAGAAGGGAGTTTCACTCAGTGTCTGACCCCGGGAGTTTATGATGGGTCGGTGTGGATGCAGATTCACTCTATGTCTGACCCCGGCAATGTGTGATGGGACGGTTTGGATGGAGATCCACTCTGTGTCTGTCCCCGGGTTTTTGTGATTGGACGGTGAGGAGGAAGATTCACTCTGTGTCTGACCCCGGCAATGTGTGATGGGACGGTTTGGATGGAGTTTCACTCAGTGTCTGACCCCGGGAGTTTATGATGGGTCGGTGTGGATGGAGATTCACTCTGTGTCTTACCCCGGGAACGTGTGATGGGACGGTTTGGATGGAGGTTCACTCTGAGTCTGACCCCGGAAGTGTGTGATGGGACGGTGAAGAGGAAGATTCACTCTGTGTCTGACCCCGGGAGTTTGTGATGGGACGGTTTGGATGGAGGTTCACTCAGTGTCTGACCCCGGGCTTCTGTGATGGGATTGAGTGGAGGGAGATTCACTTTGTCTTTGACCCCGGGAGTTTGTGATGGGACGGTGTGGATGGAGATTCACTGTGTGTCTGACCCCGTGAAAGTGTGATGGGACTGTTTGGATGGAGATTCACTCTGTGTCTGACCCCGGGCTTTTGTGATGGGACGGTGTGGAGGGAGATTCACTCTGTGCCTGACCCTGGGAGTGTGTGATGGGACGGTGTGGAGAGAGATTCACTCTGTGTCTGACCCCGGGAGTGTGTGATGGGACGGTGTGGAATGAGATTCACTCTGTGTCTGACCCCGGGAAAGTATGATGGGGCGGGTTGGATGGAGATTCACTCTCTGTCTGACCCCGGGAGTGTGTGTTGGGACGGTGAGAAGGGAGTTTCACTCAGTGTCTGACCCCGGGAGTTTATGATGGGTCGGTGTGGATGGAGATTCACTCCGTGTCTTACCCCGGGAACTTGTGATGGGTCGGTGTGGATGGAGATTCACTCTGTGTCTGACCCCGGGAGTATGTGATGGGACGGTGAGGAGGGAGATTCACTCTGTTTCTGACCCCGAGAGTTTGTGATGGAAATGTGTGGATGCAGATTCACTCTATGTCTGACCCCGGAATTTGTGATGGGACGGTGTGGAGGGAGTTTCAATCTGTGTCTGACCCCGGCAATGTGTGATGGGACGGTTTGGATGGAGATCCACTCTGTGTCTGACCCCGGGTTTTTGTGATTGGACGGTGAGGAGGAAGATTCACTCTGTGTCTGACCCCGGCAATGTGTGATGGGACGGTTTGGATGGAGTTTCACTCAGTGTCTGACCCCGGGAGTTTATGATGGGTCGGTGTGGATGGAGATTCACTCTGTGTCCTACCCCGGGAACGTGTGATTGGACGGTTTGGATGGAGGTTCACTCTGAGTCTGACCCCGGAAGTGTGTGATGGGTCGGTGTGTATGGAGATTCACTCTGTGTCTGACCCCGGGAATATGTGATGTGACGGTGAGGAGGAAGATTCACTCTGAGTCTCACCCCGGAAGTGTGTGATGGGACGGTGAAGAGGAAGATTCACTCTGTGTCTGACCCCGGGAGTTTGTGATGGGACGGTTTGGATGGAGGTTCACTCTGAGTCTGACCCCGGAAGTGTGTGATGGGTCGGTGTGTATGGAGATTCACTCTGTGTCGTACCCCGGGAACGTGTGATGGGACGGTTTGGATGGAGGTTCACTCTGAGTCTGACCCCGGAAGTGTGTGATGGGACGGTGAAGAGGAAGATTCACTCTGTGTCTGACCCCGGGAGTTTGTGATGGGACGGTTTGGATGGAGATTCACTCTGTGTCTGACCCCGGGAAAGTGAGATGGGACTGTTTGGATGGAGATTCACTCTGTGTCTGACCCCGGGCTTTTGTGATGGGACGGTGTGGAGGGAGATTCACTCTGTGCCTGACCCTGAGAGTGTGTGATGGGACGGTGTGGAGAGAGATTCACTCTGTTTCTGACCCCGGGAGTGTGTGATGGGACGGTGTGGAATGAGATTCACTCTGTGTCTGACCCCGGGAAAGTATGATGGGGCGGGTTGGATGGAGATTCACTCTCTGTCTGACCCCGGGAGTGTGTGTTGGGACGGTGAGAAGGGAGTTTCACTCAGTGTCTGACCCCGGGAGTTTATGATGGGTCGGTGTGGATGCAGATTCACTCTATGTCTGACCCCGGCAATGTGTGATGGGACGGTTTGGATGGAGATCCACTCTGTGTCTGTCCCCGGGTTTTTGTGAATGGACGGTGAGGAGGAAGATTCACTCTGTGTCTGACCCCGGCAATGTGTGATGGGACGGTTTGGATGGAGTTTCACTCAGTGTCTGACCCCGGGAGTTTATGATGGGTCGGTGTGGATGGAGATTCACTCTGTGTCTTACCCCGGGAACGTGTGATGGGACGGTTTGGATGGAGGTTCACTCTGAGTCTGACCCCGGAAGTGTGTGATGGGACGGTGAAGAGGAAGATTCACTCTGTGTCTGACCCCGGGAGTTTGTGATGGGATGGTTTGGATGGAGATTCACTCTGTGTCTGACCCCGGGAGTTTGTGATGGGACGGTTTGGATGGAGGTTCACTCAGTGTCTGACCCCGGGCTTCTGTGATGGGATTGAGTGGAGGGAGATTCACTTTGTCTTTGACCCCGGGAGTTTGTGATGGGACGGTGTGGATGGAGATTCACTGTGTGTCTGACCCCGTGAAAGTGTGATGGGACTGTTTGGATGGAGATTCACTCTGTGTCTGACCCCGGGCTTTTGTGATGGGACGGTGTGGTGGGAGATTCACTCTGTGCCTGACCCTGGGAGTGTGTGATGGGACGGTGTGGAGAGAGATTCACTCTGTGTCTGACCCCGGGAGTGTGTGATGGGACGGTGTGGAATGAGATTCACTCTGTGTCTGACCCCGGGAAAGTATGATGGGGCGGGTTGGATGGAGATTCACTCTCTGTCTGACCCCGGGAGTGTGTGTTGGGACGGTGAGAAGGGAGTTTCACTCAGTGTCTGACCCCGGGAGTTTATGATGGGTCGGTGTGGATGGAGATTCACTCCGTGTCTTACCCCGGGAACTTGTGATGGGTCGGTGTGGATGGAGATTCACTCTGTGTCTGACCCCGGGAGTATGTGATGGGACGGTGAGGAGGGAGATTCACTCTGTTTCTGACCCCGAGAGTTTGTGATGGAAATGTGTGGATGCAGATTCACTCTATGTCTGACCCCGGAATTTGTGATGGGACGGTGTGGAGGGAGTTTCAATCTGTGTCTGACCCCGGCAATGTGTGATGGGACGGTTTGGATGGAGATCCACTCTGTGTCTGACCCCGGGTTTTTGTGATTGGACGGTGAGGAGGAAGATTCACTCTGTGTCTGACCCCGGCAATGTGTGATGGGACGGTTTGGATGGAGTTTCACTCAGTGTCTGACCCCGGGAGTTTATGATGGGTCGGTGTGGATGGAGATTCACTCTGTGTCCTACCCCGGGAACGTGTGATGGGACGGTTTGGATGGAGGTTCACTCTGAGTCTGACCCCGGAAGTGTGTGATGGGTCGGTGTGTATGGAGATTCACTCTGTGTCTGACCCCGGGAATATGTGATGGGACGGTGAGGAGGAAGATTCACTCTGAGTCTGACCCCGGAAGTGTGTGATGGGACGGTGAAGAGGAAGATTCACTCTGTGTCTGACCCCGGGAGTTTGTGATGGGACGGTTTGGATGGAGGTTCACTCTGAGTCTGACCCCGGAAGTGTGTGATGGGTCGGTGTGTATGGAGATTCACTCTGTGTCGTACCCCGGGAACGTGTGATGGGACGGTTTGGATGGAGGTTCACTCTGAGTCTGACCCCGGAAGTGTGTGATGGGACGGTGAAGAGGAAGATTCACTCTGTGTCTGACCCCGGGAGTTTGTGATGGGACGGTTTGGATGGAGATTCACTCTGTGTCTGACCCCGGGAAAGTGAGATGGGACTGTTTGGATGGAGATTCACTCTGTGTCTGACCCCGGGCTTTTGTGATGGGACGGTGTGGAGGGAGATTCACTCTGTGCCTGACCCTGAGAGTGTGTGATGGGACGGTGTGGAGAGAGATTCACTCTGTGTCTGACCCCGGGAGTGTGTGATGGGACGGTGTGGAATGAGATTCACTCTGTGTCTGACCCCGGGAAAGTATGATGGGGCGGGTTGGATGGAGATTCACTCTCTGTCTGACCCCGGGAGTGTGTGTTGGGACGGTGAGAAGGGAGTTTCACTCAGTGTCTGACCCCGGGAGTTTATGATGGGTCGGTGTGGATGCAGATTCACTCTATGTCTGACCCCGGCAATGTGTGATGGGACGGTTTGGATGGAGATCCACTCTGTGTCTGTCCCCGGGTTTTTGTGATTGGACGGTGAGGAGGAAGATTCACTCTGTGTCTGACCCCGGCAATGTGTGATGGGACGGTTTGGATGGAGTTTCACTCAGTGTCTGACCCCGGGAGTTTATGATGGGTCGGTGTGGATGGAGATTCACTCTGTGTCTTACCCCGGGAACGTGTGATGGGACGGTTTGGATGGAGGTTCACTCTGAGTCTGACCCCGGAAGTGTGTGATGGGACGGTGAAGAGGAAGATTCACTCTGTGTCTGACCCCGGGAGTTTGTGATGGGACGGTTTGGATGGAGGTTCACTCAGTGTCTGACCCCGGGCTTCTGTGATGGGATTGAGTGGAGGGAGATTCACTTTGACTTTGACCCCGGGAGTTTGTGATGGGACGGTGTGGATGGAGATTCACTGTGTGTCTGACCCCGTGAAAGTGTGATGGGACTGTTTGGATGGAGATTCACTCTGTGTCTGACCCCGGGCTTTTGTGATGGGACGGTGTGGAGGGAGATTCACTCTGTGCCTGACCCTGGGAGTGTGTGATGGGACGGTGTGGAGAGAGATTCACTCTGTGTCTGACCCCGGGAGTGTGTGATGGGACGGTGTGGAATGAGATTCACTCTGTGTCTGACCCCGGGAAAGTATGATGGGGCGGGTTGGATGGAGATTCACTCTCTGTCTGACCCCGGGAGTGTGTGTTGGGACGGTGAGAAGGGAGTTTCACTCAGTGTCTGACCCCGGGAGTTTATGATGGGTCGGTGTGGATGGAGATTCACTCCGTGTCTTACCCCGGGAACTTGTGATGGGTCGGTGTGGATGGAGATTCACTCTGTGTCTGACCCCGGGAGTATGTGATGGGACGGTGAGGAGGGAGATTCACTCTGTTTCTGACCCCGAGAGTTTGTGATGGAAATGTGTGGATGCAGATTCACTCTATGTCTGACCCCGGAATTTGTGATGGGACGGTGTGGAGGGAGTTTCAATCTGTGTCTGACCCCGGCAATGTGTGATGGGACGGTTTGGATGGAGATCCACTCTGTGTCTGACCCCGGGTTTTTGTGATTGGACGGTGAGGAGGAAGATTCACTCTGTGTCTGACCCCGGCAATGTGTGATGGGACGGTTTGGATGGAGTTTCACTCAGTGTCTGACCCCGGGAGTTTATGATGGGTCGGTGTGGATGGAGATTCACTCTGTGTCCTACCCCGGGAACGTGTGATTGGACGGTTTGGATGGAGGTTCACTCTGAGTCTGACCCCGGAAGTGTGTGATGGGTCGGTGTGTATGGAGATTCACTCTGTGTCTGACCCCGGGAATATGTGATGTGACGGTGAGGAGGAAGATTCACTCTGAGTCTCACCCCGGAAGTGTGTGATGGGACGGTGAAGAGGAAGATTCACTCTGTGTCTGACCCCGGGAGTTTGTGATGGGACGGTTTGGATGGAGGTTCACTCTGAGTCTGACCCCGGAAGTGTGTGATGGGTCGGTGTGTATGGAGATTCACTCTGTGTCGTACCCCGGGAACGTGTGATGGGACGGTTTGGATGGAGGTTCACTCTGAGTCTGACCCCGGAAGTGTGTGATGGGACGGTGAAGAGGAAGATTCACTCTGTGTCTGACCCCGGGAGTTTGTGATGGGACGGTTTGGATGGAGATTCACTCTGTGTCTGACCCCGGGAAAGTGAGATGGGACTGTTTGGATGGAGATTCACTCTGTGTCTGACCCCGGGCTTTTGTGATGGGACGGTGTGGAGGGAGATTCACTCTGTGCCTGACCCTGAGAGTGTGTGATGGGACGGTGTGGAGAGAGATTCACTCTGTTTCTGACCCCGGGAGTGTGTGATGGGACGGTGTGGAATGAGATTCACTCTGTGTCTGACCCCGGGAAAGTATGATGGGGCGGGTTGGATGGAGATTCACTCTCTGTCTGACCCCGGGAGTGTGTGTTGGGACGGTGAGAAGGGAGTTTCACTCAGTGTCTGACCCCGGGAGTTTATGATGGGTCGGTGTGGATGCAGATTCACTCTATGTCTGACCCCGGCAATGTGTGATGGGACGGTTTGGATGGAGATCCACTCTGTGTCTGTCCCCGGGTTTTTGTGAATGGACGGTGAGGAGGAAGATTCACTCTGTGTCTGACCCCGGCAATGTGTGATGGGACGGTTTGGATGGAGTTTCACTCAGTGTCTGACCCCGGGAGTTTATGATGGGTCGGTGTGGATGGAGATTCACTCTGTGTCTTACCCCGGGAACGTGTGATGGGACGGTTTGGATGGAGGTTCACTCTGAGTCTGACCCCGGAAGTGTGTGATGGGACGGTGAAGAGGAAGATTCACTCTGTGTCTGACCCCGGGAGTTTGTGATGGGATGGTTTGGATGGAGATTCACTCTGTGTCTGACCCCGGGCTTTTGTGATGGGACGGTGTGGAGGGAGATTCACTCTGTGCCTGACCCTGGGAGTGTGTGATGGGACGGTGTGGAGAGAGATTCACTCTGTGTCTGACCCCGGGAGTGTGTGATGGGACGGTGTGGAATGAGATTCACTCTGTGTCTGACCCCGGGAAAGTATGATGGGGCGGGTTGGATGGAGATTCACTCTCTGTCTGACACCGGGAGTGTGTGTTGGGACGGTGAGAAGGGAGTTTCACTCAGTGTCTGACCCCGGGAGTTTATGATGGGTCGGTGTGGATGGAGATTCACTCCGTGTCTTACCCCGGGAACTTGTGATGGGTCGGTGTGGATGGAGATTCACTCTGTGTCTGACCCCGGGAGTATGTGATGGGACGGTGAGGAGGGAGATTCACTCTGTTTCTGACCCCGAGAGTTTGTGATGGAAATGTGTGGATGCAGATTCACTCTATGTCTGACCCCGGAATTTGTGATGGGACGGTGTGGAGGGAGTTTCAATCTGTGTCTGACCCCGGCAATGTGTGATGGGACGGTTTGGATGGAGATCCACTCTGTGTCTGACCCCGGGTTTTTGTGATTGGACGGTGAGGAGGAAGATTCACTCTGTGTCTGACCCCGGCAATGTGTGATGGGACGGTTTGGATGGAGTTTCACTCAGTGTCTGACCCCGGCAGTTTATGATGGGTCGGTGTGGATGGAGATTCACTCTGTGTCCTACCCCGGGAACGTGTGATGGGACGGTTTGGATGGAGGTTCACTCTGAGTCTGACCCCGGAAGTGTGTGATGGGTCGGTGTGTATGGAGATTCACTCTGTGTCTGACCCCGGGAATATGTGATGGGACGGTGAGGAGGAAGATTCACTCTGTTTCTGACACCGAGAGTTTGTGATGGAAATGTGTGGATGCAGATTCACTCTATGTCTGACCCCGGAATTTGTGATGGGACGGTGTGGAGGGAGTTTCAATATGTGTCTGACCCCGGCAATGTGTGATGGGACGGTTTGGATGGAGATCCACTCTGTGTCTGACCCCGGGTTTTTGTGATGGGACGGTGAGGAGGGAGATTCACTCTGTTTCTGACCCCGGCAATGTGTGATGGGACGGTTTGGATGGAGTTTCACTCAGTGTCTGACCCCGGGAGTTTATGATGGGTCGGTGTGGATGGAGATTCACTCTGTGTCTTACCCCGGGAACGTGTGATGGGACGGTTTGGATGGAGGTTCACTCAGAGCCTGACCCCGGAAGTGTGTGATGGGACGGTGAAGAGGGAGATTCACTCTATGTCTGACCCCGGGAGTATGTGATGGGACGGTTTGGATGGAGATTCACTCTGTGACTGTCCCCGGGAACGTGTGATGGGACGGTTTGTATGGAGTTTCAATCTCTATCTGACCCCGGGCTTTTGTGATGGGACGGTGTGGAGGGAGATTCACTCTGGGTCTCACCCCGGGAACGTATGATGCGACGGTTGGATGCAGATTCACTCTGTGTCTGACCCCGGGAGTGTGTGATGGGAGGGTGAGGAGGGAGATTTACCCTTTGCCAGACCCCGGGAGTTTGTGATGGGATGGTGTGGAAGGAGATTCACTCTGTTTCTGACCCCGGGAATGTGTGATGGGACGGTTTGGATGGAGGTTCACTCAGTGTCTGACCACGGGCTTTTGTGATGAGACGGTGTGGAGGGAGATTCACTCTGTGTCTGACCCCGGGAGTTTGTGATGGGACGGTTTGTATGGAGATTCACTCTGTGTCTGACCCCGGGAAAGTGTGATGGGACGGTTTGGATGGAGATTCACTCTGTGTCTGACCCCGGGAAAGTGTGATGGGACGGTTTGGATGGAGATTCACTCTGTGACTGACCCCGGGCTTTTGTGATGGGACGGTGTGGATGGCGATTCACTCTGTGTCTGACTCCGGGAAAGTATGACGGGACGGTTTGGATGGAGGTTCACTCTGTGTCTGACCCCGGGCTTTTGTGATGGGACGGTGTGGAGGGAGATTCACTCTGTGTCTGACCCAGGAAGTGTGTGTTGGTACGGTTTGTATGGAGATTCACTCTGTGTCAGACCCCGGGAGAGTGTGATGGGACGGTGAGGAGGGAGATTCACTCTGTTTCTGACCCCGAGAGATTGTGATGGAAATGTGTGGATGCAGATTCACTCTATGTCTGACCCCGGAATTTGTGATGGGACGGTGTGGAGGGAGTTTCAATCTGTGTCTGACCCCGGCAATGTGTGATGGGACGGTTTGGATGGAGATCCACTCTGTGTCTGACCCCGGGTTTTTGTGATGGGACGGTGTGGAGGGAGATTCACTCTGTGCCTGACCCTGGGAGTGTGTGATGGGACGGTGTGGAGAGAGATTCACTCTGTGTCTGACCCCGGGAGTGTGTGATGGGACGGTGTGGAATGAGATTCACTCTGTGTCTGACCCCGGGAAAGTATGATGGGGCGGGTTGGATGGAGATTCACTCTCTGTCTGACACCGGGAGTGTGTGTTGGGACGGTGAGAAGGGAGTTTCACTCAGTGTCTGACCCCGGGAGTTTATGATGGGTCGGTGTGGATGGAGATTCACTCCGTGTCTTACCCCGGGAACTTGTGATGGGTCGGTGTGGATGGAGATTCACTCTGTGTCTGACCCCGGGAGTATGTGATGGGACGGTGAGGAGGGAGATTCACTCTGTTTCTGACCCCGAGAGTTTGTGATGGAAATGTGTGGATGCAGATTCACTCTATGTCTGACCCCGGAATTTGTGATGGGACGGTGTGGAGGGAGTTTCAATCTGTGTCTGACCCCGGCAATGTGTGATGGGACGGTTTGGATGGAGATCCACTCTGTGTCTGACCCCGGGTTTTTGTGATTGGACGGTGAGGAGGAAGATTCACTCTGTGTCTGACCCCGGCAATGTGTGATGGGACGGTTTGGATGGAGTTTCACTCAGTGTCTGACCCCGGCAGTTTATGATGGGTCGGTGTGGATGGAGATTCACTCTGTGTCCTACCCCGGGAACGTGTGATGGGACGGTTTGGATGGAGGTTCACTCTGAGTCTGACCCCGGAAGTGTGTGATGGGTCGGTGTGTATGGAGATTCACTCTGTGTCTGACCCCGGGAATATGTGATGGGACGGTGAGGAGGAAGATTCACTCTGTTTCTGACACCGAGAGTTTGTGATGGAAATGTGTGGATGCAGATTCACTCTATGTCTGACCCCGGAATTTGTGATGGGACGGTGTGGAGGGAGTTTCAATATGTGTCTGACCCCGGCAATGTGTGATGGGACGGTTTGGATGGAGATCCACTCTGTGTCTGACCCCGGGTTTTTGTGATGGGACGGTGAGGAGGGAGATTCACTCTGTTTCTGACCCCGGCAATGTGTGATGGGACGGTTTGGATGGAGTTTCACTCAGTGTCTGACCCCGGGAGTTTATGATGGGTCGGTGTGGATGGAGATTCACTCTGTGTCTTACCCCGGGAACGTGTGATGGGACGGTTTGGATGGAGGTTCACTCAGAGCCTGACCCCGGAAGTGTGTGATGGGACGGTGAAGAGGGAGATTCACTCCATGTCTGACCCCGGGAGTATGTGATGGGACGGTTTGGATGGAGATTCACTCTGTGACTGTCCCCGGGAACGTGTGATGGGACGGTTTGTATGGAGTTTCAATCTCTATCTGACCCCGGGCTTTTGTGATGGGACGGTGTGGAGGGAGATTCACTCTGGGTCTCACCCCGGGAACGTATGATGCGACGGTTGGATGCAGATTCACTCTGTGTCTGACCCCGGGAGTGTGTGATGGGAGGGTGAGGAGGGAGATTTACCCTTTGCCAGACCCCGGGAGTTTGTGATGGGATGGTGTGGAAGGAGATTCACTCTGTTTCTGACGCCGGGAATGTGTGATGGGACGGTTTGGATGGAGGTTCACTCAGTGTCTGACCACGGGCTTTTGTGATGAGACGGTGTGGAGGGAGATTCACTCTGTGTCTGACCCCGGGAGTTTGTGATGGGACGGTTTGTATGGAGATTCACTCTGTGTCTGACCACGGGAAAGTGTGATGGGACGGTTTGGATGGAGATTCACTCTGTGTCTGACCCCGGGAAAGTGTGATGGGACGGTTTGGATGGAGATTCACTCTGTGACTGACCCCGGGCTTTTGTGATGGGACGGTGTGGATGGCGATTCACTCTGTGTCTGACCCCGGGAAAGTATGACGGGACGGTTTGGATGGAGGTTCACTCAGTGTCTGACCACGGGCTTTTGTGATGAGACGGTGTGGAGGGAGATTCACTCTGTGTCTGACCCCGGGAGTTTGTGATGGGACGGTTTGTATGGAGATTCACTCTGTGTCTGACCACGGGAAAGTGTGATGGGACGGTTTGGATGGAGATTCACTCTGTGTCTGACCCCGGGAAAGTGTGATGGGACGGTTTGGATGGAGATTCACTCTGTGACTGACCCCGGGCTTTTGTGATGGGACGGTGTGGATGGCGATTCACTCTGTGTCTGACCCCGGGAAAGTATGACGGGACGGTTTGGATGGAGGTTCACTCTGTGTCTGACCCCGGGCTTTTGTGATGGGACGGTGTGGAGGGAGATTCACTCTGTGTCTGACCCAGGAAGTGTGTGTTGGTACGGTTTGTATGGAGATTCACTCTGTGTCAGACCCCGGGAGAGTGTGATGGGACGGTGAGGAGGGAGATTCACTCTGTTTCTGACCCCGAGAGATTGTGATGGAAATGTGTGGATGCAGATTCACTCTATGTCTGACCCCGGAATTTGTGATGGGACGGTGTGGAGGGAGTTTCAATCTGTGTCTGACCCCGGCAATGTGTGATGGGACGGTTTGGATGGAGATCCACTCTGTGTCTGACCCCGGGTTTTTGTGATGGGACGGTGAGGAGGGAGATTCACTCTGTGTCTGACCCCGGCAATGTGTGATGGGACGGTTTGGATGGAGATTCACTCTGTGACTGTCCCCGGGCTTTTGTGATGGGACGGTGAGGAGGGAGATTCTCTCTGTGTCAGACCCCGGGAACGTGTGATGGGACGGGTTGGATGGAGTTTCAATCTCTATCTGACCCCGGGCTTTTGTAATGGGACGGTGTGGAAGGAGATTCACTCTGTGTCAGTCCCCGTGAGTTTGTGATGGGCCGGTGTGTATGGAGATTCACTTTGTGTCTGACCCCGGTCTTTTGTGATGGGCCGGTGTGTATGGAGATTCACTTTGTGTCTGACACCGGGAGTTTGTGATGTGATGGTGTGGAAGGAGATTCACTCTGTGTCTGAACCCGGCAAGGTGTGATGGGACGGTTTGGATGGAGGTTCACTCAGTGTCTGACCCCGGGCTTCTGTGATGGGATTGTGTGGAGGGAGATTCACTTTGTCTTTGACCCCGGGAGTTTGTGATGAGACGGTGTGGATGGAGATTCACTGTGTGTCTGACCCCGTGAAAGTGTGATGGGACTGTTTGGATGGAGATTCACTCTGTGTCTGACCCCGGGAAAGTATGATGGGACGGGTTGGATGGAGATTCACTCTGTGTCTGACCCCGGAAGTTTGTGATGGGTCGGTGTGGATGGAGATTCACTCTCTGTCTGACCCCGGGAATATGTGATGGGACGGTGAGGATGGAGATTCAATCTGTTTCTGACACCGAGAGTTTGTGATGGAAATGTGTGGATGCAGATTCACTCTATGTCTGACCACGGAATTTGTGATGGGACGGTGTGGAGAGAGTTTCAATATGTGTCTGACCCCGGCAATGTGTGATGGGACGGTTTGGATGGAGATCCACTCTGTGTCTGACCCCGGGTTTTTGTGATGGGACGGTGAGGAGGGAGATTCACTCTGTTTCTGACCCCGGCAATGTGTGATGGGACGGTTTGGATGGAGTTTCACTCTGTGTCTTACCCCGGGAACGTGTGATGGGACGGTTTGGATGGAGGTTCACTCAGAGTCTGAACCCGGAAGTGTGTGATGGGACGGTGAGGAGGGAGATTCACTCTGTGTCTGACCCCGGGAACGTGTGATGGGACGGTTTGGATGGAGGTTGACTCAGAGTCTGACCCCGGAAGTGTGTGATGGGACGGTGAAGAGGGAGATTCACTCAGTGTCTGACCCCGGGCTTTTGTGATGGGACGGTGAGGAGGGAGATTCAGTCTGTGTCAGACCCCGGGAACGTGTGATGGGACGGGTTGGATGGAGTTTCAATCTCTATCTGACCCCGGGCTTTTGTGATTGGACGGTGTGGAGGGAGATTCACTCTGGGTCTCACCCCCGGAACGTGTGATGCGACGGTTGGATGCAGATTCACTCTGTATCTGACCCCGGGAGTGTGTGATGGGACGGTGAGGAGGGAGATTTACTCTTTGCCTGACCCCGGGAGTTTGTGATGGGATGGTGTGGAAGGAGATTCACTCTGTTTCTGACCCCGGTAATGTGTGATGGGAAGGTTTGGATGGAGGTTCACTCAGTGTCTGACCACGGGCTTTTGTGATGGGACGGTGTGGAGGGAGATTCACTCTGTGTCTGACCCCGGGAGTTTGTGTTGGGACGGTTTGGATGGAGATTTACTCTGTGTCTGACCCCGGGAAAGTGTGATGGGACGGTTTGGATGGAGATTCACTCTGTGTCTGACCCCGGGAAAGTGTGATGGGACGGTTTGGATGGAGATTCACTCTGTGTCTGACCCCGGGCTTTTGTGATGGGACGGTGTGGATGGAGATTCACTCTGTGTCTGACCCCCGGGAAAGTATGACGGGACGGTTTGGATGGAGGTTCACTCTGTGTCTGACCCCGGGCTTTTGTGATGGGACGGTGTGGAGGGAGATTCACTCTGTGTCTGACCCCGGGAGTGTGTGTTGGGACGGTGAGGAGGGAGTTTCACTCTCTGTCTGATCCCGGGACCTTGTGATGGGACTGTTTTTATGGAGATTCACTCTGTGTCAGACCCCGGGAGAGTGTGATGGGACGGTGAGGAGGGAGATTCACTCTGTTTCTGACCCCGAGAGTTTGTGATGGAAATGTGTGGATGCAGATTCACTCTATGTCTGACCCCGGAATTTGTGATGGGACGGTGTGGAGGGAGTTTCAATCTGTGTCTGACCCCGGCAATGTGTGATGGGACGGTTTGGATGGAGGTCCACTCTGTGTCTGACCCCGGGTTTTTTTGATGGGACGGTGAGGAGGGAGATTCACTCTGTGTCTGACCCCGGCAATGTGTGATGGGACGGTTTGGATGGAGATTCACTCTGTGACTGTCCCCGGGCTTTTGTGATGGGACGGTGAGGAGGGAGATTCACTCTGTGTCTGACCCCGGGAACGTGTGATGGGACGGTTTGGATGGAGGTTCACTCAGAGTCTGACCCCGGAAGCGTGTGATGGGACGGTGAAGAGGGAGATTCACTCAGTGTCTGACCCCGTGAGTTTGTGATGGGCCGGTGTGTATGGAGATTCACTTTGTGTCTGTCCCCGGTCTTTTGTGATGGGACTGTGTGTAGGGAGATTCACCCTGTGTCTGACCCCGGAAGTATGTGATGGGACGGTGAGGAGGGAGATTCACTCTGTGTCTGACACCGGGAGTTTGTGATGTGATGGTGTGGAAGGAGATTCACTCTGTGTCTGAACCCGGCAATGTGTGATGGGACGGTTTGGATGGAGGTTCACTCAGTGTCTGACCCCGGGCTTCTGTGATGGGAATGTGTGGAGGGAGATTCACTTTGTCTTTGACCCCGGGAGTTTGTGATGGGAAGGTGTGGATGGAGATTCACTGTGTGTCTGACCCCGTGAAAGTGTGATGGGACTGTTTGGATGGAGATTCACTCTGTGTCTGACCCCGGGCTTTTGTGATGGGACGGTGTGGAATGAGATTCACTCTGTGTCTGACGCCGGGAAAGTATGATGGGACGGGTTGAATGGAGATTCACTCTGTGTCTGACCCCGGGAGTGTGTGTTGGGACGGTGAGAAGGGAATTTCACTCTCTGTCCGACCCCGGGACCGTGTGATGGGAATGTTTTGATGGAGATTCACTCTGTGTCAGACCCCGGGAGTGTGTGATGGGACGGTGAGGAGGGAGATTCACTCTGTTTCTGACCCCGGGAATTTGAGATCGAAATGTGTGGATGCAGATTCACTCTATGTCTGACCCCGGAATTTGTGATGGGACGGTGTGAAGGGAGAATCAATCTGCGTCCGAACCCTGGCTTTTGTGATGGGACGGTGAGGAGGGAGGTTCACTCTGTGTCTGACCCCGGGACCGTGTGATGGGACGTTTTGGATGGAGATTCACTCTGTGTCAGACCACGGGAGTGTGTGATGGATAGGTGTGGATGCAGATTCACTCTATGTCTGACCCCGGGAAATTGTGATGGGACGGTGTGGAGGGAGATTCAATCTGAGTCTGACCACGGCAATGTGTGATGGGACGGTTTGGATGGAGATTCACCCTGTGTCTGACCCCGGGAGTGTGTGTTGGGACGGTGAGAAGGGAGGTTCACACTGTGTCTGACCCCGCGACCGTGTGATGGGACGTTTTGGATGGAGATTCACTCTGTGTCAGACCCCGGGAGTGTGTGACGAATAGGTGTGGATGCAGATTCACTCTATGTCTGACCCCGGGAGTTTATGATGGGTCGGTGTGGATGGAGATTCACTCTGTGCCTTACCCCGGGAACGTGTGATGGGACGGTTTGGATGGAGGTTCACTCTGAGTCTGACCCCGGAAGTGTGTGATGGGACGGTGAAGAGGGAGATTCACTCTGTCTCTGACCCCGGGAGTATGTGATGGGACGGTTTGGATGGAGATTCACTCTGTGACTGTCCCCGGGCTTTTGTGATGGGACGGTGAGGAGGGAGATTCACTCTGTGTCTGACCCAGGAAGTGTGTGATGGGACGGTGAAGAGGGTGATTCACTCAGTGTCTGACCCCGGGCTTTTGTGATGGGACGGTGAGGAGGGAGATTCACTCTGTGTCAGACCCCGGGAACGTGTGATGGGACGGGCTGGATGGAGTTTCAATCTCTATCTGACCCTGGGCTTTTGTGATTGGACGGTGTGGAGGGAGATTCACTCTATGTCAAACCCCGTGAGTTTGTGATGGGCCGGTGTGTATGGAGATTCACTTTGTGTCTGACCCCGGTCTTTTGTGATGGGACGGTGTGGATGGAGATTCACTCTGTGTCTGACCCCGGGAGTATGTGATGGGACGGTGAGGAGGGAGATTCACTCTGGGTCTCACCCCGGGAACGTGTGATGCGACGGTTGGATGCAGATTCACTCTGTGTCTGACCCCGGGAGTGTGTGATGGGACGGTTTGGATGGAGATCCACTCTGTGTCTGACCCCGGCAATGTGTGATGGGACGGTTTGGATGGAGTTTCACTCAGTGTCTGACCCCGGGAGTTTATGATGGGTCGGTGTGGATGGAGATTCACTCCGTGTCTTATCCCGGGAACGTGTGATGGGACGGTTTGGATGGAGGTTCACTCTGTGTCTGACCCCGGGAGTATGTGATGGGACGGTGAAGAGGGAGATTCACTCAGTGTCTGACCCCGGGCTTTTGTGTTGGGACGGTGAGGAGGGAGATTTACTCTTTGCTTGACCCCGGGTGTTTGTGATGGGATGGTGTTGAAGGAGATTCACTCTGTGTCTGACCCCGGGAATGTGTGATGGGACGGTTTGGATGGTGGTTCACTCAGTGTCTGACCCCGGGCTTTTGTGATGGGACGGGGTGGAGTGAGATTCACTCTGTGTCTGACCCCGGGCGTTTGTGATGGGACGGTTTGGATGGAGATTCACTCTGTGTCTGACCCCGGGAAAGTGAGATGGGACGGTTTGGATGGAGATTCACTCTGTGTCTGACCACGGGCTTTTGTGATGGGACGGTGTGGATGGAGATTCACTCTGTGTCTGACCCCGGGAAAGTATGACGGGACGGTTTGGATGGAGGTTCACTCTGTGTCTGACCCCGGGCTTTTGTGATGGGACGGTGTGGGGGGAGATTCACTCTGTGTCTGACCCCGGGCTTTTGTGATGGGACTGTGTGTAGGGAGCTTCACTCTGTGTCTGACCCCGGAAGTTTGTGATGGGACAGTGAGGAGGGAGATTCACTCTGTGTCTGACCCCGGGAGTTTGTGATGTGATGGTGTGGAAGGAGATTTACTCTGTGTCTGAACCCGGCAATGTGTGATGGGACGGTTTGGATGGAGGTTCACTCAGTGTCTGACCCCGGGCTTCTGTGATGGGATTGAATGGAGGGAGATTCACTTTGTCTTTGACCCCGGGAGTTTGTGATGGGACGGTGTGGATGGAGATTCACTGTGTGTCCGACCCCGTGAAAGTGTGATGGGACTGTTTGGATGGAGATTCACTCTGTGTCTGACCCCGGGCTTTTGTGATGGGACGGTGTGGAGGGAGATTCACTCTGTGCCTGACCCTGGGAGTGTGTGATGGGACGGTGTGGAGAGAGATTCACTCTGTGTCTGACCCCGGGAAAGTATGATGGGACGGGTTGGATGGAGATTCACTCTGTGTCTGACCCCGGGAGTGTGTGTTGGGACGGTGAGAAGGGAGGTTCACTCTGTGTCTGACCCAGCGACCGTGTGATGGGACGTTTTGGATGGAGATTCACTCTGTGTCAGACCCCGGGAGTGTGTGATGGATAGGTGTGGATGCAGATTCACTCTATGTCTGACCCCGGGAAATTGTGATGGGACGGTGTGGAGGGAGATTCAATCTGAGTCTGACCACGGCAATGTGTGATGGGACGGTTTGGATGGAGATTCACCCTGTGTCTGACCCCGGGCTTTTGTGATGGGACGGTGAGGAGGGAGATTCAATCTGTGTCTGACCCCGGGAAAGTGTGATGGGACGGTTTGGATTGAGGTTCACTCTGAGTCTGAACACGGGCGTGTGTGATGCGACGGTGAAGAGGGAGATTCACTCTGTGTCTGACTCCGGGCTTTTGTGATGGGCCGGTGTGTATGGAGATTCACTTTGTGTCTGATCCCGGTCTTTTGTGATGGGACGGTGTGGATGGAGATTCACTTTGTGTCTGACACCGGTCTTTTGTGATGGGACGGTGTGGAGGGAGATTCACTCTGTGTCTGACCCCGGAAGTTTGTGATGGGTCGGTGTGGATGGAGATTCACTCTGTGTCTGACCCCGGGAGTATGTGATGGGACGGTGAGGAGGGAGATTCACTCTGTTTCTGACCCCGAGAGTTTGTGATGGAAATGTGTGGATGCAGATTCACTCTATGTCTGACCCCGGAATTTGTGATGGGACGGTGTGGAGGGAGTTTCAATCTGTGTCTGACCCCGGCAATGTGTGATGGGACGGTTTGGATGGAGATCCACTCTGTGTCTGACCCCGGGTTTTTGTGATGGGACGGTGAGGAGGGAGATTTACTCTGTTTCTGACCCCGGCATTGTGTGATGGGACGGTTTGGATGGAGTTTCACTCAGTGTCTGACCCCGGGAGTTTATGATGGGTCGGTGTGGATGGAGATTCACTCTGTGTATTACCC
Source organism: Hemitrygon akajei (assembly GCF_048418815.1). NCBI lineage: Eukaryota > Metazoa > Chordata > Chondrichthyes > Myliobatiformes > Dasyatidae > Hemitrygon > Hemitrygon akajei. The sequence goes on from NW_027331952.1 coordinate 4,371,784, forward strand.
CGGGAACGTGTGATGGGACGGTTTGGATGGACGTTCACTCAGAGTCTGACCCCTGAAGTGTGTGATGGGACGGTGATGAGGGAGATTCACTCTCTGTCTGACCCCGGGAGTATGTGATGGGACGGTTTGGATGGAGATTCACTCTGTGACTGTCACCGGGCTTTTGTGATGGGACGGTGAGGAGGGAGATTCACTCTGTGTCTGACCCCGGGAACGTGTGATGGGACGGTTTGGATGGAGGTTGACACAGAGTCTGACCCCGGAAGTGTGTGATGGGACGGTGAAGAGGGAGATTCACTCAGTGTCCGACCCCGGGCTTTTGTGATGGGACGGTGAGGAGGGAGATTCACTCTGTGTCAGACCCCGGGAACGTGTGATGGGACGGGTTGAATGGAGTTACAATCTCTATCTGACCCCTGGCTTTTGTGATGGGACGGTGTGGAGGGAGATTCACTCTATGTCAAACCCCGTGAGTTTGTGATGGGCCGGTGTGTATGGAGATTCACTTTGTGTCTGACCCCGGTCTTTTGTGATGGAACGGTGTGGAGGGAGATTCACTCTGTGTCTGACCCCGGAAGTTTGTGATGGGTCGGTGTGGATGGAGATTCACTCTGTGTCTGACCCCGGGAGTATGTAATGGGACGGTGAGGAGGGAGATTCACTCTGGGTCTCACCCCGGGAACGTGTGATGCGACGGTTGGATTCAGATTCACTCTGTGTCTGACCCCGGGAGTGTGTGATGGGACGGTTTGCATGGAGATCCACTCTGTGTCTGACCCCGGTTTTTTGTGTTGGGACGGTGAGGAGGGAGATTCACTCTGTGTCTGACCCCGGCAATGTGTGATGGGACGGTTTGGATGGAGTTTCACTCAGTGTCTGACCCCGGGAGTTTATGATGTGTCGGTGTGGATGGAGATTCACTCCGTGTCTTACCCCGGGAACGTGTGATGGGACGGTTTGTATGGAGGTTCACTCAGAGTCTGACCCCGGAGGTGTGTGATGGGACGGTGAAGAGGGAGATTCACTCAGTGTCTGACCCCGGGCTTTTGTGTTGGGACGGTGAGGAGGGAGATTTACTCTTTGCTTGACCCCGGGAGTTTGTGATGGGACGGTTTGGATGGAGATTCACATTGTGTCTGACCCCGGGAAAGTGAGATGGGACGGTTTGGATGGAGATTCACTCTGTGTCTGACCCCGGGCTTTTGTGATGGGACGGTGTGGGTGGAGATTCATCTGTGTCTGACCCCGGGAAAGTTTGACGGGACGGTTTGGATGGAGGTCCACTCTGTGTCTGACCCCGGGCTTTTGTGATGGGACGGTGTGGAGGGAGATTCACTCTGTGTCTGACCCCGGGCTTTTGTGATGGGACGGTGTGGAGGGAGATTCACTCTGTGTCTGACCCAGGAAGTGTGTGTTGGGACGGTGCATAGGGGGATACACTCTGTGTCTGACCCCGGGAGTGTGTGTTGGGACGGGGAGGAGGGACCTTCACTCTGTGTCTGATCCCGGGACCGTATTGATGGGACGGTTTGGATGGAGTTTCACTCAGAGTCTGACCCCGGAAGTGTGTGATGGGACGGTGAAGAGGGAGATTCACTCAGTGTCTGACCCCGGGCTTTTGTGTTGGGACGGTGAGGAGGGAGATTCACTCTGTGTCAGTCCCCGGGAACGTGTGATGGGACGGGTTGGATGGAGTTTCAATCTCTATCTGACCCCGGGCTTTTGTGATGCGACGGTGTGGAGGGAGATTCACTCTGTGTCAGACCCCGTGAGTCTGTGATGGGCCGGTGTGTATGGAGATTCACTTTGTGTCTGACCCCGGTCTTTTGTGATGGGACGGTGTGGAGGGAGATTCACTCTGTGTCTGACCCCGGAAGTTTGTGATGGGTCCGTGTGTATGGAGATTCACTCTGTGTCTGACCCCGGGAGTGTGTGATGGGACGGTGAGGAGGGAGATTCACTCTGTTTCTGACCCCGAGAGTTTGTGATGGAAATGTGTGGATGCAGATTCACTCTATGTCTGACCCCGGAATTTGTGATGGGACGGTGTGGAGGGAGTTTCAATCTGTGTCTGACCCCGGCAATGTGTGATGGGACGGTTTGGATGGAGATCCACTCTGTGTCTGACCCCGGGTTTTTGTGATGGGACGGTGAGGAGGGAGATTCACTCTGTGTCTGACCCCGGCAATGTGTGATGGGACGGTTTGGATGGAGATTCACTCTGTGACTGTCCCCGGGCTTTTGTGATGGGACGGTGAGGAGGGAGATTCACTCTGTGTCTGACCCCGGGAACGTGTTATGGGACGGTTTGGATGGAGGTTCACTCAGAGTCTGACCCCGGAAGTGTGTGATGGGACGGTGAAGAGGGAGATTCACTCTGTGTCAGACCCCGGGAACGTGTGATGGGACGGGTTGGATGGTGTTTCAATCTCTATCTGACCCCGGGCTTTTGTAATGGGACGGTGTGGAGGGAGATTCACTCTGTGTCAGACCCCGTGAGTTTGTGATGGGCCGGTGTGTATGGAGATTCACTTTGTGTCTGACCCCGGTCTTTTGTGATGGGACTGTGTGTAGGGAGCTTCACTCTGTGTCTGACCACGGAAGTTTGTGATGGGACAGTGAGGAGGGAGATTCACTCTGTGTCTGACCCCGGGAGTTTGTGATGTGATGGTGTGGAAGGAGATTTACTCTGTGTCTGAACCCGGCAATGTGTGATGGGACGGTTTGGATGGAGGTTCACTCAGTGTCTGACCCCGGGCTTCTGTGATGGGATTGTGTGGAGGGAGATTCACTTTGTCTTTGACCCCGGGAGTTTGTGATGGGACGGTGTGGATGGAGATTCACTGTGTGTCTGACCCCGTGAAAGTGTGATGGGACTGTTTGGATGGAGATTCACTCTGTGTCTGACCCCGGGCTTTTGTGATGGGACGGTGTGGAATGAGATTCACTCCGTGTCTGACCCCGGGAAAGTATGATGGGACGGGTTGGATGGAGAGTCACTCTGTGTCTGACCCCGGGAGTGTGTGTTGGGACGGTGAGAAGGGAGGTTCACTCTGTGTCCGACCCCGGGACCGTGTGATGGGACTGTTTTGATGGAGATTCACTCTGTGTCAGACCCCGGGAGTGTGTGATGGGACGGTGAGGAGGGAGATTCACTCTGTTTCTGACCCCGGGAATTTGAGATCGAAATGTGTGGATGCAGATTCACTCTATGTCTGACCCCGGAATTTGTGATGGGACGGTGTGAAGGGAGAATCAATCTGCGTCCGAACCCTGGCTTTTGTGATGGGACGGTGAGGAGGGAGATTCACCCTGTGTCTGACCCCGCGACCGTGTGATGGGACGTTTTGGATGGAGATTAACTCTGTGTCAGACCCCGGGAGTGTGTGATGGATAGGTGTGGATGCAGATTCACTCTATGTCTGACCCAGGGAAATTGTGATGGGACGGTGTGGAGGGAGATTCAATCTGAGTCTGACCACGGCAATGTGTGATGGGACGGTTTGGATGGAGATTCACCCTGTGTCTGACACCGGGCTTTTGTGATGGGACGGTGAGGAGGGAGATGCAATCTGTGTCTGACCCCGGGAAAGTGTGATGGGACGGTTTGGATTGAGGTTCACTCTGAGTCTGAACACGGGCTTGTGTGATGCGACGGTGAAGAGGGAGATTCACTCTGTGTCTGACTCCGGGCTTTTGTGATGGGCCGGTGTGTATGGAGATTCACTTTGTGTCTGATCCCGGTCTTTTGTGATGGGACGGTGTGGATGGAGATTCACTTTGTGTCTGACACCGGTCTTTTGTGATGGGACGGTGTGGAGGGAGATTCACTCTGTGTCTGACCCCGGAAGTTTGTGATGGCTCGGTGTGGATGGAGATTCACTCTGTGTCTGACCCCGGGAGTATGTGATGGAAATGTGTGGATGCAGATTCACTCTATGTCTGACCCCCGAATTTGTGATGGGACGGTGTGGAGGGAGTTTTACTCTGTTTCTGAACCCGGCATTGTGTGATGGGACGGTTTGGATGGAGTTTCACTCAGTGTCTGACCCCGGGAGTTTATGATGGGTCGGTGTGGATGGAGATTCACTCTGTGTCTTACCCCGGGAACGTGTGATGGGACGGTTTGGATGGACGTTCACTCAGAGTCTGACCCCTGAAGTGTGTGATGGGACGTTGATGAGGGAGATTCACTCTCTGTCTGACCCCGGGAGTATGTGATGGGACGGTTTGGATGGAGATTCACTCTGTGACTGTCCCCGGGAACGTGTGATGGGACGGTGAGGAGGGAGATTCACTCTGTGTCTGACCCCGGGAACGTGTGATGGGACGGTTTGGATGGAGGTTGACTCAGAGTCTGACCCCGGAAGTGTGTGATGGGACGGTGAAGAGGGAGATTCACTCAGTGTCTGACCCCGGGCTTTTGTGATGGGACGGTGAGGAGGGAGATTCACTCTGTGTCAGACCCCGGGAACGTGTGATGGGACGGGTTGGATGGAGTTTCAATCTCTATCTGAGCCCGGGCTTTTGTGATGGGACGGTGTGGAGGGAGATTCACTTTATGTCAAACCCCGTGAGTTTGTGATGGGCCGGTGTGTATGGAGATTCACTTTGTCTCTGACCCCGGTCTTTTGTGATGGGACGGTGTGGAGGGAGATTCACTCTGTGTCTGACCCCGGAAGTTTGTGATGGGTCGGTGTGGATGGAGATCCACTCTGTGTCTGACCCCGGGAGTATGTGATGGGACGGTGAGGAGGGAGATTCACTCTGGGTCTCACCCCGGGAACGTGTGATGCGACGGTTGGATGCAGATTCACTCTGTGTCTGACCCCGGGATTGCGTGATGGGACGGTTTGGATGGAGATCCACTCTGTGTCTGACCCCGGTTTTTTGTGATGGGACGGTGAGGAGGGAGATTCACTCTGTGTCTGACCCCGGGAAAGTGAGATGGGACGGTTTGGATGGAGATTCACTCTGTGTCTGACCCCGGGCTTTTGTGATGGGACGGTGTGGATGGAGATTCACTCTGTGTCTGACCCCGGGAAAGTTGGACGGGACGGTTTGGATGGAGGTTCACTCTGTGTCTGAACCCGGGCTTTTGTGATGGGACGGTGTGTAGGGAGATTCACTCTGGGTCTGACCCCGGGCTTTTGTGATGGGACGGTGTGGAGGGAGATTCACTCTGTGTCTGACCCCGGGCTTTTGTAATGGGACGGTGTGGAGGGAGATTCACTCTGTGTCTGACCCAGGAAGTGTGTGTTGGGACGGTGCATAGGGGGATACACTCTGTGTCTGACCCCGGGAGTGTGTGTTGGGACCGTGAGGAGGGTCTTTCACTCTGTGTCTGATCCCGGGACCGTATTGATGGGACGGTTTGGATGGAGGTTCACTCAGAGTCTGACCCCGGAAGTGTGTGATGGGACGGTGAAGAGGGAGATTCACTCAGTGTCTGACCCCGGGCTTTTGTGTTGGGACGGTGAGGAGGGAGATTCACTCTGTGTCAGACCCAGGGAACGTGTGATGGGACGGGTTGGATGGAGTTTCAATCTCTATCTGACCCCGGGCTTTTGTGATGCGACGGTGTGGAGGGAGATTAACTCTGTGTCAGACCCCGTGAGTCTGTGATGGGCCGGTGTGTATGGAGATTCACTTTGTGTCTGACCCCGGTCTTTTGTGATGGGACGGTGTGGAGGGAGATTCACTCTGTGTCTGACCCCGGAAGATTGTGATGGGTCGGTGTGTATGGAGATTCACTCTGTGTCTGACCCCGGGAATATGTGATGGGACGGTGAGGAGGAAGATTCACTCTGTTTCTGACACCGAGAGTTTGTGATGGAAATGTGTGGATGCAGATTCACTCTATGTCTGACCCCGGAATTTGTGATGGGACGGTGTGGAGGGAGTTTCAATATGTGTCTGACCCCGGCAATGTGTGATGGGACGGTTTGGATGGAGATCCACTCTGTGTCTGACCCCGGGCTTTTGTGATGGGACGGTGAGGAGGGAGATTCACTCTGTTTCTGACCCCGGCAATGTGTGATGGGACGGTTTGGATGGAGTTTCACTCAGTGTCTGACCCCGGGAGTTTATGATGGGTCGGTGTGGATGGAGATTCACTCTGTGTCTTACCCCGGGAACGTGTGATGGGACGGTTTGGATGGAGGTTCACTCAGAGCCTGACCCCGGAAGTGTGTGATGGGACGGTGAAGAGGGAGATTCACTCTATGTCTGACCCCGGGAGTATGTGATGGGACGGTTTGGATGGAGATTCACTCTGTGACTGTCCCCGGGCTTTTGTGATGGGATGGTGAGGAGGGAGATTCACTCTGTGTCTGACCCCGGGAACGTGTGATGGGACGGTTTGTATGGAGTTTCAATCTCTATCTGACCCCGGGCTTTTGTGATGGGACGGTGTGGAGGAAGATTCACTCTGGGTCTCACCCCGGGAACGTGTGATGCGACGGTTGGATGCAGATTCACTCTGTGTCTGACCCCGGGAGTGTGTGATGGGAGGGTGAGGAGGGAGATTTACTCTTTGCCTGACCCCGGGAGTTTGTGATGGGATGGTGTGGAAGGAGATTCACTCTGTTTCTGACCCCGGGAATGTGTGATGGGACGGTTTGGATGGAGGTTCACTCAGTGTCTGACCACGGGCTTTTGTGATGAGACGGTGTGGAGGGAGATTCACTCTGTGTCTGACCCCGGGAATTTGTGATGGGACGGTTTGGATGGAGATTCACTCTGTGACTGTCCCCGGGCTTTTGTGATGGGACGGTGAGGAGGGAGATTCACTCTGTGTCTGACCCCGGGAACGTGTGATGGGACGGTTTGGATGGAGGTTGACTCAGAGTCTGACCCCGGAAGTGTGTGATGGAACGGTGAAGAGGGAGATTCACTCAGTGTCTGACCCCGGTCTTTTGTGATGGGACGGTGAGGAGGGAGATTCACTCTGTGTCAGACCCCGGGAACGTGTGATGGGACGGGTTGGATGGAGTTTCAATCTCTATCTGAGCCCGGGCTTTTGTGATGGGACGGTGTGGAGGGAGAGTCACTTTATGTCAAACCCCGTGAGTTTGTGATGGGCCGGTGTGTATGGAGATTCACTCTGTGTCTGACCCCGGGAAAGTTGGACGGGACGGTTTGGATGGAGGTTCACTCTGTGTCTGAACCCGGGAAAGTTGGACGGGACGGTTTGGATGGAGGTTCACTCTGTGTCTGAACCCGGGCTTTTGTGATGGGACGGTGTGTAGGGAGATTCACTCTGGGTCTGACCCCGGGCTTTTGTGATGGGACGGTGTGGAGGGAGATTCACTCTGTGTCTGACCCCGGGCTTTTGTAATGGGACGGTGTGGAGGGAGATTCACTCTGTGTCTGACCCAGGAAGTGTGTGTTGGGACGGTGCATAGGGGGATACACTCTGTGTCTGACCCCGGGAGTGTGTGTTGGGACCGTGAGGAGGGTCTTTCACTCTGTGTCTGATCCCGGGACCGTATTGATGGGACGGTTTGGATGGAGGTTCACTCAGAGTCTGACCCCGGAAGTGTGTGATGGGACGGTGAAGAGGGAGATTCACTCAGTGTCTGACCCCGGGCTTTTGTGTTGGGACGGTGAGGAGGGAGATTCACTCTGTGTCAGACCCAGGGAACGTGTGATGGGACGGGTTGGATGGAGTTTCAATCTCTATCTGACCCCGGGCTTTTGTGATGCGACGGTGTGGAGGGAGATTAACTCTGTGTCAGACCCCGTGAGTCTGTGATGGGCCGGTGTGTATGGAGATTCACTTTGTGTCTGACCCCGGTCTTTTGTGATGGGACGGTGTGGAGGGAGATTCACTCTGTGTCTGACCCCGGAAGATTGTGATGGGTCGGTGTGTATGGAGATTCACTCTGTGTCTGACCCCGGGAATATGTGATGGGACGGTGAGGAGGAAGATTCACTCTGTTTCTGACACCGAGAGTTTGTGATGGAAATGTGTGGATGCAGATTCACTCTATGTCTGACCCCCGAAATTTGTGATGGGACGGTGTGGAGGGAGTTTCAATATGTGTCTGACCCCGGCAATGTGTGATGGGACGGTTTGGATGGAGATCCACTCTGTGTCTGACCCCGGGCTTTTGTGATGGGACGGTGAGGAGGGAGATTCACTCTGTTTCTGACCCCGGCAATGTGTGATGGGACGGTTTGGATGGAGTTTCACTCAGTGTCTGACCCCGGGAGTTTATGATGGGTCGGTGTGGATGGAGATTCACTCTGTGTCTTACCCCGGGAACGTGTGATGGGACGGTTTGGATGGAGGTTCACTCAGAGCCTGACCCCGGAAGTGTGTGATGGGACGGTGAAGAGGGAGATTCACTCTATGTCTGACCCCGGGAGTATGTGATGGGACGGTTTGGATGGAGATTCACTCTGTGACTGTCCCCGGGCTTTTGTGATGGGACGGTGAGGAGGGAGATTCACTCTGTGTCTGACCCCGGGAACGTGTGATGGGACGGTTTGTATGGAGTTTCAATCTCTATCTGACCCCGGGCTTTTGTGATGGGACGGTGTGGAGGGAGATTCACTCTGGGTCTCACCCCGGGAACGTGTGATGCGACGGTTGGATGCAGATTCACTCTGTGTCTGACCCCGGGAGTGTGTGATGGGAGGGTGAGGAGGGAGATTTACTCTTTGCCAGACCCCGGGAGTTTGTGATGGGATGGTGTGGAAGGAGATTCACTCTGTTTCTGACCCCGGGAATGTGTGATGGGACGGTTTGGATGGAGGTTCACTCTGTGACTGTCCCCGGGCTTTTGTGATGGGACGGTGAGGAGGGAGATTCACTCTGTGTCTGACCCCGGGAACGTGTGATGGGACGGTTTGGATGGAGGTTGACTCAGAGTCTGACCCCGGAAGTGTGTGATGGAACGGTGAAGAGGGAGATTCACTCAGTGTCTGACCCCGGGCTTTTGTGATGGGACGGTGAGGAGGGAGATTCACTCTGTGTCAGACCCCGGGAACGTGTGATGGGACGGGTTGGATGGAGTTTCAATCTCTATCTGAGCCCGGGCTTTTGTGATGGGACGGTGTGGAGGGAGAGTCACTTTATGTCAAACCCCGTGAGTTTGTGATGGGCCGGTGTGTATGGAGATTCACTTTGTGTCTGACCCCGGTCTTTTGTGATGGGACGGTGTGGAGGGAGATTCACTCTGTGTCTGACCCCGGAAGTTTGTGATGGGTCGGTGTGGATGGAGATCCACTCTGTGTCTGACCCCGGGAGTATGTGATGGGACGGTGAGGAGGGAGATTCACTCTGGGTCTCACCCCGGGAACGTGTGATGCGACGGTTGGATGCAGATTCACTCTGTGTCTGACCCCGGGATTGTGTGATGGGACGGTTTGGATGGAGATCCACTCTGTGTCTGACCCCGGTTTTTTGTGATGGGACGGTGAGGAGGGAGATTCACTCTGTGTCTGACCCCGGGAAAGTGAGATGGGACGGTTTGGATGGAGATTCACTCTGTGTCTGACCCCGGGCTTTTGTAATGGGACGGTGTGGATGGAGATTCACTCTGTGTCTGACCCCGGGAAAGTTGGACGGGACGGTTTGGATGGAGGTTCACTCTGTGTCTGACCCCGGGCTTTTGTGATGGGACGGTGTGGAGGGAGATTCACTCTGTGTCTGACCCCGGGCTTTTGTGATGGGACGGTGTGGAGGGAGATTCACTCTGTGTCTGACCCCGGGCTTTTGTGATGGGACGGTGTGGAGGGAGATTCACTCTGTGTCTGACCCAGGAAGTGTGTGTTGGGACGGTGCATAGGGGGATACACTCTGTGTCTGACCCCGGGAGTGTGTGTTGGGACCGTGAGGAGGGTCTTTCACTCTGTGTCTGATCCCGGGACCGTATTGATGGGACGGTTTGGATGGAGGTTCACTCAGAGTCTGACCCCGGAAGTGTGTGATGGGACGGTGAAGAGGGAGATTCACTCAGTGTCTGACCCCGGGCTTTTGTGTTGGGACGGTGAGGAGGGAGATTCACTCTGTGTCAGACCCAGGGAACTTGTGATGGGACGGGTTGGATGGAGTTTCAATCTCTATCTGACCCCGGGCTTCTGTGATGCGACGGTGCGGAGGGAGATTCACTCTGTGTCAGACCCCATGAGTCTGTGATGGGCCGGTTTGTATGGAGATTCACTCTGTGTCTGACCCCGGAAGATTGTGATGGGTCGGTGTGTATGGAGATTCACTCTGTGTCTGACCCCGGGAATATGTGATGGGACGGTGAGGAGGAAGATTCACTCTGTTTCTGACACCGAGAGTTTGTGATGGAAATGTGTGGATGCAGATTCACTCTATGTCTGACCCCGGAATTTGTGATGGGACGGTGTGGAGGGAGTTTCAATATGTGTCTGACCCCGGCAATGTGTGATGGGACGGTTTGGATGGAGATCCACTCTGTGTCTGACCCCGGGTTTTTGTGATGGGACGGTGAGGAGGGAGATTCACTCTGTTTCTGACCCCGGCAATGTGTGATGGGACGGTTTGGATGGAGTTTCACTCAGTGTCTGACCCCGGGAGTTTATGATGGGTCGGTGTGGATGGAGATTCACTCTGTGTCTTACCCCGGGAACGTGTGATGGGACGGTTTGGATGGAGGTTCACTCAGAGCCTGACCCCGGAAGTGTGTGATGGGACGGTGAAGAGGGAGATTCACTCTATGTCTGACCCCGGGAGTATGTGATGGGACGGTTTGGATGGAGATTCACTCTGTGACTGTCCCCGGGCTTTTGTGATGGGACGGTGAGGAGGGAGATTCACTCTGTGTCTGACCCCGGGAACGTGTGATGGGACGGTTTGTATGGAGTTTCAATCTCTATCTGACCCCGGGCTTTTGTGATGGGACGGTGTGGAGGGAGATTCACTCTGGGTCTCACCCCGGGAACGTGTGATGCGACGGTTGGATGCAGATTCACTCTGTGTCTGACCCCGGGAGTGTGTGATGGGAGGGTGAGGAGGGAGATTTACTCTTTGCCAGACCCCGGGAGTTTGTGATGGGATGGTGTGGAAGGAGATTCACTCTGTTTCTGACCCCGGGAATGTGTGATGGGACGGTTTGGATGGAGGTTCACTCAGTGTCTGACCACGGGCTTTTGTGATGAGACGGTGTGGAGGGAGATTCACTCTGTGTCTGACCCCGGGAGTTTGTGATGGGACGGTTTGTATGGAGATTCACTCTGTGTCTGACCCCGGGAAAGTGTGATGGGACGGTTTGGATGGAGATTCACTCTGTGTCTGACCACGGGCTTTTGTGATGAGACGGTGTGGAGGGAGATTCACTCTGTGTCTGACCCCGGGAATTTGTGATGGGACGGTTTGGATGGAGATTCACTCTGTGACTGTCCCCGGGCTTTTGTGATGGGACGGTGAGGAGGGAGATTCACTCTGTGTCTGACCCCGGGAACGTGTGATGGGACGGTTTGGATGGAGGTTGACTCAGAGTCTGACCCCGGAAGTGTGTGATGGAACGGTGAAGAGGGAGATTCACTCAGTGTCTGACCCCGGGCTTTTGTGATGGGACGGTGAGGAGGGAGATTCACTCTGTGTCAGACCCCGGGAACGTGTGATGGGACGGGTTGGATGGAGTTTCAATCTCTATCTGAGCCCGGGCTTTTGTGATGGGACGGTGTGGAGGGAGAGTCACTTTATGTCAAACCCCGTGAGTTTGTGATGGGCCGGTGTGTATGGAGATTCACTTTGTGTCTGACCCCGGTCTTTTGTGATGGGACGGTGTGGAGGGAGATTCACTCTGTGTCTGACCCCGGAAGTTTGTGATGGGTCGGTGTGGATGGAGATCCACTCTGTGTCTGACCCCGGGAGTATGTGATGGGACGGTGAGGAGGGAGATTCACTCTGGGTCTCACCCCGGGAACGTGTGATGCGTCGGTTGGATGCAGATTCACTCTGTGTCTGACCCCGGGATTGTGTGATGGGACGGTTTGGATGGAGATCCACTCTGTGTCTGACCCCGGTTTTTTGTGATGGGGCGGTGAGGAGGGAGATTCACTCTGTGTCTGACCCCGGGAAAGTGAGATGGGACGGTTTGGATGGAGATTCACTCTGTGTCTGACCCCGGGCTTTTGTAATGGGACGGTGTGGATGGAGATTCACTCTGTGTCTGACCCCGGGAAAGTTGGACGGGACGGTTTGGATGGAGGTTCACTCTGTGTCTGACCCCGGGCTTTTGTGATGGGACGGTGTGGAGGGAGATTCACTCTGTGTCTGACCCCGGGCTTTTGTGATGGGACGGTGTGGAGGGAGATTCACTCTGTGTCTGACCCCGGGCTTTTGTGATGGGACGGTGTGGAGGGAGATTCACTCTGTGTCTGACCCAGGAAGTGTGTGTTGGGACGGTGCATAGGGGGATACACTCTGTGTCTGACCCCGGGAGTGTGTGTTGGGACCGTGAGGAGGGTCTTTCACTCTGTGTCTGATCCCGGGACCGTATTGATGGGACGGTTTGGATGGAGGTTCACTCAGAGTCTGACCCCGGAAGTGTGTGATGGGACGGTGAAGAGGGAGATTCACTCAGTGTCTGACCCCGGGCTTTTGTGTTGGGACGGTGAGGAGGGAGATTCACTCTGTGTCAGACCCAGGGAACTTGTGATGGGACGGGTTGGATGGAGTTTCAATCTCTATCTGACCCCGGGCTTCTGTGATGCGACGGTGTGGAGGGAGATTCACTCTGTGTCAGACCCCATGAGTCTGTGATGGGCCGGTTTGTATGGAGATTCACTCTGTGTCTGACCCCGGAAGATTGTGATGGGTCGGTGTGTATGGAGATTCACTCTGTGTCTGACCCCGGGAATATGTGATGGGACGGTGAGGAGGAAGATTCACTCTGTTTCTGACACCGAGAGTTTGTGATGGAAATGTGTGGATGCAGATTCACTCTATGTCTGACCCCGGAATTTGTGATGGGACGGTGTGGAGGGAGTTTCAATATGTGTCTGACCCCGGCAATGTGTGATGGGACGGTTTGGATGGAGATCCACTCTGTGTCTGACCCCGGGTTTTTGTGATGGGACGGTGAGGAGGGAGATTCACTCTGTTTCTGACCCCGGCAATGTGTGATGGGACGGTTTGGATGGAGTTTCACTCAGTGTCTGACCCCGGGAGTTTATGATGGGTCGGTGTGGATGGGGATTCACTCTGTGTCTTACCCCGGGAACGTGTGATGGGACGGTTTGGATGGAGGTTCACTCAGAGCCTGACCCCGGAAGTGTGTGATGGGACGGTGAAGAGGGAGATTCACTCTATGTCTGACCCCGGGAGTATGTGATGGGACGGTTTGGATGGAGATTCACTCTGTGACTGTCCCCGGGCTTTTGTGATGGGACGGTGAGGAGGGAGATTCACTCTGTGTCTGACCCCGGGAACGTGTGATGGGACGGTTTGTATGGAGTTTCAATCTCTATCTGACCCCGGGCTTTTGTGATGGGACGGTGTGGAGGGAGATTCACTCTGGGTCTCACCCCGGGAACGTGTGATGCGACGGTTGGATGCAGACTCACTCTGTGTCTGACCCCGGGAGTGTGTGATGGGAGGGTGAGGAGGGAGATTTACTCTTTGCCAGACCCCGGGAGTTTGTGATGGGATGGTGTGGAAGGAGATTCACTCTGTTTCTGATCCCGGGAATGTGTGATGGGACGGTTTGGATGGAGGTTCACTCAGTGTCTGACCACGGGCTTTTGTGATGAGACGGTGTGGAGGGAGATTCACTCTGTGTCTGACCCCGGGAGTTTGTGATGGGACGGTTTGTATGGAGATTCACTCTGTGTCTGACCCCGGGAAAGTGTGATGGGACGGTTTGGATGGAGATTCACTCTGTGTCTGACCCCGGGAAAGTGTGATGGGACGGTTTGGATGGAGATTCACTCTGTGACTGACCCCGGGCTTTTGTGATGGGACGGTGTGGATGGCGATTCACTCTGTGTCTGACCCCGGGAAAGTATGACGGGGCGGTTTGGATGGAGGTTCACTCTGTGTCTGACCCCGGGCTTTTGTGATGGGACGGTGTGGAGGGAGATTCACTCTGTGTCTGACCCAGGAAGTGTGTGTTGGTACGGTTTGTATGGAAATTCACTCTGTGTCAGACCCCGGGAGAGTGTGATGGGACGGTGAGGAGGGAGATTCACTCTGTTTCTGACCCCGAGAGATTGTGATGGAAATGTGTGGATGCAGATTCACTCTATGTCTGACCCCGGAATTTGTGATGGGACGGTGTGGAGGGAGTTTCAATCTGTGTCTGACCCCGGCAATGTGTGATGGGACGGTTTGGATGGAGATCCACTCTGTGTCTGACCCCGGGTTTTTGTGATGGGACGGTGAGGAGGGAGATTCACTCTGTGTCTGACCCCGGCAATGTGTGATGGGACGGTTTGGATGGAGATTCACTCTGTGACTGTCCCCGGGCTTTTGTGATGGGACGGTGAGGAGGGAGATTCTCTCTGTGTCTGACCCCGGGAACGTGTGATGGGACGGGTTGGATGGAGTTTCAATCTCTATCTGACCCCGGGCTTTTGTAATGGGACGGTGTGGAGGGAGATTCACTCTGTGTCAGACCCGTGAGTTTGTGATGGGCCGGTGTGTATGGAGATTCACTTTGTGTCTGACCCCTGTCTTTTGTGATGGGCCGGTGTGTATGGAGATTCACTTTGTGTCTGACACCGGGAGTTTGTGATGTGATGGTGTGGAAGGAGATTCACTCTGTGTCTGAACCCGGCAAGGTGTGATGGGACGGTTTGGATGGAGGTTCACTCAGTGTCTGACCCCGGGCTTCTGTGATGGGATTGTGTGGAGGGAGATTCACTTTGTCTTTGACCCCGGGAGTTTGTGATGAGACGGTGTGGATGGAGATTCACTGTGTGTCTGACCCCGTGAAAGTGTGATGGGACTGTCTGGATGGAGATTCACTCTGTGTCTGACCCCGGGAAAGTATGATGGGACGGGTTGGATGGAGATTCACTCTGTGTCTGACCCCGGAAGTTTGTGATGGGTCGGTGTGGATGGAGATTCACTCTCTGTCTGACCCCGGGAATATGTGATGGGACGGTAAGGATGGAGATTCAATCTGTTTCTGACACCGAGAGTTTGTGATGGAAATGTGTGGATGCAGATTCACTCTATGTCTGACCACGGAATTTGTGATGGGACGGTGTGGAGAGAGTTTCAATATGTGTCTGACCCCGGCAATGTGTGATGGGACGGTTTGGATGGAGATCCACTCTGTGTCTGACCCCGGGTTTTTGTTATGGGACGGTGAGGAGGGAGATTCACTCTGTTTCTGACCCCGGCAATGTGTGATGGGACGGTTTGGATGGAGTTTCACTCTGTGTCTTACCCCGGGAACGTGTGATGGGACGGTTTGGATGGAGGTTCACTCAGAGTCTGAACCCGGAAGTGTGTGATGGGACGGTGAGGAGGGAGATTCACTCTGTGTCTGACCCCGGGAACGTGTGATGGGACGGTTTGGATGGAGGTTGACTCAGAGTCTGACCCCGGAAGTGTGTGATGGGACGGTGAAGAGGGAGATTCACTCAGTGTCTGACCCCGGGCTTTTGTGATGGGACGGTGAGGAGGGAGATTCAGTCTGTGTCAGACCCCGGGAACGTGTGATGGGACGGGTTGGATGGAGTTTCAATCTCTATCTGACCCCGGGCTTTTGTGATTGGACGGTGTGGAGGGAGATTCACTCTGGGTCTCACCCCGGGAACGTGTGATGCGACGGTTGGATGCAGATTCACTCTGTATCTGACCCCGGGAGTGTGTGATGGGACGGTGAGGAGGGAGATTTACTCTTTGCCTGACCCCGGGAGTTTGTGATGGGATGGTGTGGAAGGAGATTCACTCTGTTTCTGACCCCGGTAATGTGTGCTGGGAAGGTTTGGATGGAGGTTCACTCAGTGTCTGACCACGGGAGTTTGTGTTGGGACGGTTTGGACGGAGATTTACTCTGTGTCTGACCCCGGGAAAGTGTGATGGGACGGTTTGGATGGAGATTCACTCTGTGTCTGACCCCGGGAAAGTGTGATGGGACGGTTTGGATGGAGATTCACTCTGTGTCTGACCCCGGGCTTTTGTGATGGGACGGTGTGGATGGAGATTCACTCTGTGTCTGACCCCCGGGAAAGTATGACGGGACGGTTTGGATGGAGGTTCACTCTGTGTCTGACCCCGGGCTTTTGTGATGGGACGGTGTGGAGGGAGATTCACTCTGTGTCTGACCCCGGGAGTGTGTGTTGGGACGGTGAGGAGGGAGTTTCACTCTCTGTCTGATCCCGGGACCTTGTGATGGGACTGTTTTTATGGAGATTCACTCTGTGTCAGACCCCGGGAGAGTGTGATGGGACGGTGAGGAGGGAGATTCACTCTGTTTCTGACCCCGAGAGTTTGTGATGGAAATGTGTGGATGCAGATTCACTCTATGTCTGACCCCGGAATTTGTGATGGGACGGTGTGGAGGGAGTTTCAATCTGTGTCTGACCCCGGCAATGTGTGATGGGACGGTTTGGATGGAGGTCCACTCTGTGTCTGACCCCGGGTTTTTGTGATGGGACGGTGGGGAGGGAGATTCACTCTGTGTCTGACCCCGGCAATGTGTGATGGGACGGTTTGGATGGAGATTCACTCTGTGACTGTCCCCGGGCTTTTGTGATGGGACGGTGAGGAGGGAGATTCACTCTGTGTCTGACCCCGGGAACGTGTGATGGGACGGTTTGGATGGAGGTTCACTCAGAGTCTGACCCCGGAAGTGTGTGATGGGACGGTGAAGAGGGAGATTCACTCAGTGTCTGACCCCGTGAGTTTGTGATGGGCCGGTGTGTATGGAGATTCACTTTGTGTCTGTCCCCGGTCTTTTGTGATGGGACTGTGTGTAGGGAGATTCACCCTGTGTCTGACCCCGGAAGTATGTGATGGGACGGTGAGGAGGGAGATTCACTCTGTGTCTGACACCGGGAGTTTGTGATGTGATGGTGTGGAAGGAGATTCACTCTGTGTCTGAACCCGGCAATGTGTGATGGGACGGTTTGGATGGAGGTTCACTCTGTGTCTGACCCCGGGCTTTTGTGATGGGACGGTGTGGAGGGAGATTCACTCTGTGTCTGACCCCGGGCTTTTGTGATGGGACGGTGTGGAGGGAGATTCACTCTGTGTCTGACCCCGGGCTTTTGTGATGGGACGGTGTGGAGGGAGATTCACTCTGTGTCTGACCCAGGAAGTGTGTGTTGGGACGGTGCATAGGGGGATACACTCTGTGTCTGACCCCGGGAGTGTGTGTTGGGACCGTGAGGAGGGTCTTTCACTCTGTGTCTGATCCCGGGACCGTATTGATGGGACGGTTTGGATGGAGGTTCACTCAGAGTCTGACCCCGGAAGTGTGTGATGGGACGGTGAAGAGGGAGATTCACTCAGTGTCTGACCCCGGGCTTTTGTGTTGGGACGGTGAGGAGGGAGATTCACTCTGTGTCAGACCCAGGGAACTTGTGATGGGACGGGTTGGATGGAGTTTCAATCTCTATCTGACCCCGGGCTTCTGTGATGCGACGGTGTGGAGGGAGATTCACTCTGTGTCAGACCCCATGAGTCTGTGATGGGCCGGTTTGTATGGAGATTCACTCTGTGTCTGACCCCGGAAGATTGTGATGGGTCGGTGTGTATGGAGATTCACTCTGTGTCTGACCCCGGGAATATGTGATGGGACGGTGAGGAGGAAGATTCACTCTGTTTCTGACACCGAGAGTTTGTGATGGAAATGTGTGGATGCAGATTCACTCTATGTCTGACCCCGGAATTTGTGATGGGACGGTGTGGAGGGAGTTTCAATATGTGTCTGACCCCGGCAATGTGTGATGGGACGGTTTGGATGGAGATCCACTCTGTGTCTGACCCCGGGTTTTTGTGATGGGACGGTGAGGAGGGAGATTCACTCTGTTTCTGACCCCGGCAATGTGTGATGGGACGGTTTGGATGGAGTTTCACTCAGTGTCTGACCCCGGGAGTTTATGATGGGTCGGTGTGGATGGAGATTCACTCTGTGTCTTACCCCGGGAACGTGTGATGGGACGGTTTGGATGGAGGTTCACTCAGAGCCTGACCCCGGAAGTGTGTGATGGGACGGTGAAGAGGGAGATTCACTCTATGTCTGACCCCGGGAGTATGTGATGGGACGGTTTGGATGGAGATTCACTCTGTGACTGTCCCCGGGCTTTTGTGATGGGACGGTGAGGAGGGAGATTCACTCTGTGTCTGACCCCGGGAACGTGTGATGGGACGGTTTGTATGGAGTTTCAATCTCTATCTGACCCCGGGCTTTTGTGATGGGACGGTGTGGAGGGAGATTCACTCTGGGTCTCACCCCGGGAACGTGTGATGCGACGGTTGGATGCAGACTCACTCTGTGTCTGACCCCGGGAGTGTGTGATGGGAGGGTGAGGAGGGAGATTTACTCTTTGCCAGACCCCGGGAGTTTGTGATGGGATGGTGTGGAAGGAGATTCACTCTGTTTCTGATCCCGGGAATGTGTGATGGGACGGTTTGGATGGAGGTTCACTCAGTGTCTGACCACGGGCTTTTGTGATGAGACGGTGTGGAGGGAGATTCACTCTGTGTCTGACCCCGGGAGTTTGTGATGGGACGGTTTGTATGGAGATTCACTCTGTGTCTGACCCCGGGAAAGTGTGATGGGACGGTTTGGATGGAGATTCACTCTGTGTCTGACCCCGGGAAAGTGTGATGGGACGGTTTGGATGGAGATTCACTCTGTGACTGACCCCGGGCTTTTGTGATGGGACGGTGTGGATGGCGATTCACTCTGTGTCTGACCCCGGGAAAGTATGACGGGGCGGTTTGGATGGAGGTTCACTCTGTGTCTGACCCCGGGCTTTTGTGATGGGACGGTGTGGAGGGAGATTCACTCTGTGTCTGACCCAGGAAGTGTGTGTTGGTACGGTTTGTATGGAAATTCACTCTGTGTCAGACCCCGGGAGAGTGTGATGGGACGGTGAGGAGGGAGATTCACTCTGTTTCTGACCCCGAGAGATTGTGATGGAAATGTGTGGATGCAGATTCACTCTATGTCTGACCCCGGAATTTGTGATGGGACGGTGTGGAGGGAGTTTCAATCTGTGTCTGACCCCGGCAATGTGTGATGGGACGGTTTGGATGGAGATCCACTCTGTGTCTGACCCCGGGTTTTTGTGATGGGACGGTGAGGAGGGAGATTCACTCTGTGTCTGACCCCGGCAATGTGTGATGGGACGGTTTGGATGGAGATTCACTCTGTGACTGTCCCCGGGCTTTTGTGATGGGACGGTGAGGAGGGAGATTCTCTCTGTGTCAGACCCCGGGAACGTGTGATGGGACGGGTTGGATGGAGTTTCAATCTCTATCTGACCCCGGGCTTTTGTAATGGGACGGTGTGGAGGGAGATTCACTCTGTGTCAGACCCGTGAGTTTGTGATGGGCCGGTGTGTATGGAGATTCACTTTGTGTCTGACCCCTGTCTTTTGTGATGGGCCGGTGTGTATGGAGATTCACTTTGTGTCTGACACCGGGAGTTTGTGATGTGATGGTGTGGAAGGAGATTCACTCTGTGTCTGAACCCGGCAAGGTGTGATGGGACGGTTTGGATGGAGGTTCACTCAGTGTCTGACCCCGGGCTTCTGTGATGGGATTGTGTGGAGGGAGATTCACTTTGTCTTTGACCCCGGGAGTTTGTGATGAGACGGTGTGGATGGAGATTCACTGTGTGTCTGACCCCGTGAAAGTGTGATGGGACTGTCTGGATGGAGATTCACTCTGTGTCTGACCCCGGGAAAGTATGATGGGACGGGTTGGATGGAGATTCACTCTGTGTCTGACCCCGGAAGTTTGTGATGGGTCGGTGTGGATGGAGATTCACTCTCTGTCTGACCCCGGGAATATGTGATGGGACGGTAAGGATGGAGATTCAATCTGTTTCTGACACCGAGAGTTTGTGATGGAAATGTGTGGATGCAGATTCACTCTATGTCTGACCACGGAATTTGTGATGGGACGGTGTGGAGAGAGTTTCAATATGTGTCTGACCCCGGCAATGTGTGATGGGACGGTTTGGATGGAGATCCACTCTGTGTCTGACCCCGGGTTTTTGTGATGGGACGGTGAGGAGGGAGATTCACTCTGTTTCTGACCCCGGCAATGTGTGATGGGACGGTTTGGATGGAGTTTCACTCTGTGTCTTACCCCGGGAACGTGTGATGGGACGGTTTGGATGGAGGTTCACTCAGAGTCTGAACCCGGAAGTGTGTGATGGGACGGTGAGGAGGGAGATTCACTCTGTGTCTGACCCCGGGAACGTGTGATGGGACGGTTTGGATGGAGGTTGACTCAGAGTCTGACCCCGGAAGTGTGTGATGGGACGGTGAAGAGGGAGATTCACTCAGTGTCTGACCCCGGGCTTTTGTGATGGGACGGTGAGGAGGGAGATTCAGTCTGTGTCAGACCCCGGGAACGTGTGATGGGACGGGTTGGATGGAGTTTCAATCTCTATCTGACCCCGGGCTTTTGTGATTGGACGGTGTGGAGGGAGATTCACTCTGGGTCTCACCCCGGGAACGTGTGATGCGACGGTTGGATGCAGATTCACTCTGTATCTGACCCCGGGAGTGTGTGATGGGACGGTGAGGAGGGAGATTTACTCTTTGCCTGACCCCGGGAGTTTGTGATGGGATGGTGTGGAAGGAGATTCACTCTGTTTCTGACCCCGGTAATGTGTGATGGGACGGTGTGGAGGGAGTTTCAATCTGTGTCTGACCCCGGCAATGTGTGATGGGACGGTTTGGATGGAGGTCCACTCTGTGTCTGACCCCGGGTTTTTGTGATGGGACGGTGGGGAGGGAGATTCACTCTGTGTCTGACCCCGGCAATGTGTGATGGGACGGTTTGGATGGAGATTCACTCTGTGACTGTCCCCGGGCTTTTGTGATGGGACGGTGAGGAGGGAGATTCACTCTGTGTCTGACCCCGGGAACGTGTGATGGGACGGTTTGGATGGAGGTTCACTCAGAGTCTGACCCCGGAAGTGTGTGATGGGACGGTGAAGAGGGAGATTCACTCAGTGTCTGACCCCGTGAGTTTGTGATGGGCCGGTGTGTATGGAGATTCACTTTGTGTCTGTCCCCGGTCTTTTGTGATGGGACTGTGTGTAGGGAGATTCACCCTGTGTCTGACCCCGGAATTATGTGATGGGACGGTGAGGAGGGAGATTCACTCTGTGTCTGACACCGGGAGTTTGTGATGTGATGGTGTGGAAGGAGATTCACTCTGTGTCTGAACCCGGCAATGTGTGATGGGACGGTTTGGATGGAGGTTCACTCAGTGTCTGACCCCGGGCTTCTGTGATGGGATTGTGTGGAGGGAGATTCACTTTGTCTTTGACCCCGGGAGTTTGTGATGGGAAGGTGTGGATGGAGATTCACTGTGTGTCTGACCCCGTGAAAGTGTGATGGGACTGTTTGGATGGAGATTCACTCTGTGTCTGACCCCGGGCTTTTGTGATGGGACGGTGTGGATGGAGATTCACTCTGTGTCTGACCCCGGGAGTGTGTGATGGGACGGTGAGCAGGGAGATTTACTCCTTGTTTGACCCCGGGAGTTTGTGATGGAAAGGTGTGGATGCAGATTCACTCTATTTCTGACCCCTGGAATTTGTGATCGGATGGTGTGGAAGGAGAATCACTCTGTGTCTGACCCCGGGAATGTGTGATGGGACAGTTTGGATGGAGGTTCACTCAGTGTCTGACCCCGGGCTTTTGTGATGGGACGGTGTGGAGGCAGATTCACTCAGTGTCTGAACCCGGGAGTTTGTGATGGGACGGTGTGGATGGAGATTCACTCAGTGTCTGACCCCGGGAAAGTGAGATGGGACGCTTTGGATGGAGATTCACTCTGTGTCTGACCCCGGGCTTTTGTGATGGGACGGTGTGGATGGAGATTCACTCTGTGTCTGACCCCGGGAAAGTATGATGGGACGGTTTGGATGGAGGTTGACTCTGTGTCTGACCCCGGGCTTTTTGATGGGACGGTGTGGAGGCAGATTCACTCTGTGTCTGACCCCGGGAGTTTGTGATGGGACGGTGTGGATGGAGATTCACTCTGCGTCTGACCCCGGGAAAGTGTGATTTGACGGTTTGGATGGAGATTCACTCTGTGTCTGACCCCGTGCTTTTGTGATGGGACGGTGTGGATGGAGATTCCCTCTGTGTCTGACTTCTGGAAAGTATGATGGGACGGTTTGGATGGAGGTTGACTCAATGTCTAACCCCGGGCTTTTGTGATGGGACGGTGAGGAGGGAGATTCACTCTGTGTCTGACCCCGGGAGTGTGTATTGGGACGGTGAGAAGGGAGTTTCACTCTGTGTCCGACCCCGGGACCGTGTGATGGGACTGTTTTGATGGAGATTCACTCTGTGTCAGACCCCGGGAGTGTGTGATGGGACGGTGAGGAGGGAGATTCACTCTGTTTCTGACCCCGGGAATTTGAGATCGAAATGTGTGGATGCAGATTCACTCTATGTCTGACCCCGGAATTTGTGATGGGACGGTGTGAGGGAGATTCAATCTGCGTCTGGACCCTGGCTTTTGTGATGGGACGGTGAGGAGGGAGATTCACTCTGTGTCTGACCCCGGGACCGTGTGATGGGACGTTTTGGATGGAGATTCACTCTGTGTCAGACCCCGGGAGTGTGTGATGGATAGGTGTGGATGCAGATTCACTCTATGTCTGACCCCGGGAAATTGTGATGGGACGGTGTGGAGGGAGATTCAATCTGAGTCTGACCACGGCAATGTGTGATGGGACGGTTTGGATGGAGATTCACCCTGTGTCTGACCCCGGGCTTTTGTGATGGGACGGTGAGGAGGGAGATTCAATCTGTGTCTGACCCCGGGAAAGTGTGATGGGACGGTTTGGATTGAGGTTCACTCTGAGTCTGAACGCGGGCGTGTGTGATGCGACGGTGAAGAGGGAGATTCACTCTGTGTCTGACTCCGGGCTTCTGTGATGGGCCGGTGTGTATGGAGATTCACTTTGTGTCTGATCCCGGTCTTTTGTGATGGGACGGTGTGGATGGAGATTCACTCTGAGTCTGACCACGGCAATGTGTGATGGGACGGTTTGGATGGAGATTCACCCTGTGTCTGACCCCGGGCTTTTGTGATGGGACGGTGAGGAGTGAGATTCAATCTGTGTCTGACCCCGGGAAAGTGTGATGGGACGGTTTGTATTGAGGTTCACTCTGAGTCGGAACCCGGGCATGTGTGATGCGACGGCGAAGAGGGAGATTCACTCTGTGTCTGACTCCGGGAGATTGTGATGGGACGGTGTGGAGGGAGATTCAATCTGAGTCTGACCACGGCAATGTGTGATGGGACGGTTTGGATGGAGATTCACCCTGTGTCTGACCCCGGGCTTTTGTGATGGGACGGTGAGGAGTGAGATTCAATCTGTGTCTGACCCCGGGAAAGTGTGATGGGACGGTTTGGATTGAGGTTCACTCTGAGTCTGAACCCGGGCGTGTGTGATGCGACGGTGAAGAGGGAGATTCACTCTGTGTCTCACTCCGGGCTTTTGTGATGGGCCGGTGTGTATGGAGATTCACTTTGTGTCTGATCCCGGTCTTTTTTGATGGGACGGTGTGGATGGAAATTCACTCTGTGTCTGACCCCGGAAGTGTGTGATGGTACGGTGAGGAGGGCGATTCACTCTGTGTCTGACCCCGGGAGTGTGTGATGGGACGGTGAGGAGGGAGATTTACCCCTTGTCTGACCCCGGGAATTTGTGATGGAAAGGTGTGGATGCAGATTCACTCTATGTCTGACCCCTGGAATTTGTGATCGGATGGTGTGGAAGGAGATTCACTCTGTGTCTGACCCCGGGAATGTGTAACGGGACAGTTTGGATGGAGGTTCACTCAGTGTCTGACCCCGGGCTTTTGTGATGGGACGGTGTGGAGGCAGATTCACTCTGTGTCTGACCCCGGGAGTTTGTGATGGGACGGTGTGGATGGAGATTCACTCTGTGTCTGACCCCGGGCTTTTGTGATGGGACGGTGTGGATGGAGATTCACTCTGTGTCTGTCTCCGGGAAAGTATGATGGGACGGTTTGGATGGAGGTTGACTCAATGTCTAACGCCGGGCTTTTGTGATGGGAAGGTGTGGAGGCAGATTCACTCTGTGTCTGACCCCGGGAGATTGTGATGGGACGGTGAGGAGGGAGATTCACTCTGTTTCTGACCCCGGGAATTTGAGATCGAAATGTGTGGATGCAGATTCACTCTATGTCTGTCCCCGGATATTGTGATGGGACGATGTGAAGGGAGATTCAATCTGCGTCTGAACCCTGGCTTTTGAGATGGGACGGTGAGGAGGGAGATTCACTCTGTGTCTGACCCCGGGACCGTGTGATGGGACGTTTTAGATGGAGATTCACTCTGTGTCAGACCCCGGGAGTGTGTGATGGATAGGTGTGGATGCAGATTCACTTTGTGTCAGATCCCGGTCTTTTGTGATGGGACGGTGTGGATGGAGATTCACTCTGTGTCTGACCCCGGAAGTGTGTGATGGTGCGGTGAGGAGGGCGATTCACTCTGTGTCTGACCCCGGGAGTGTGTGATGGGACGGTGAGGAGGGAGATTTACTCCTTGTCTGACCCCGGGAGTTTGTGATGGGACGGTGAGGAGGGAGATTCACTCTGTGTCTGACCCCGGGACCGTGTGTGGGGACGTTTTGGATGGAGATTCACTCTGTGTCAGACCACTGGAGTGTGTGATGGATAGGTGTGGATGCAGATTCACTCTATGTCTGACCCCGGGAAATTGTGATGGGACGGTGTGGAGGGAGATTCAATCTGAGTCTGACCACGGCAATGTGTGATGGGACGGTTTGGATGGAGAATCACCCTGTGTCTGACCACGGGCTTTTGTGATGGGACGATGAGGAGGGAGATTCAATCTGTGTCTGACCCCTGGAAAGTGTGATGGGACGGTTTGGATTGAGGTTCTCTCTGAGTCTGAACACGGGCGTGTGTGATGCGACGGTGAAGAGGGAGATTCACTCTGTGTCTGACTCCGGGCTTTTGTGATGGGCCGGTGTGTATGGAGATTCACTTTGTGTCTGATCCCGGTCTTTTGTGATGGGACGGTGTGGATGGAGATTCACTCTGTGTCTGACCCCGGGAGTGTGTGATGGGACGGTGAGGAGGGAGATTTACTCCTTGTTTGACCCCGGGAGTTTGTGATGGAAAGGTGTGGATGCAGATTCACTCTATTTCTGACCCCTGGAATTTTTGATCGGATGGTGTGGAAGGAGATTCACTCTGTGTCTGACCACGGGAATGTGTGATGGGACAGTTTGGATGGAGGTTCACTCAGTGTCTGACCCCGGGCTTTTGTGATGGGACGGTGTGGAGGAAGATTCACTCTGTGTCTGACCCCGGGAGTTTGTGATGGGACGGTGTGGATGGAGATTCACTCAGTGTCTGACCCCGGGAAAGTGAGATGGGACGCTTTGGATGGGGATTCACTCTGTGTCTGACCCCGGGCTTTTGTGATGGGACGGTGTGGATGGAGATTCACTCTGTGTCTGACCCCGGGAAAGTATGATGGGACGGTTTGGATGGAGGTTGACTCTGTGTCTGACCCCGGGCTTTTGTGATGGGACGGTGTGGAGGCAGATTCACTCTGTGTCTGACCCCGGGAGTTTGTGATGGGACGGTGTGGATGGAGATTCACTCTGTGTCTGACCCCGGGAAAGTGTGATTTGACGGTTTGGATGGAGATTCACTCTGTGTCTGACCCCGTGCTTTTGTGATGGGACGGTGTGGATGGAGATTCCCTCTGTGTCTGACTTCTGGAAAGTATGATGGGACGGTTTGGATGGAGGTTGACTCAATGTCTAACCCCGGGCTTTTGTGATGGGACGGTGAGGAGGGAGATTCACTCTGTGTCTGACCCCGGGTGTGTGTGTTGGGACGGTGAGAAGGGAGTTTCACTCTGTGTCCGACCCCGGGACCGTGTGATGGGACTGTTATGATGGAGATTCACTCTGTGTCAGACCCCGGGAGTGTGTGATGGGACGGTGAGGAGGGAGATTCACTCTGTTTCTGACCCCGGGAATTTGAGATCGAAATGTGTGGATGCAGATTCACTCTATGTCTGACCCCGGAATTTGTGATGGGACGGTGTGAGGGAGATTCAATCTGCGTCTGGACCCTGGCTTTTTTGATGGGACGGTGAGGAGGGAGATTCACTCTGTGTCTGACCCCGGGACCGTGTGATGGGACGTTTTGGATGGAGATTCACTCTGTGTCAGACCCCGGGGGTGTGTGATGGATAGGTGTGGATGCAGATTCACTCTATGTCTGACCCCGGGAAATTGTGATGGGACGGTGTGGAGGGAGATTCAATCTGAGTCTGACCACGGCAATGTGTGTTGGGACGGTTTGGATGGAGATTCACCCTGTGTCTGACCCCGGGCTTTTGTGATGGGACGGTGAGGAGGGAGATTCAATCTGTGTCTGACCCCGGGAAAGTGTGATGGGACGGTTTGGATTGAGGTTCACTCTGAGTCTGAACGCGGGCGTGTGTGATGCGACGGTGAAGAGGGAGATTCACTCTGTGTCTGACTCCGGGCTTCTGTGATGGGCCGGTGTGTATGGAGATTCACTTTGTGTCTGATCCCGGTCTTTTGTGATGGGACGGTGTGGATGGAGATTCACTCTGAGTCTGACCACGGCAATGTGTGATGGGACGGTTTGGATGGAGATTCACCCTGTGTCTGACCCCGGGCTTTTGTGATGGGACGGTGAGGAGTGAGATTCAATCTGTGTCTGACCCCGGGAAAGTGTGATGGGACGGTTTGGATTGAGGTTCACTCTGAGTCGGAACCCGGGCATGTGTGATGCGACGGTGAAGAGGGAGATTCACTCTGTGTCTGACTCCGGGAGATTGTGATGGGACGGTGTGGAGGGAGATTCAGTCTGAGTCTGACCACGGCAATGTGTGATGGGACGGTTTGGATGGAGATTCACCCTGTGTCTGACCCCGGGCTTTTGTGATGGGACGGTGAGGAGTGAGATTCAATCTGTGTCTGACCCCGGGAAAGTGTGATGGGACGGTTTGGATTGAGGTTCACTCTGAGTCTGAAGCCGGGCGTGTGTGATGCGACGGTGAAGAGGGAGATTCACTCTGTGTCTGACTCCGGGCTTTTGTGATGGGCCGGTGTGTATGGAGATTCACTTTGTGTCTGATCCCGGTCTTTTGTGATGGGACGGTGTGGATGGAAATTCACTCTGTGTCTGACCCCGGAAGTGTGTGATGGTACGGTGAGGAGGGCAATTCACTCTGTGTCTGACCCCGGGAGTGTGTGATGGGACGGTGAGGAGGGAGATTTACCCCTTGTCTGACCCCGGGAGTTTGTGATGGAAAGGTGTGGATGCAGATTCACTCTATGTCTGACCACAGGAATTTGTGATCGGATGGTGTGGAAGGAGATTCACTCTGTGTCTGACCCCGGGAATGTGTAACGGGACAGTTTGGATGGACGTTCACTCAGTGTCTGACCCCGGGCTTTTGTGATGGGACGGTGTGGAGGCAGATTCACTCTGTGTCTGACCCCGGGAGTTTGTGATGGGACGGTGTGGATGGAGATTCACTCTGTGTCTGACCCCGGGCTTTTGTGATGGGACGGTGTGGATGGAGATTCACTCTGTGTCTGACTCCGGGAAAGTATGATGGGACGGTTTGGATGGAGGTTGACTCAATGTCTAACGCCGGGCTTTTGTGATGGGACGGTGTGGAGGCAGATTCACTCTGTGTCTGACCCCGGGAGATTGTGATGGGACGGTGAGGAAGGAGATTCTCTCTGTTTCTGACCCCGGGAATTTGAGATCGAAATGTGTGGATGCAGAATCACTCTATGTCTGTCCCCGGATATTGTGATGGGACGGTGTGGATGGAGATTCACTCTGTGTCTGACTCCGGGAAAGTATGATGGGACGGTTTGGATGGAGGTTGACTCAATGTCTAACGCCGGGCTTTTGTGATGGGACGGTGTGGAGGCAGATTCACTCTGTGTCTGACCCCGTGAGATCGTGATGGGACGGTGAGGAAGGAGATTCACTCTGTTTCTGACACCGGGAATTTGAGATCGAAATGTGTGGATGCAGATTCACTCTATGTATGTCCCCGGATATTGTGATGGGACGGTGTGAAGGGAGATTCAATCTGCGTCTGAACCCTGGCTTTTGTGATGGGACGGTGAGGAGGGAGATTCACTCTGTGTCTGACCCCGGGACCGTGAGATGGGACGTTTTAGATGGAGATTCACTCTGTGTCAGACCCCGGGAGTGTGTGATGGATAGGTGTGGATGCAGATTCACTCTATGTCTGACCCCGGGAAATTGTGATGGGACGGTGTGGAGGGAGATTCAATCTGAGTCTGACCACGGCAATGTGTGATGGGACGGTTTGGATGGAGAATCACCCTGTGTCTGACCACGGGCTTTTGTGATGGGACGATGAGGAGGGAGATTCAATCTGTGTCTGACCCCGGGAAAGTGTGATTTGACGGTTTGGATGGAGATTCACTCTGTGTCTGACCCCGTGCTTTTGTGATGGGACGGTGTGGATGGAGATTCCCTCTGTGTCTGACTTCTGGAAAGTATGATGGGACGGTTTGGATGGAGGTTGACTCAATGTCTAACCCCGGGCTTTTGTGATGGGACGGTGAGGAGGGAGATTCACTCTGTGTCTGACCCCGGGTGTGTGTGTTGGGACGGTGAGAAGGGAGTTTCACTCTGTGTCCGACCCCGGGACCGTGTGATGGGACTGTTATGATGGAGATTCACTCTGTGTCAGACCCCGGGAGTGTGTGATGGGACGGTGAGGAGGGAGATTCACTCTGTTTCTGACCCCGGGAATTTGAGATCGAAATGTGTGGATGCAGATTCACTCTATGTCTGACCCCGGAATTTGTGATGGGACGGTGTGAGGGAGATTCAATCTGCGTCTGGACCCTGGCTTTTTTGATGGGACGGTGAGGAGGGAGATTCACTCTGTGTCTGACCCCGGGACCGTGTGATGGGACGTTTTGGATGGAGATTCACTCTGTGTCAGACCCCGGGGGTGTGTGATGGATAGGTGTGGATGCAGATTCACTCTATGTCTGACCCCGGGAAATTGTGATGGGACGGTGTGGAGGGAGATTCAATCTGAGTCTGACCACGGCAATGTGTGTTGGGACGGTTTGGATGGAGATTCACCCTGTGTCTGACCCCGGGCTTTTGTGATGGGACGGTGAGGAGGGAGATTCAATCTGTGTCTGACCCCGGGAAAGTGTGATGGGACGGTTTGGATTGAGGTTCACTCTGAGTCTGAACGCGGGCGTGTGTGATGCGACGGTGAAGAGGGAGATTCACTCTGTGTCTGACTCCGGGCTTCTGTGATGGGCCGGTGTGTATGGAGATTCACTTTGTGTCTGATCCCGGTCTTTTGTGATGGGACGGTGTGGATGGAGATTCACTCTGAGTCTGACCACGGCAATGTGTGATGGGACGGTTTGGATGGAGATTCACCCTGTGTCTGACCCCGGGCTTTTGTGATGGGACGGTGAGGAGTGAGATTCAATCTGTGTCTGACCCCGGGAAAGTGTGATGGGACGGTTTGTATTGAGGTTCACTCTGAGTCGGAACCCGGGCATGTGTGATGCGACGGCGAAGAGGGAGATTCACTCTGTGTCTGACTCCGGGAGATTGTGATGGGACGGTGTGGAGGGAGATTCAATCTGAGTCTGACCACGGCAATGTGTGATGGGACGGTTTGGATGGAGATTCACCCTGTGTCTGACCCCGGGCTTTTGTGATGGGACGGTGAGGAGTGAGATTCAATCTGTGTCTGACCCCGGGAAAGTGTGATGGGACGGTTTGGATTGAGGTTCACTCTGAGTCTGAACCCGGGCGTGTGTGATGCGACGGTGAAGAGGGAGATTCACTCTGTGTCTCACTCCGGGCTTTTGTGATGGGCCGGTGTGTATGGAGATTCACTTTGTGTCTGATCCCGGTCTTTTTTGATGGGACGGTGTGGATGGAAATTCACTCTGTGTCTGACCCCGGAAGTGTGTGATGGTACGGTGAGGAGGGCGATTCACTCTGTGTCTGACCCCGGGAGTGTGTGATGGGACGGTGAGGAGGGAGATTTACCCCTTGTCTGACCCCGGGAATTTGTGATGGAAAGGTGTGGATGCAGATTCACTCTATGTCTGACCCCTGGAATTTGTGATCGGATGGTGTGGAAGGAGATTCACTCTGTGTCTGACCCCGGGAATGTGTAACGGGACAGTTTGGATGGAGGTTCACTCAGTGTCTGACCCCGGGCTTTTGTGATGGGACGGTGTGGAGGCAGATTCACTCTGTGTCTGACCCCGGGAGTTTGTGATGGGACGGTGTGGATGGAGATTCACTCTGTGTCTGACCCCGGGCTTTTGTGATGGGACGGTGTGGATGGAGATTCACTCTGTGTCTGTCTCCGGGAAAGTATGATGGGACGGTTTGGATGGAGGTTGACTCAATGTCTAACGCCGGGCTTTTGTGATGGGACGGTGTGGAGGCAGATTCACTCTGTGTCTGACCCCGGGAGATTGTGATGGGACGGTGAGGAGGGAGATTCACTCTGTTTCTGACCCCGGGAATTTGAGATCGAAATGTGTGGATGCAGATTCACTCTATGTCTGTCCCCGGATATTGTGATGGGACGATGTGAAGGGAGATTCAATCTGCGTCTGAACCCTGGCTTTTGAGATGGGACGGTGAGGAGGGAGATTCACTCTGTGTCTGACCCCGGGACCGTGTGATGGGACGTTTTAGATGGAGATTCACTCTGTGTCAGACCCCGGGAGTGTGTGATGGATAGGTGTGGATGCAGATTCACTTTGTGTCAGATCCCGGTCTTTTGTGATGGGACGGTGTGGATGGAGATTCACTCTGTGTCTGACCCCGGAAGTGTGTGATGGTGCGGTGAGGAGGGCGATTCACTCTGTGTCTGACCCCGGGAGTGTGTGATGGGACGGTGAGGAGGGAGATTTACTCCTTGTCTGACCCCGGGAGTTTGTGATGGGACGGTGAGGAGGGAGATTCACTCTGTGTCTGACCCCGGGACCGTGTGTGGGGACGTTTTGGATGGAGATTCACTCTGTGTCAGACCACTGGAGTGTGTGATGGATAGGTGTGGATGCAGATTCACTCTATGTCTGACCCCGGGAAATTGTGATGGGACGGTGTGGAGGGAGATTCAATCTGAGTCTGACCACGGCAATGTGTGATGGGACGGTTTGGATGGAGAATCACCCTGTGTCTGACCACGGGCTTTTGTGATGGGACGATGAGGAGGGAGATTCAATCTGTGTCTGACCCCTGGAAAGTGTGATGGGACGGTTTGGATTGAGGTTCTCTCTGAGTCTGAACACGGGCGTGTGTGATGCGACGGTGAAGAGGGAGATTCACTCTGTGTCTGACTCCGGGCTTTTGTGATGGGCCGGTGTGTATGGAGATTCACTTTGTGTCTGATCCCGGTCTTTTGTGATGGGACGGTGTGGATGGAGATTCACTCTGTGTCTGACCCCGGGAGTGTGTGATGGGACGGTGAGGAGGGAGATTTACTCCTTGTTTGACCCCGGGAGTTTGTGATGGAAAGGTGTGGATGCAGATTCACTCTATTTCTGACCCCTGGAATTTTTGATCGGATGGTGTGGAAGGAGATTCACTCTGTGTCTGACCACGGGAATGTGTGATGGGACAGTTTGGATGGAGGTTCACTCAGTGTCTGACCCCGGGCTTTTGTGATGGGACGGTGTGGAGGAAGATTCACTCTGTGTCTGACCCCGGGAGTTTGTGATGGGACGGTGTGGATGGAGATTCACTCAGTGTCTGACCCCGGGAAAGTGAGATGGGACGCTTTGGATGGGGATTCACTCTGTGTCTGACCCCGGGCTTTTGTGATGGGACGGTGTGGATGGAGATTCACTCTGTGTCTGACCCCGGGAAAGTATGATGGGACGGTTTGGATGGAGGTTGACTCTGTGTCTGACCCCGGGCTTTTGTGATGGGACGGTGTGGAGGCAGATTCACTCTGTGTCTGACCCCGGGAGTTTGTGATGGGACGGTGTGGATGGAGATTCACTCTGTGTCTGACCCCGGGAAAGTGTGATTTGACGGTTTGGATGGAGATTCACTCTGTGTCTGACCCCGTGCTTTTGTGATGGGACGGTGTGGATGGAGATTCCCTCTGTGTCTGACTTCTGGAAAGTATGATGGGACGGTTTGGATGGAGGTTGACTCAATGTCTAACCCCGGGCTTTTGTGATGGGACGGTGAGGAGGGAGATTCACTCTGTGTCTGACCCCGGGTGTGTGTGTTGGGACGGTGAGAAGGGAGTTTCACTCTGTGTCCGACCCCGGGACCGTGTGATGGGACTGTTATGATGGAGATTCACTCTGTGTCAGACCCCGGGAGTGTGTGATGGGACGGTGAGGAGGGAGATTCACTCTGTTTCTGACCCCGGGAATTTGAGATCGAAATGTGTGGATGCAGATTCACTCTATGTCTGACCCCGGAATTTGTGATGGGACGGTGTGAGGGAGATTCAATCTGCGTCTGGACCCTGGCTTTTTTGATGGGACGGTGAGGAGGGAGATTCACTCTGTGTCTGACCCCGGGACCGTGTGATGGGACGTTTTGGATGGAGATTCACTCTGTGTCAGACCCCGGGGGTGTGTGATGGATAGGTGTGGATGCAGATTCACTCTATGTCTGACCCCGGGAAATTGTGATGGGACGGTGTGGAGGGAGATTCAATCTGAGTCTGACCACGGCAATGTGTGTTGGGACGGTTTGGATGGAGATTCACCCTGTGTCTGACCCCGGGCTTTTGTGATGGGACGGTGAGGAGGGAGATTCAATCTGTGTCTGACCCCGGGAAAGTGTGATGGGACGGTTTGGATTGAGGTTCACTCTGAGTCTGAACGCGGGCGTGTGTGATGCGACGGTGAAGAGGGAGATTCACTCTGTGTCTGACTCCGGGCTTCTGTGATGGGCCGGTGTGTATGGAGATTCACTTTGTGTCTGATCCCGGTCTTTTGTGATGGGACGGTGTGGATGGAGATTCACTCTGAGTCTGACCACGGCAATGTGTGATGGGACGGTTTGGATGGAGATTCACCCTGTGTCTGACCCCGGGCTTTTGTGATGGGACGGTGAGGAGTGAGATTCAATCTGTGTCTGACCCCGGGAAAGTGTGATGGGACGGTTTGGATTGAGGTTCACTCTGAGTCGGAACCCGGGCATGTGTGATGCGACGGTGAAGAGGGAGATTCACTCTGTGTCTGACTCCGGGAGATTGTGATGGGACGGTGTGGAGGGAGATTCAGTCTGAGTCTGACCACGGCAATGTGTGATGGGACGGTTTGGATGGAGATTCACCCTGTGTCTGACCCCGGGCTTTTGTGATGGGACGGTGAGGAGTGAGATTCAATCTGTGTCTGACCCCGGGAAAGTGTGATGGGACGGTTTGGATTGAGGTTCACTCTGAGTCTGAAGCCGGGCGTGTGTGATGCGACGGTGAAGAGGGAGATTCACTCTGTGTCTGACTCCGGGCTTTTGTGATGGGCCGGTGTGTATGGAGATTCACTTTGTGTCTGATCCCGGTCTTTTGTGATGGGACGGTGTGGATGGAAATTCACTCTGTGTCTGACCCCGGAAGTGTGTGATGGTACGGTGAGGAGGGCAATTCACTCTGTGTCTGACCCCGGGAGTGTGTGATGGGACGGTGAGGAGGGAGATTTACCCCTTGTCTGACCCCGGGAGTTTGTGATGGAAAGGTGTGGATGCAGATTCACTCTATGTCTGACCCCAGGAATTTGTGATCGGATGGTGTGGAAGGAGATTCACTCTGTGTCTGACCCCGGGAATGTGTAACGGGACAGTTTGGATGTACGTTCACTCAGTGTCTGACCCCGGGCTTTTGTGATGGGACGGTGTGGAGGCAGATTCACTCTGTGTCTGACCCCGGGAGTTTGTGATGGGACGGTGTGGATGGAGATTCACTCTGTGTCTGACCCCGGGCTTTTGTGATGGGACGGTGTGGATGGAGATTCACTCTGTGTCTGACTCCGGGAAAGTATGATGGGACGGTTTGGATGGAGGTTGACTCAATGTCTAACGCCGGGCTTTTGTGATGGGACGGTGTGGAGGCAGATTCACTCTGTGTCTGACCCCGGGAGATTGTGATGGGACGGTGAGGAAGGAGATTCTCTCTGTTTCTGACCCCGGGAATTTGAGATCGAAATGTGTGGATGCAGAATCACTCTATGTCTGTCCCCGGATATTGTGATGGGACGGTGTGGATGGAGATTCACTCTGTGTCTGACTCCGGGAAAGTATGATGGGACGGTTTGGATGGAGGTTGACTCAATGTCTAACGCCGGGCTTTTGTGATGGGACGGTGTGGAGGCAGATTCACTCTGTGTCTGACCCCGTGAGATCGTGATGGGACGGTGAGGAAGGAGATTCACTCTGTTTCTGACACCGGGAATTTGAGATCGAAATGTGTGGATGCAGATTCACTCTATGTATGTCCCCGGATATTGTGATGGGACGGTGTGAAGGGAGATTCAATCTGCGTCTGAACCCTGGCTTTTGTGATGGGACGGTGAGGAGGGAGATTCACTCTGTGTCTGACCCCGGGACCGTGAGATGGGACGTTTTAGATGGAGATTCACTCTGTGTCAGACCCCTGGAGTGTGTGATGGATAGGTGTGGATGCAGATTCACTCTATGTCTGACCCCGGGAAATTGTGATGGGACGGTGTGGAGGGAGATTCAATCTGAGTCTGACCACGGCAATGTGTGATGGGACGGTTTGGATGGAGAATCACCCTGTGTCTGACCACGGGCTTTTGTGATGGGACGATGAGGAGGGAGATTCAATCTGTGTCTGACCCCTGGAAAGTGTGATGGGACGGTTTGGATTGAGGTTCTCTCTGAGTCTGAACACGGGCGTGTGTGATGCGACGGTGAAGAGGGAGATTCACTCTGTGTCTGACTCCGGGCTTTTGTGATGGGCCGGTGTGTATGGAGATTCACTTTGTGTCTGATCCCGGTCTTTTGTGATGGGACGGTGTGGATGGAGATTCACTCTGTGTCTGACCCCGGGAGTGTGTGATGGGACGGTGAGGAGGGAGATTTACTCCTTGTTTGACCCCGGGAGTTTGTGATGGAAAGGTGTGGATGCAGATTCACTCTATTTCTGACCCCTGGAATTTGTGATCGGATGGTGTGGAAGGAGATTCACTCTGTGACTGACCCCGGGAATGTGTGATGGGACAGTTTGGATGGAGGTTCACTCAGTGTCTGACCCCGGGCTTTTGTGATGGGACGGTGTGGAGGAAGATTCACTCTGTGTCTGACCCCGGGAGTTTGTGATGGGACGGTGTGGATGGAGATTCACTCAGTGTCTGACCCCGGGAAAGTGAGATGGGACGCTTTGGATGGGGATTCACTCTGTGTCTGACCCCGGGCTTTTGTGATGGGACGGTGTGGATGGAGATTCACTCTGTGTCTGACCCCGGGAAAGTATGATGGGACGGTTTGGATGGAGGTTGACTCTGTGTCTGACCCCGGGCTTTTGTGATGGGACGGTGTGGAGGCAGATTCACTCTGTGTCTGACCCCGGGAGTTTGTGATGGGACGGTGTGGATGGAGATTCACTCTGTGTCTGACCCCGGGAAAGTGTGATTTGACGGTTTGGATGGAGATTCACTCTGTGTCTGACCCCGTGCTTTTGTGATGGGACGGTGTGGATGGAGATTCCCTCTGTGTCTGACTTCTGGAAAGTATGATGGGACGGTTTGGATGGAGGTTGACTCAATGTCTAACCCCGGGCTTTTGTGATGGGACGGTGAGGAGGGAGATTCACTCTGTGTCTGACCCCGGGTGTGTGTGTTGGGACGGTGAGAAGGGAGTTTCACTCTGTGTCCGACCCCGGGACCGTGTGATGGGACTGTTATGATGGAGATTCACTCTGTGTCAGACCCCGGGAGTGTGTGATGGGACGGTGAGGAGGGAGATTCACTCTGTTTCTGACCCCGGGAATTTGAGATCTAAATGTGTGGATGCAGTTTCACTCTATGTCTGACCCCGGAATTTGTGATGGGACGGTGTGAGGGAGATTCAATCTGCGTCTGGACCCTGGCTTTTTTGATGGGACGGTGAGGAGGGAGATTCACTCTGTGTCTGACCCCGGGACCGTGTGATGGGACGTTTTGGATGGAGATTCACTCTGTGTCAGACCCCGGGAGTGTGTGATGGATAGGTGTGGATGCAGATTCACTCTATGTCTGACCCCGGGAAATTGTGATGGGACGGTGTGGAGGGAGATTCAATCTGAGTCTGACCACGGCAATGTGTGTTGGGACGGTTTGGATGGAGATTCACCCTGTGTCTGACCCCGGGCTTTTGTGATGGGACGGTGAGGAGGGAGATTCAATCTGTGTCTGACCCCGGGAAAGTGTGATGGGACGGTTTGGATTGAGGTTCACTCTGAGTCTGAACGCGGGCGTGTGTGATGCGACGGTGAAGAGGGAGATTCACTCTGTGTCTGACTCCGGGCTTCTGTGATGGGCCGGTGTGTATGGAGATTCACTTTGTGTCTGATCCCGGTCTTTTGTGATGGGACGGTGTGGATGGAGATTCACTCTGAGTCTGACCACGGCAATGTGTGATGGGACGGTTTGGATGGAGATTCACCCTGTGTCTGACCCCGGGCTTTTGTGATGGGACGGTGAGGAGTGAGATTCAATCTGTGTCTGACCCCGGGAAAGTGTGATGGGACGGTTTGGATTGAGGTTCACTCTGAGTCGGAACCCGGGCATGTGTGATGCGACGGTGAAGAGGGAGATTCACTCTGTGTCTGACTCCGGGAGATTGTGATGGGACGGTGTGGAGGGAGATTCAATCTGAGTCTGACCACGGCAATGTGTGATGGGACGGTTTGGATGGAGATTCACCCTGTGTCTGACCCCGGGCTTTTGTGATGGGACGGTGAGGAGTGAGATTCAATCTGTGTCTGACCCCGGGAAAGTGTGATGGGACGGTTTGGATTGAGGTTCACTCTGAGTCTGAAGCCGGGCGTGTGTGATGCGACGGTGAAGAGGGAGATTCACTCTGTGTCTGACTCCGGGCTTTTGTGATGGGACGGTGTGGATGGAAATTCACTCTGTGTCTGACCCCGGAAGTGTGTGATGGTACGGTGAGGAGGGCAATTCACTCTGTGTCTGACCCCGGGAGTGTGTGATGGGACGGTGAGGAGGGAGATTTACCCCTTGTCTGACCCCGGGAGTTTGTGATGGAAAGGTGTGGATGCAGATTCACTCTATGTCTGACCCCAGGAATTTGTGATCGGATGGTGTGGAAGGAGATTCACTCTGTGTCTGACCCCGGGAATGTGTAACGGGACAGTTTGGATGGACGTTCACTCAGTGTCTGACCCCGGGCTTTTGTGATGGGACGGTGTGGAGGCAGATTCACTCTGTGTCTGACCCCGGGAGATCGTGATGGGACGGTGAGGAAGGAGATTCACTCTGTTTCTGACCCCGGGAATTTGAGATCGAAATGTGTGGATGCAGAATCACTCTATGTCTGTCCCCGGATATTGTGATGGGACGGTGTGGATGGAGATTCACTCTGTGTCTGACTCCGGGAAAGTATGATGGGACGGTTTGGATGGAGGTTGACTCAATGTCTAACGCCGGGCTTTTGTGATGGGACGGTGTGGAGGCAGATTCACTCTGTGTCTGACCCCGGGAGATCGTGATGGGACGGTGAGGAAGGAGATTCACTCTGTTTCTGACACCGGGAATTTGAGATCGAAATGTGTGGATGCAGATTCACTCTATGTATGTCCCCGGATATTGTGATGGGACGGTGTGAAGGGAGATTCAATCTGCGTCTGAACCCTGGCTTTTGTGATGGGACGGTGAGGAGGGAGATTCACTCTGTGTCTGACCCCGGGACCGTGAGATGGGACGTTTTAGATGGAGATTCACTCTGTGTCAGACCCCGGGAGTGTGTGATGGATAGGTGTGGATGCAGATTCACTTTGTGTCAGATCCCGGTCTTTTGTGATGGGACGGTGTGGATGGAGATTCACTCTGTGTCCGACCCCGGAAGTGTGTGATGGTGCGGTGAGGAGGGCGATTCACTCTGTGTCTGACCCCGGGTGTGTGTGATGGGACGGTGAGGAGGGAGATTTACTCCTTGTCTGACCCTGGGAGATTGTGATGGGACGGTGAGGAGGGAGATTCACTCTGTGTCTGACCCCGGGACCGTGTGAGGGGACGTTTTGGATGGAGATTCACTCTGTGTCAGACCACTGGAGTGTGTGATGGATAGGTGTGGATGCAGATTCACTCTATGTCTGACCCCGGGAAATTGTGATGGGACGGTGTGGAGGGAGATTCAATCTGAGTCTGACCACGGCAATTTGTGATGGGACGGTTTGGATGGAGAATCACCCTGTGTCTGACCACGGGCTTTTGTGATGGGACGGTGAGGAGGGAGATTCAATCTGTGTCTGACCCCTGGAAAGTGTGATGGGACGGTTTGGATTGAGGTTCACTCTGAGTCTGAACACGGGCGTGTGTGATGCGACGGTGAAGAGGGAGATTCACTCTGTGTCTGACTCCGGGCTTTTGTGATGGGCCGGTGTGTATGGAGATTCACTTTGTGTCTGATCCCGGTCTTTTGTGATGGGACGGTGTGGATGGAGATTCACTCTGTGTCTGACCCCGGGAGTGTGTGATGGGACGGTGAGGAGGGAGATTTACTCCTTGTTTGACCCCGGGAGTTTGTGATGGAAAGGTGTGGATGCAGATTCACTCTATTTCTGACCCCTGGAATTTGTGATCGGATGGTGTGGAAGGAGATTCACTCTGTGTCTGACCCCGGGAATGTGTGATGGGACAGTTTGGATGGAGGTTCACTCAGTGTCTGACCCCGGGCTTTTGTGATGGGACGGTGTGGAGGCAGATTCACTCTGTGTCTGGCCCCGGGAGTTTGTGATGGGACGGTGTGGATGGAGATTCACTCAGTGTCTGACCCCGGGAAAGTGAGATGGGACGCTTTGGATGGGGATTCACTCTGTGTCTGACCCCGGGCTTTTGTGATGGGACGGTGTGGATGGAGATTCACTCTGTGTCTGACCCCGGGAAAGTATGATGGGACGGTTTGGATGGAGGTTGACTCTGTGTCTGATCCCGGGCTTTTGTGATTGGACGGTGTGGAGGCAGATTCACTCTGTGTCTGACCCCGGGAGTTTGTGATGGGACGGTGTGGATGGAGATTCACTCTGTGTCTGACCCCGGGAAAGTGTGATTTGACGGTTTGGATGGAGATTCACTCTGTGTCTGACCCCGTGCTTTTGTGATGGGACGGTGTGGATGGAGATTCCCTCTGTGTCTGACTTCTGGAAAGTATGATGGGACGGTTTGGATGGAGGTTGACTCAATGTCTAACCCCGGGCTTTTGTGATGGGACGGTGAGGAGGGAGATTCCTTCTGTGTCTGACCCCGGGTGTGTGTGTTGGGACGGTGAGAAGGGAGTTTCACTCTGTGTCCGACCCCGGGACCGTGTGATGGGACTGTTATGATGGAGATTCACTCTGTGTCAGACCCCGGGAGTGTGTGATGGGACGGTGAGGAGGGAGATTCACTCTGTTTCTGACGCCGGGAATTTGAGATCGAAATGTGTGGATGCAGATTCACTCTATGTCTGACCCCGGAATTTGTGATGGGACGGTGTGAGGGAGATTCAATCTGCGTCTGGACCCTGGCTTTTGTGATGGGACGGTGAGGAGGGAGATTCACTCTGTGTCTGACCCCGGGACCGTGTGATGGGACGTTTTGGATGGAGATTCACTCTGTGTCAGACCCCGGGAGTGTGTGATGGATAGGTGTGGATGCAGATTCACTCTATGTCTGACCCCGGGAAATTGTGATGGGACGGTGTGGAGGGAGATTCAATCTGAGTCTGACCACGGCAATGTGTGTTGGGACGGTTTGGATGGAGATTCACCCTGTGTCTGACCCCGGGCTTTTGTGATGGGACGGTGAGGAGGGAGATTCAATCTGTGTCTGACCCCGGGAAAGTGTGATGGGACGGTTTGGATTGAGGTTCACTCTGAGTCTGAACGCGGGCGTGTGTGATGCGACGGTGAAGAGGGAGATTCACTCTGTGTCTGACTCCGGGCTTCTGTGATGGGCCGGTGTGTATGCAGATTCACTTTGCGTCTGATCCCGGTCTTTTGTGATGGGACGGTGTGGATGGAGATTCACTCTGAGTCTGACCACGGCAATGTGTGATGGGACGGTTTGGATGGAGATTCACCCTGTGTCTGACCCCGGGCTTTTGTGATGGGACGGTGAGGAGTGAGATTCAATCTGTGTCTGACCCGGGAAAGTGTGATGGGACGGTTTGGATTGAGGTTCACTCTGAGTCGGAACCCGGGCATGTGTGATGCGACGGTGAAGAGGGAGATTCACTCTGTGTCTGACTCCGGGAGATTGTGATGGGACGGTGTGGAGGGAGATTCAATCTGAGTCTGACCACGGCAATGTGTGATGGGACGGTTTGGATGGAGATTCACCCTGTGTCTGACCCCGGGCTTTTGTGATGGGACGGTGAGGAGTGAGATTCAATCTGTGTCTGACCCCGGAAAAGTGTGATGGGACGGTTTGGATTGAGGTTCACTCTGAGTCTGAAGCCGGGCGTGTGTGATGCGACGGTGAAGAGGGAGATTCACTCTGTGTCTGACTCCGGGCTTTTGTGATGGGCCGGTGTGTATGGAGATTCACTTTGTGTCTGATCCCGGTCTTTTGTGATGGGACGGTGTGGATGGAAATTCACTCTGTGTCTGACCCCGGAAGTGTGTGATGGTACGGTGAGGAGGGCAATTCACTCTGTGTCTGACCCCGGGAGTGTGTGATGGGACGGAGAGGAGGGAGATTTACCCCTTGTCTGACCCCGGGAGTTTGTGATGGAAAGGTGTGGATGGAGATTCACTCTGTGTCTGACCCCGGGAAAGTGTGATTTGACGGTTTGGATGGAGATTCCCTCTGTGTCTGACTTCTGGAAAGTATGATGGGACGGTTTGGATGGAGGTTGACTCAATGTCTAACCCCGGGCTTTTGTGATGGGACGGTGAGGAGGGAGATTCACTCTGTGTCTGACCCCGGGTGTGTGTGTTGGGACGGTGAGAAGGGAGTTTCACTCTGTGTCCGACCCCGGGACCGTGTGATGGGACTGTTATGATGGAGATTCACTCTGTGTCAGACCCCGGGAGTGTGTGATGGGACGGTGAGGAGGGAGATTCACTCTGTTTCTGACGCCGGGAATTTGAGATCGAAATGTGTGGATGCAGATTCACTCTATGTCTGACCCCGGAATTTGTGATGGGACGGTGTGAGGGAGATTCAATCTGCGTCTGGACCCTGGCTTTTGTGATGGGACGGTGAGGAGGGAGATTCACTCTGTGTCTGACCCCGGGACCGTGTGATGGGACGTTTTGGATGGAGATTCACTCTGTGTCAGACCCCGGGAGTGTGTGATGGATAGGTGTGGATGCAGATTCACTCTATGTCTGACCCCGGGAAATTGTGATGGACGGTGTGGAGGGAGATTCAATCTGAGTCTGACCACGGCAATGTGTGTTGGGACGGTTTGGATGGAGATTCACCCTGTGTCTGACCCCGGGCTTTTGTGATGGGACGGTGAGGAGGGAGATTCAATCTGTGTCTGACCCCGGGAAAGTGTGATGGGACGGTTTGGATTGAGGTTCACTCTGAGTCTGAACGCGGGCGTGTGTGATGCGACGGTGAAGAGGGAGATTCACTCTGTGTCTGACTCCGGGCTTCTGTGATGGGCCGGTGTGTATGCAGATTCACTTTGTGTCTGATCCCGGTCTTTTGTGATGGGACGGTGTGGATGGAGATTCACTCTGAGTCTGACCACGGCAATGTGTGATGGGACGGTTTGGATGGAGATTCACCCTGTGTCTGACCCCGGGCTTTTGTGATGGGACGGTGAGGAGTGAGATTCAATCTGTGTCTGACCCGGGAAAGTGTGATGGGACGGTTTGGATTGAGGTTCACTCTGAGTCGGAACCCGGGCATGTGTGATGCGACGGTGAAGAGGGAGATTCACTCTGTGTCTGACTCCGGGAGATTGTGATGGGACGGTGTGGAGGGAGATTCAATCTGAGTCTGACCACGGCAATGTGTGATGGGACGGTTTGGATGGAGATTCACCCTGTGTCTGACCCCGGGCTTTTGTGATGGGACGGTGAGGAGTGAGATTCAATCTGTGTCTGACCCCGGAAAAGTGTGATGGGACGGTTTGGATTGAGGTTCACTCTGAGTCTGAAGCCGGGCGTGTGTGATGCGACGGTGAAGAGGGAGATTCACTTTGTGTCTGACTCCGGGCTTTTGTGATGGGCCGGTGTGTATGGAGATTCACTTTGTGTCTGATCCCGGTCTTTTGTGATGGGACGGTGTGGATGGAAATTCACTCTGTGTCTGACCCCGGAAGTGTGTGATGGTACGGTGAGGAGGGCAATTCACTCTGTGTCTGACCCCGGGAGTGTGTGATGGGACGGTGAGGAGGGAGATTTACCCCTTGTCTGACCCCGGGAGTTTGTGATGGAAAGGTGTGGATGCAGATTCACTCTATGTCTGACCCCAGGAATTTGTGATCGGATGGTGTGGAAGGAGATTCACTCTGTGTCTGACCCCGGGAATGTGTAACGGGACAGTTTGGATGGACGTTCACTCAGTGTCTGACCCCGGGCTTTTGTGATGGGACGGTGTGGAGGCAGATTCACTCTGTGTCTGACCCCGGGAGTTTGTGATGGGACGGTGTGGATGGAGATTCACTCTGTGTCTGACCCCGGGCTTTTGTGATGGGACGGTGTGGATGGAGATTCACTCTGTGTCTGACTCTGGGAAAGTATGATGGGACGGTTTGGATGGAGGTTGACTCAATGTCTAACGCCGGGCTTTTGTGATGGGACGGTGTGGAGGCAGATTCACTCTGTGTCTGACCCCGGGAGATTGTGATGGGACGGTGAGGAAGGAGATTCACTCTGTTTCTGACCCCGGGAATTTGAGATCGAAATGTGTGGATGCAGATTCACTCTATGTCTGTCCCCGGATATTGTGATGGGACGGTGTGGATGGAGATTCACTCTGTGTCTGACTCCGGGAAAGTATGATGGGACGGTTTGGATGGAGGTTGACTCAATGTCTAACGCCGGGCTTTTGTGATGGGACGGTGTGGAGGCAGATTCACTCTGTGTCTGACCCCGGGAGATCGTGATGGGACGGTGAGGAAGGAGATTCACTCTGTTTCTGACACCGGGAATTTGAGATCGAAATGTGTGGATGCAGATTCACTCTATGTATGTCCCCGGATATTGTGATGGGACGGTGTGAAGGGAGATTCAATCTGCGTCTGAACCCTGGCTTTTGTGATGGGACGGTGAGGAGGGAGATTCACTCTGTGTCTGACCCCGGGACCGTGAGATGGGACGTTTTAGATGGATATTCACTCTGTGTCAGACCCCGGGAGTGTGTGATGGATAGGTGTGGATGCAGATTCACTTTGTGTCTGATCCCGGTCTTTTGTGATGGGACGGTGTGGATGGAGATTCACTCTGTGTCTGACCCCGGAAGTGTGTGATGGTGCGGTGAGGAGGGCGATTCACTCTGTGTCTGACCCCGGGTGTGTGTGATGGGACGGTGAGGAGGGAGATTTTCTCCTTGTCTGACCCCGGGAGTTTGTGATGGGACGGTGAGGAGGGAGATTCACTCTGTGTCTGACCCCGGGACCGTGTGATGGGACGTTTTGGATGGAGATTCACTCTGTGTCAGACCACTGGAGTGTGTGATGGATAGGTGTGGATGCAGATTCACTCTATGTCTGACCCCGGGAAATTGTGATGGGACGGTGTGGAGGGAGATTCAATCTGAGTCTGACCACGGCAATGTGTGATGGGACGGTTTGGATGGAGAATCACCCTGTGTCTGACCACGGGCTTTTGTGATGGGACGGTGAGGAGGGAGATTCACTCTGTGTCTGACCCCGGCAATGTATGATGGGACGGTTTGGATGGAGTTTCACTCAGTGTCTGACCCCGGGAGTTTATGATGGGTCGGTTTGGATGGAGGTTGACTCTGTGTCTGACCCCGGGAAAGTGTGATGGGACGGTTTGGATTGAGGTTCACTCTGAGTCTGAACACGGGCGTGTGTGATGCGACGGTGAGGAGGGAGATTTACTCCTTGTTTGACCCCGGGAATTTGTGATGGAAAGGTGTGGATGCAGATTCACTCTATTTCTGACCCCTGGAATTTGTGATCGGATGGTGTGGAAGGAGATTCACTCTGTGTCTGACCCCGGGAATGTGTGATGGGACGGTGTGGAGGCAGATTCACTCTGTGTCTGACCCCGGGAGTTTGTGATGGGACGGTGTGGATGGAGATTCACTCAGTGTCTGACCCCGGGAAAGTGAGATGGGACGCTTTGGATGGAGATTCACTCTGTGTCTGACCCCGGGCTTTTGTGATGGGACGGTGTGGATGGAGATTCACTCTGTGTCTGACCCCGGGAAAGTATGAT
Organism: Hemitrygon akajei; assembly: GCF_048418815.1. Classification (NCBI taxonomy): domain Eukaryota; kingdom Metazoa; phylum Chordata; class Chondrichthyes; order Myliobatiformes; family Dasyatidae; genus Hemitrygon; species Hemitrygon akajei. Next base: position 4,416,575 of record NW_027331952.1, read on the forward strand.
GGGACGGTTTGGATGGAGGTTGACTCTGTGTCTGACCCAGGGCTTTTGTGATGGGACGGTGTGGAGACAGATTCACTCTGTGTCTGACCCCGTGCTTTTGTGATGGGACGGTGTGGATGGAGATTCCCTCTGTGTCTGACTTCTGGAAAGTATGATGGGACGGTTTGGATGGAGGTTGACTCAATGTCTAACCCCGGGCTTTTGTGATGGGACGGTGAGGAGGGAGATTCACTCTGTGTCTGACCCCGGGAGTGTGTGTTGGGACGGTGAGAAGGGAGTTTCACTCTGTGTCCGACCCCGGGACCGTGTGATGGGACTGTTTTGATGGAAATTCACTCTGTGTCAGACCCCGGGAGTGTGTGATGGGACGGTGAGGAGGGAGATTCACTCTGTTTCTGACCCCGGGAATTTGAGATCGAAATGTGTGGATGCAGATTCACTCTATGTCTGACCCCGGAATTTGTGATGGGACGGTGTGAGGGAGATTCAATCTACGTCTGGACCCTGGCTTTTGTGATGGGACGGTGAGGAGGGAGACTCACTCTGTGTCTGACCCCGGGACCGTGTGATGGGACGTTTTGGATGGAGATTCACTCTGTGTCAGACCCCTGGAGTGTGTGATGGATAGGTGTGGATGCAGATTCACTCTATGTCTGACCCCGGGAAATTGTGATGGGACGGTGTGGAGGGAGATTCAATCTGAGTCTGACCACGGCAATGTGTGATGGGACGGTTTGGATGGAGATTCACCCTGTGTCTGACCCCGGGCTTTTGTGATGGGACGGTGAGGAGGGAGATTCAATCTGTGTCTGACCCCGGGAAAGTGTGATGGGACGGTTTGGATTGAGGTTCACTCTGAGTCTGAACGCGGGCGTGTGTGATGCGACGGTGAAGAGGGAGATTCACTCTGTGTCTGACTCCGGGCTTCTGTGATGGGCCGGTGTGTATGGAGATTCACTTTGTGTCTGATCCCGGTCTTTTGTGATGGGACGGTGTGGATGGAGATTCACTCTGAGTCTGACCACGGCAATGTGTGATGGGACGGTTTGGATGGAGATTCACCCTGTGTCTGACCCCGGGCTTTTGTGATGGGACGGTGAGGAGTGAGATTCAATCTGTGTCTGACCCCGGGAAAGTGTGATGGGACGGTTTGGAGGCAGATTCACTCTGTGTCTGAACCCGGGAGTTTGTGATGGGACGGTGTGGATGGAGATTCACTCTGTGTCTGACCCCGGGCTTTTGTGATGGGACGGTGTGGATGGAGATTCACTCTGTGTCTGACTCCGGGAAAGTATGATGGGACGGTTTGGATGGAGGTTGACTCAATGTCTAACGCCGGGCTTTTGTGATGGGACGGTGAGGAGTGAGATTCAATCTGTGTCTGACCCCGGGAAAGTGTGATGGGACGGTGTGGAGGCAGATTCACTCTGTGTCTGACCCCGGGAGTTTGTGATGGGACGGTGTGGATGGAGATTCACTCTGTGTCTGACCCCGGGCTTTTGTGATGGGACGGTGTGGAGGGAGATTCACTCTGTGTCTGACTCCGGGAAAGTATGATGGGACGGTTTGGATGGAGGTTGACTCAATGTCTAACGCCGGGCTTTTGTGATGGGACGGTGTGGAGGCAGATTCACTCTGTGTCTGACCCCGGGAGTTTGTGATGGGACGGTGAGGAGGGAGATTCACTCTGTTTCTGACCCCGGGAATTTGAGATCGAAATGTGTGGATGCAGATTCACTCTATGTCTGTCCCCGGATATTGTGATGGGACGGTGTGAAGGGAGATTCAATCTGCGTCTGAACCCTGGCTTTTTTGATGGGACGGTGAGGAGGGAGATTCACTCTGTGTCTGACCCCGGGACCGTGTGATGGGACGTTTTAGATGGAGATTCACTCTGTGTCAGACCCCGGGAGTGTGTGATGGATAGGTGTGGATGCAGATTCACTTTGTGTCTGATCCCGGTCTTTTGTGATGGGACGGTGTGGATGGAGATTCACTCTGTGTCTGACCCCGGAAGTGTGTGATGGTGCGGTGAGGAGGGCGATTCACTCTGTGTCTGACCCCGGGAGCGTGTGATGGGACGGTGAGGAGGGAGATTTACTCCTTGTCTGACCCCGGGCGTTTGTGATGGAAAGGTGTGGATGCAGATTCACTCTATGTCTGATCCCCTGGAATTTGTGATGGGATGGTGTGGAAGGAGGCTCACTCTGTGTCTGACCCCGGGATTGCGTGATGGGACAGTTTGGATGGAGGTTCACTCAGTGTCTGACCCCGGGCTTTTGTGATGGGACGGTGTGGAGGCAGATTCACTCTGTGTCTGACCACGGGAGTTTGTGATGGGACGGTGTGGATGGAGATTCACTCTGTGTCTGACCCCGGGAAAGTGTGATTTGACGGTTTGGATGGAGATTCACTCTGTGTCTGACCCCGGGCTTTTGTGATGGGACGGTGTGGATGGAGATTCACTCTGTGTCTGACCCCGGGAGTGTGTGTTGGGACGGTGAGAAGGGAGTTTCACTCTGTGTCCGACCCCGGGACCGTGTGATGGGACTGTTTTGATGGAAATTCACTCTGTGTCAGACCCCGGGAGTGTGTGATGGGACGGTGAGGAGGGAGATTCACTCTGTTTCTGACCCCGGGAATTTGAGATCGAAATGTGTGGATGCAGATTCACTCTATGTCTGACCCCGGAATTTGTGATGGGACGGTGTGAGGGAGATTCAATCTACGTCTGGACCCTGGCTTTTGTGATGGGACGGTGAGGAGGGAGACTCACTCTGTGTCTGACCCCGGGACCGTGTGATGGGACGTTTTGGATGGAGATTCACTCTGTGTCAGACCCCTGGAGTGTGTGATGGATAGGTGTGGATGCAGATTCACTCTATGTCTGACCCCGGGAAATTGTGATGGGACGGTGTGGAGGGAGATTCAATCTGAGTCTGACCACGGCAATGTGTGATGGGACGGTTTGGATGGAGATTCACCCTGTGTCTGACCCCGGGCTTTTGTGATGGGACGGTGAGGAGGGAGATTCAATCTGTGTCTGACCCCGGGAAAGTGTGATGGGACGGTTTGGATTGAGGTTCACTCTGAGTCTGAACGCGGGCGTGTGTGATGCGACGGTGAAGAGGGAGATTCACTCTGTGTCTGACTCCGGGCTTCTGTGATGGGCCGGTGTGTATGGAGATTCACTTTGTGTCTGATCCCGGTCTTTTGTGATGGGACGGTGTGGATGGAGATTCACTCTGAGTCTGACCACGGCAATGTGTGATGGGACGGTTTGGATGGAGATTCACCCTGTGTCTGACCCCGGGCTTTTGTGATGGGACGGTGAGGAGTGAGATTCAATCTGTGTCTGACCCCGGGAAAGTGTGATGGGACGGTTTGGAGGCAGATTCACTCTGTGTCTGACCCCGGGAGTTTGTGATGGGACGGTGTGGATGGAGATTCACTCTGTGTCTGACCCCGGGCTTTTGTGATGGGACGGTGTGGATGGAGATTCACTCTGTGTCTGACTCCGGGAAAGTATGATGGGACGGTTTGGATGGAGGTTGACTCAATGTCTAACGCCGGGCTTTTGTGATGGGACGGTGTGGAGGCAGATTCACTCTGTGTCTGACCCCGGGAGTTTGTGATGGGACGGTGAGGAGGGAGATTCACTCTGTTTCTGACCCCGGGAATTTGAGATCGAAATGTGTGGATGCAGATTCACTCTATGTCTGTCCCCGGATATTGTGATGGGACGGTGTGAAGGGAGATTCAATCTGCGTCTGAACCCTGGCTTTTTTGATGGGACGGTGAGGAGGGAGATTCACTCTGTGTCTGACCCCGGGACCGTGTGATGGGACGTTTTAGATGGAGATTCACTCTGTGTCAGACCCCGGGAGTGTGTGATGGATAGGTGTGGATGCAGATTCACTTTGTGTCTGATCCCGGTCTTTTGTGATGGGACGGTGTGGATGGAGATTCACTCTGTGTCTGACCCCGGAAGTGTGTGATGGTGCGGTGAGGAGGGCGATTCACTCTGTGTCTGACCCCGGGAGTGTGTGATGGGACGGTGAGGAGGGAGATTTACTCCTTGTCTGACCCCGGGAGTTTGTGATGGAAAGGTGTGGATGCAGATTCACTCTATGTCTGATCCCCTGGAATTTGTGATGGGATGGTGTGGAAGGAGACTCACTCTGTGTCTGACCCCGGGATTGCGTGATGGGACAGTTTGGATGGAGGTTCACTCAGTGTCTGACCCCGGGCTTTTGTGATGGGACGGTGTGGAGGCAGATTCACTCTGTGTCTGACCACGGGAGTTTGTGATGGGACGGTGTGGATGGAGATTCACTCTGTGTCTGACCCCGGGAAAGTGTGATTTGACGGTTTGGATGGAGATTCACTCTGTGTCTGACCCCGGGCTTTTGTGATGGGACGGTGTGGATGGAGATTCACGCTGTGTCTGACTCCGGGAAAGTACGATGGGACGGTTTGGATGGAGGTTGACTCAATGTCTAACCCCGGGCTTTTGTGATGGGACGGTGTGGAGGGAGATTCACTCTGCGTCTGACCCCGGGCTTTTGGGATAGGACGGTGTGGAGGGAGATTCACTCTGTGTCTGACCCAGGAAGTGTGTGTTTGGACCGTGCGTAGGGGTATCCGCTCCGTGTCTGACCCCGGGAGTGTGTGTTGGGACGGTGTGGAGGGAGATTCAATCTGAGTCTGACCACGGCAATGTGTGATGGGACGGTTTGGATGGAGATTCACCCTGTGTCTGACCCCGGGCGTGTGTGATGCGACGGTGAAGAGGGAGATTCACTCTGTGTCTGACTCCGGGCTTTTGTGATTGTCCGGTGTGTATGGAGATTCACTTTGTGTCTGATCCCGGTCTTTTGTGATGGGACGGTGTGGATGGAGATTCACTCTATGTCTGACCCCGGAAGTGTGTGATGGTACGGTGAGGAGGGCGATTCACTCTGTGTCTGACCCCGGGAATACGTGTTGGGACAGTGTGGATGGAGGTTCACTCAGTGTCTGACCCCGGGCTTTTGTGATGGGACGGTGTGGAGGCAGATTCACTCTGTGTCTGACCCCGGGAGTTTGTGATGGGACGGTGTGGATGGAGATTCACTCTGTGTCTGACCCCGGGAAAGTGTGATTTGACGGTTTGGATGGAGATTCACTCTGTGTCTGACCCCGGGCTTTTGTGATGGGACGGTGGGGATGGAGATACACTCTGTGTCTGACTCCGGGAAAGTATGATGGGACGGTTTGGATGGAGGTTGACTCAATGTCTAACCCCGGGCTTTTGTGATGGGACGGTGTGGAGGGAGATTCACTCTGCGTCTGACCCCGGGCTTTTGGGATGAGACGGTGTGGAGGGAGATTCACTCTGTGTCTGACCCAGGAAGTGTGTGTTTGGACCGTGCGTAGGGGGATTCGCTCTGTGTCTGACCCCGAGAGTGTGTGTTGGGACGGTGAGGGGGGAGTTTCAATCTCTGTCTGACCCCGGGACCGTATGATGGGACGGTTTTGATGGAGATTCACTCCGTGTCAGACAACGGGAGTGTGTGATGGGTCGGTGAGGAGGGAGTTTCACTCTGTTTCTGACCACGGCAATGTGTGATGGGACGGTTTGGATGGAGTTTCACTCAGTGTCTGACCCCGGGAGTTTATGATGGGTCGGTGTGGATGGAAACTCACTCTGTGTCTTACCCTGGGAATGTGAGATGGGACGGTTTGGATGGAGATTCACTCTGTGACTGTCCCCGGGCTTTTGCGATGGGACGGTGAGGAGGGAGATTCACTCTGTGTCTGACCCCGGGAACGTGTGATGGGACGGTTTGAATGGAGGTTCACTCAGAGTCTGACCCCGGAAGTGTGTGATGGGACGGTGAAGAGGGAGATTCACTCAGTGTCTGACCCCGGGCTTTTGTGATGGGACGGTGAGGAGGGAGATTCACTCTGTGTCTGACCCCGGGAGTGTGTGTTGGGACGGTGAGAAGGGAGTTTCACTCTGTGTCCGACCCCGGGACAGTGTGATGGGACTGTGATGTGGGAGATTCACTCTGTGTCTGACCCAGGGAGTTTGTGATGGGACGGTGAGGAGGGAGATTCACTCTGTGTCTGACCCCGGGAGTTTGTGATGGGACGGTGAGGAGGGAGATTCACTCTGTTTCTGACCCCGGGAATTTGAGATCGAAATGTGTGGATGCAGATTCACTCTATGTCTGACCCCGGATATTGTGATGGGACGGTGTGAAGGGAGATTCAATCTGCGTCTGAACCCTGGCTTTTGTGATGGGACGGTGAGGAGGGAGATTCACTCTGTGTCTGACCCCGGGACCGTGTGATGGGACGTTTTAGATGGAGATTCATTCTGTGTCAGACCCCGGGAGTGTGTGATGGATAGGTGTGGATGCAGATTCACTCTATGTCTGACCCCGGGCTTTTGTGATGGGACGGTGTGGATGGAGATTCACGCTGTGTCTGACTCCGGGAAAGTACGATGGGACGGTTTGGATGGAGGTTGACTCAATGTCTAACCCCGGGCTTTTGTGATGGGACGGTGTGGAGGGAGATTCACTCTGCGTCTGACCCCGGGCTTTTGGGATAGGACGGTGTGGAGGGAGATTCACTCTGTGTCTGACCCAGGAAGTGTGTGTTTGGACCGTGCGTAGGGGTATCCGCTCCGTGTCTGACCCCGGGAGTGTGTGTTGGGACGGTGTGGAGGGAGATTCACTCTGTTTCTGACCCCGGGAATTTGAGATCGAAATGTGTGGATGCAGATTCACTCTATGTCTGACCCCGGATATTGTGATGGGACGGTGTGAAGGGAGATTCAATCTGCGTCTGAACCCTGGCTTTTGTGATGGGACGGTGAGGAGGGAGATTCACTCTGTGTCTGACCCCGGGAAAGTGTGATGGGACGGTTTGGATTGAGGTTCACTCTGAGTCTGAACCCGGGCGTGTGTGATGCGACGGTGAAGAGGGAGATTCACTCTGTGTCTGACTCCGGGCTTTTGTGATGGGCCGGTGTGTATGGAGATTCACTTTGTGTCTGATCCCGGTCTTTTGTGATGGGACGGTGTGGATGGAAATTCACTCTGTGTCTGACCCCGGAAGTGTGTGATGGTACGGTGAGGAGGGAGATTTACCCCTTGTCTGACCCCGGGAGTTTGTGATGGAAAGGTGTGGATGCAGATTCACTCTATTTCTGACCCCAGGAATTTGTGATCGGATGGTGTGGAAGGAGATTCACTCTGTGTCTGACCCCGGGAATGTGTAACGGGACAGTTTGGATGGACGTTCACTCAGTGTCTGACCCCGGGCTTTTGTGATGGGACGGTGTGAAGGCAGATTCACTCTGTGTCTGACCCCGGGAGTTTGTGATGGGACGGTGTGGATGGAGATTCACTCTGTGTCTGACCCCGGGCTTTTGTGATGGGACGGTGTGGATGGAGATTCACTCTGTGTCTGACTCCGGGAAAGTATGATGGGACGGTTTGGATGGAGGTTGACTCAATGTCTAACGCCGGGCTTTTGTGATGGGACGGTGTGGAGGCAGATTCACTCTGTGTCTGACCCCGGGAGATTGTGATGGGACGGTGAGGAAGGAGATTCACTCTGTTTCTGACCCCGGGAATTTGAGATCGAAATGTGTGGATGCAGATTCACTCTATGTCTGTCCCCGGATATTGTGATGGGACGGTGTGGATGGAGATTCACTCTGTGTCTGACTCCGGGAAAGTATGATGGGACGGTTTGGATGGAGGTTGACTCATGTCTAACGCCGGGCTTTTGTGATGGGACGGTGTGGAGGCAGATTCACTCTGTGTCTGACCCCGGGATATTGTGATGGGACGGTGAGGAAGGAGATTCACTCTGTTTCTGACCCCGGGAATTTGAGATCGAAATGTGTGGATGCAGATTCACTCTATGTCTGTCCCCGGATATTGTGATGGGACGGTGTGAAGGGAGATTCAATCTGCGTCTGAACCCTGGCTTTTGTGATGGGACGGTGAGGAGGGAGATTCACTCTGTGTCTGACCCCGGGACCGTGAGATGGGACGTTTTAGATGGAGATTCACTCTGTGTCAGACCCCGGGAGTGTGTGATGGATAGGTGTGGATGCAGATTCACTTTGTGTCTGATCCCGGTCTTTTGTGATGGGACGGTGTGGATGGAGATTCACTCTGTGTCTGACCCCGGAAGTGTGTGATGGTGCGGTGAGGAGGGCGATTCACTCTGTGTCTGACCCCGGGTGTGTGTGATGGGACGGTGAGGAGGGAGATTTACTCCTTGTCTGACCCCGGGAGTTTGTGATGGGACGGTGAGGAGGGAGATTCACTCTGTGTCTGACCCCGGGACCGTGTGATGGGACGTTTTGGATGGAGATTCACTCTGTGTCAGACCACTGGAGTGTGTGATGGATAGGTGTGGATGCAGATTCACTCTATGTCTGACCCCGGGAAATTGTGATGGGACGGTGTGGAGGGAGATTCAATCTGAGTCTGACCACGGCAATGTGTGATGGGACGGTTTGGATGGAGAATCACCCTGTGTCTGACCACGGGCTTTTGTGATGGGACGGTGAGGAGGGAGATTCAATCTGTGTCTGACCCCGGGAAAGTGTGATGGGACGGTTTGGATTGAGGTTCACTCTGAGTCTGAACACGGGCGTGTGTGATGCGACGGTGAGGAGGGAGATTTACTCCTTGTTTGACGCCGGGAATTTGTGATGGAAAGGTGTGGATGCAGATTCACTCTATTTCTGACCCCTGGAATTTGTGATCGGATGGTGTGGAAGGAGATTCACTCTGTGTCTGACCCCGGGAATGTGTGATGGGACAGTTTGGATGAAGGTTCACTCAGTGTCTGACCCCGGGCTTTTGTGATGGGACGGTGTGGAGGCAGATTCACTCTGTGTCTGACCCCGGGAGTTTGTGATGGGACGGTGTGGATGGAGATTCACTCAGTGTCTGACCCCGGGAAAGTGAGATGGGACGCTTTGGATGGAGATTCACTCTGTGTCTGACCCCGGGCTTTTGTGATGGGACGGTGTGGATGGAGATTGACTCTGTGTCTGACCCCGGGAAAGTATGATGGGACGGTTTGGATGGAGGTTGACTCTGTGTCTGACCCAGGGCTTTTGTGATGGGACGGTGTGGAGACAGATTCACTCTGTGTCTGACCCCGTGCTTTTGTGATGGGACGGTGTGGATGGAGATTCCCTCTGTGTCTGACTTCTGGAAAGTATGATGGGACGGTTTGGATGGAGGTTGACTCAATGTCTAACCCCGGGCTTTTGTGATGGGACGGTGAGGAGGGAGATTCACTCTGTGTCTGACCCCGGGAGTGTGTGATGGGACGGTGAGGAGGGAGATTCACTCTGTTTCTGAACCCGGGAATTTGAGATCGAAATGTGTGGATGCAGATTCACTCTATGTCTGACCCCGGAATTTGTGATGGGACGGTGTGAGGGAGATTCAATCTACGTCTGGACCCTGGCTTTTGTGATGGGACGGTGAGGAGGGAGATTCACTCTGTGTCTGACCCCGGGACCGTGTGATGGGACGTTTTGGATGGAGATTCACTCTGTGTCAGACCCCTGGAGTGTGTGATGGATAGGTGTGGATGCAGATTCACTCTATGTCTGACCCCGGGAAATTGTGATGGGACGGTGTGGAGGGAGATTCAATCTGAGTCTGACCACGGCAAAGTGTGATGGGACGGTTTGGATGGAGATTCACCCTGTGTCTGACCCCGGGCTTTTGTGATGGGACGGTGAGGAGGGAGATTCAATCTGTGTCTGACCCCGGGAAAGTGTGATGGGACGGTTTGGATTGAGGTTCACTCTGAGTCTGAACGCGGGCGTGTGTGATGCGACGGTGAAGAGGGAGATTCACTCTGTGTCTGACTCCGGGCTTCTGTGATGGGCCGGTGTGTATGGAGATTCACTTTGTGTCTGATCCCGGTCTTTTGTGATGGGACGGTGTGGATGGAGATTCACTCTGAGTCTGACCACGGCAATGTGTGATGGGACGGTTTGGATGGAGATTCACCCTGTGTCTGACCCCGGGCTTTTGTGATGGGACGGTGAGGAGTGAGATTCAATCTGTGTCTGACCCCGGGAAAGTGTGATGGGACGGTTTGGATTGAGGTTCACTCTGAGTCGGAACCCGGGCATGTGTGATGCGACGGTGAAGAGGGAGATTCACTCTGTGTCTGACCCCGGGAATGTGTAACGGGACAGTTTGGATGGAGGTTCACTCAGTGTCTGACCCCGGGCTTTTGTGATGGGACGGTGTGGAGGCAGATTCACTCTGTGTCTGACCCCGGGAGTTTGTGATGGGACGGTGTGGATGGAGATTCACTCTGTGTCTGACCCCGGGCTTTTGTGATGGGACGGTGTGGATGGAGATTCACTCTGTGTCTGACTCCGGGAAAGTATGATGGGACGGTTTGGATGGAGGTTGACTCAATGTCTAACGCCGGGCTTTTGTGATGGGACGGTGTGGAGGCAGATTCACTCTGTGTCTGACCCCGGGAGTTTGTGATGGGACGGTGAGGAGGGAGATTCACTCTGTTTCTGACCCCGGGAATTTGAGATCGAAATGTGTGGATGCAGATTCACTCTATGTCTGTCCCCGGATATTGTGATGGGACGGTGTGAAGGGAGATTCAATCTGCGTCTGAACCCTGGCTTTTTTGATGGGACGGTGAGGTGGGAGATTCACTCTGTGTCTGACCCCGGGACCGTGTGATGGGACGTTTTAGATGGAGATTCACTCTGTGTCAGACCCCGGGAGTGTGTGATGGATAGGTGTGGATGCAGATTCACTTTGTGTCTGATCCCGGTCTTTTGTGATGGGACGGTGTGGATGGAGATTCACTCTGTGTCTGACCCCGGAAGTGTGTGATGGTGCGGTGAGGAGGGCGATTCACTCTGTGTCTGACCCCGGGAGTGTGTGATGGGACGGTGAGGAGGGAGATTTACTCCTTGTCTGACCCCGGGAGTTTGTGATGGAAAGGTGTGGATGCAGATTCACTCTATGTCTGATCCCCTGGAATTTGTGATGGGATGGTGTGGAAGGAGACTCACTCTGTGTCTGACCCCGGGATTGCGTGATGGGACAGTTTGGATGGAGGTTCACTCAGTGTCTGACCCCGGGCTTTTGTGATGGGACGGTGTGGAGGCAGATTCACTCTGTGTCTGACCACGGGAGTTTGTGATGGGACGGTGTGGATGGAGATTCACTCTGTGTCTGACCCCGGGAAAGTGTGATTTGACGGTTTGGATGGAGATTCACTCTGTGTCTGACCCCGGGCTTTTGTGATGGGACGGTGTGGATGGAGATTCACTCTGTGTCTGACTCCGGGAAAGTATGATGGGACGGTTTGGATGGAGGTTGACTCAATGTCTAACCCCGGGCTTTTGTGATGGGACGGTGTGGAGGGAGATTCACTCTGCGTCTGACCCCGGGCTTTTGGGATGGGACGGTGTGGAGGGAGATTCACTCTGTGTCTGACCCAGGAAGTGTGTGTTTGGACCGTGCGTAGGTGTATCCGCTCCGTGTCTGACTCCGGGAGTGTGTGTTGGGACGGTGTGGAGGGAGATTCAATCTGAGTCTGACCACGGCAATGTGTGATGGGACTGTTTGGATGGAGATTCACCCTGTGTCTGACCCCGGGCGTGTGTGATGCGACGGTGAAGAGGGAGTTTCACTCTGTGTCTGACTCCGGGCTTTTGTGATTGTCCGGTGTGTATGGAGATTCACTTTGTGTCTGATCCCGGTCTTTTGTGATGGGACGGTGTGGATGGAGATTCACTCTATGTCTGACCCCGGAAGTGTGTGATGGTACGGTGAGGAGGGCGATTCACTCTGTGTCTGACCCCGGGAATACGTGTTGGGACAGTGTGGATGGAGGTTCACTCAGTGTCTGACCGCGGGCTTTTGTGATGGGACGGTGTGGAGGCAGATTCACTCTGTGTCTGACCCCGGGAGTTTGTGATGGGACGGTGTGGATGGAGATTCACTCTGTGTCTGACCCCGGGAAAGTGTGATTTGACGGTTTGGATGGAGATTCACTCTATGTCTGACCCCGGGCTTTTGTGATGGGACGGTGGGGATGGAGATACACTCTGTGTCTGACTCCGGGAAAGTATGATGGGACGGTTTGGATGGAGGTTGACTCAATGTCTAACCCCGGGCTTTTGTGATGGGACGGTGTGGAGGGAGATTCACTCTGCGTCTGACCCCGGGCTTTTGGGATGAGACGGTGTGGAGGGAGATTCACTCTGTGTCTGACCCAGGAAGTGTGTGTTTGGACCGTGCGTAGGGGGATTCGCTCTGTATCTGACCCCGGGAGTGTGTGTTGGGACGGTGAGGCGGGAGTTTCAATCTCTGTCTGACCCCGGGACCGTATGATGGGACGGTTTTGATGGAGATTCACTCCGTGTCAGACAACGGGAGTGTGTGATGGGTCGGTGAGGAGGGAGTTTCACTCTGTTTCTGACCCCGGCAATGTGTGATGGGACGGTTTGGATGGAGTTTCACTCTGTGACTGTCCCCGGGCTTTTGCGATGGGACGGTGAGGAGGGAGATTCACTCTGTGTCTGACCCCGGGAACGTGTGATGGGACGGTTTGAATGGAGGTTCACTCAGAGTCTGACCCCGGAAGTGTGTGATGGGACGGTGAAGAGGGAGTTTCACTCAGTGTCTGACCCCGGGCTTTTGTGATGGGACGGTGAGGAGGGAGATTCACTCTGTGTCTGACCCCGGGAGTGTGTGTTGGGACGGTGAGAAGGGAGTTTCACTCTGTGTCCGACCCCGGGACAGTGTGATGGGACTGTGATGTGGGAGATTCACTCTGTTTCTGACCCCGGGAATTTGAGATCGAAATGTGTGGATGCAGATTCACTCTATGTCTGACCCCGGATATTGTGATGGGACGGTGTGAAGGGAGATTCAATCTGCGTCTGAACCCTGGCTTTTGTGATGGGACGGTGAGCAGGGAGATTCACTCTGTGTCTGACCCCGGGAAAGTGTGATGGGACGGTTTGGATTGAGGTTCACTCTGAGTCTGAACCCGGGCGTGTGTGATGCGACGGTGAAGAGGGAGATTCACTTTGTGTCTGATCCCGGTCTTTTGTGATGGGACGGTGTGGATGGAAATTCACTCTGTGTCTGACCCCGGAAGTGTGTGATGGTACGGTGAGGAGGGCAATTCACTCTGTGTCTGACCCCGGGAGTGTGTGATGGGACGGTGAGGAGGGAGATTTACCCCTTGTCTGACCCCGGGAGTTTGTGATGGAAAGGTGTGGATGCAGATTCACTCTATGTCTGACCCCAGGAATTTGTGATCGGATGGTGTGGAAGGAGATTCACTCTGTGTCTGACCCCGGGAATGTGTAACGGGACAGTTTGGATGGACGTTCACTCAGTGTCTGACCCCGGGCTTTTGTGATGGGACGGTGTGAAGGCAGATTCACTCTGTGTCTGACCCCGGGAGTTTGTGATGGGACGGTGTGGATGGAGATTCACTCTGTTTCTGACCCCGGGAATTTGAGATCGAAATGTGTGGATGCAGATTCACTCTATGTCTGTCCCCGGATATTGTGATGGGACGGTGTGGATGGAGATTCACTCTGTGTCTGACTCCGGGAAAGTATGATGGGACGGATTGGATGGAGGTTGACTCATGTCTAACGCCGGGCTTTTGTGATGGGACGGTGTGGAGGCAGATTCACTCTGTGTCTGACCCCGGGAGATTGTGATGGGACGGTGAGGAAGGAGATTCACTCTGTTTCTGACCCCGGGAATTTGAGATCGAAATGTGTGGATGCAGATTCACTCTATGTCTGTCCCCGGATATTGTGATGGGACGGTGTGAAGGGAGATTCAATCTGCGTCTGAACCCTGGCTTTTGTAATGGGACGGTGAGGAGGGAGATTCACTCTGTGTCTGACCCCGGGACCGTGAGATGGGACGTTTTAGATGGAGATTCACTCTGTGTCAGACCCCGGGAGTGTGTGATGGATAGGTGTGGATGCAGATTCACTTTGTGTCTGATCCCGGTCTTTTGTGATGGGACGGTGTGGATGGAGATTCACTCTGTGTCTGACCCCGGAAGTGTGTGATGGTGCGGTGAGGAGGGCGATTCACTCTGTGTCTGACCCCGGGTGTGTGTGATGGGACGGTGAGGAGGGAGATTTACTCCTTGTCTGACCCCGGGAGTTTGTGATGGGACGGTGAGGAGGGAGATTCACTCTGTGTCTGACCCCGGGACCGTGTGATGGGACGTTTTGGATGGAGATTCACTCTGTGTCAGACCACTGGAGTGTGTGATGGATAGGTGTGGATGCAGATTCACTCTATGTCTGACCCCGGGAAATTGTGATGGGACGGTGTGGAGGGAGATTCAATCTGAGTCTGACCACGGCAATGTGTGATGGGACGGTTTGGATGGAGAATCACCCTTTGTCTGACCACGGGCTTTTGTGATGGGACGGTGAGGAGGGAGATTCAATCTGTGTCTGACCCCGGGAAAGTGTGATGGGACGGTTTGGATTGAGGTTCACTCTGAGTCTGAACACGGGCGTGTGTGATGCGACGGTGAGGAGGGAGATTTACTCCTTGTTTGACCCCGGGAATTTGTGATGGAAAGGTGTGGATGCAGATTCACTCTATTTCTGACCCCTGGAATTTGTGATCGGATGGTGTGGAAGGAGATTCACTCTGTGTCTGACCCCGGGAATGTGTGATGGGACAGTTTGGATGGAGGTTCACTCAGTGTCTGACCCCGGGCTTTTGTGATGGGACGGTGTGGAGGCAGATTCACTCTGTGTCTGACCCCGGGAGTTTGTGATGGGACGGTGTGGATGGAGATTCACTCAGTGTCTGACCCCGGGAAAGTGAGATGGGACGCTTTGGATGGAGATTCACTCTGTGTCTGACCCCGGGCTTTTGTGATGGGACGGTGTGGATGGAGATTCTCTCTGTGTCTGACCCCGGGAAAGTATGATGGGACGGTTTGGATGGAGGTTGACTCTGTGTCTGACCCAGGGCTTTTGTGATGGGACGGTGTGGAGACAGATTCACTCTGTGTCTGACCCCGTGCTTTTGTGATGGGACGGTGTGGATGGAGATTCCCTCTGTGTCTGACTTCTGGAAAGTATGATGGGACGGTTTGGATGGAGGTTGACTCAATGTCTAACCCCGGGCTTTTGTGATGGGACGGTGAGGAGGGAGATTCACTCTGTGTCTGACCCCGGGAGTGTGTGTTGGGACGGTGAGAAGGGAGTTTCACTCTGTGTCCGACCCCGGGATCGTGTGATGGGACTGTTTTGATGGACATTCACTCTGTGTCAGACCCCGGGAGTGTGTGATGGGACGGTGAGGAGGGAGATTCACTCTGTTTCTGACCCCGGGAATTTGAGATCGAAATGTGTGGATGCAGATTCACTCTATGTCTGACCCCGGAATTTGTGATGGGACGGTGTGAGGGAGATTCAATCTACGTCTGGACCCTGGCTTTTGTGATGGGACGGTGAGGAGGGAGATTCACTCTGTGTCTGACCCCGGGACCGTGTGATGGGACGTTTTGGATGGAGATTCACTCTGTGTCAGACCCCTGGAGTGTGTGATGGATAGGTGTGGATGCAGATTCACTCTATGTCTGACCCCGGGAAATTGTGATGGGACGGTGTGGAGGGAGATTCAATCTGAGTCTGACCACGGCAATGTGTGATGGGACGGTTTGGATGGAGATTCACCCTGTGTCTGACCCCGGGAGTTTGTGATGGAAAGGTGTGGATGCAGATTCACTCTATGTCTGACCCCAGGAATTTGTGATCGGATGGTGTGGAAGGAGATTCACTCTGTGTCTGACCCCGGGAATGTGTAACGGGACAGTTTGGATGGACGTTCACTCAGTGTCTGACCCCGGGCTTTTGTGATGGGACGGTGTGAAGGCAGATTCACTCTGTGTCTGACCCCGGGAGTTTGTGATGGGACGGTGTGGATGGAGATTCACTCTGTTTCTGACCCCGGGAATTTGAGATCGAAATGTGTGGATGCAGATTCACTCTATGTCTGTCCCCGGATATTGTGATGGGACGGTGTGGATGGAGATTCACTCTGTGTCTGACTCCGGGAAAGTATGATGGGACGGATTGGATGGAGGTTGACTCATGTCTAACGCCGGGCTTTTGTGATGGGACGGTGTGGAGGCAGATTCACTCTGTGTCTGACCCCGGGAGATTGTGATGGGACGGTGAGGAAGGAGATTCACTCTGTTTCTGACCCCGGGAATTTGAGATCGAAATGTGTGGATGCAGATTCACTCTATGTCTGTCCCCGGATATTGTGATGGGACGGTGTGAAGGGAGATTCAATCTGCGTCTGAACCCTGGCTTTTGTAATGGGACGGTGAGGAGGGAGATTCACTCTGTGTCTGACCCCGGGACCGTGAGATGGGACGTTTTAGATGGAGATTCACTCTGTGTCAGACCCCGGGAGTGTGTGATGGATAGGTGTGGATGCAGATTCACTTTGTGTCTGATCCCGGTCTTTTGTGATGGGACGGTGTGGATGGAGATTCACTCTGTGTCTGACCCCGGAAGTGTGTGATGGTGCGGTGAGGAGGGCGATTCACTCTGTGTCTGACCCCGGGTGTGTGTGATGGGACGGTGAGGAGGGAGATTTACTCCTTGTCTGACCCCGGGAGTTTGTGATGGGACGGTGAGGAGGGAGATTCACTCTGTGTCTGACCCCGGGACCGTGTGATGGGACGTTTTGGATGGAGATTCACTCTGTGTCAGACCACTGGAGTGTGTGATGGATAGGTGTGGATGCAGATTCACTCTATGTCTGACCCCGGGAAATTGTGATGGGACGGTGTGGAGGGAGATTCAATCTGAGTCTGACCACGGCAATGTGTGATGGGACGGTTTGGATGGAGAATCACCCTGTGTCTGACCACGGGCTTTTGTGATGGGACGGTGAGGAGGGAGATTCAATCTGTGTCTGACCCCGGGAAAGTGTGATGGGACGGTTTGGATTGAGGTTCACTCTGAGTCTGAACACGGGCGTGTGTGATGCGACGGTGAGGAGGGAGATTTACTCCTTGTTTGACCCCGGGAATTTGTGATGGAAAGGTGTGGATGCAGATTCACTCTATTTCTGACCCCTGGAATTTGTGATCGGATGGTGTGGAAGGAGATTCACTCTGTGTCTGACCCCGGGAATGTGTGATGGGACAGTTTGGATGGAGGTTCACTCAGTGTCTGACCCCGGGCTTTTGTGATGGGACGGTGTGGAGGCAGATTCACTCTGTGTCTGACCCCGGGAGTTTGTGATGGGACGGTGTGGATGGAGATTCACTCAGTGTCTGACCCCGGGAAAGTGAGATGGGACGCTTTGGATGGAGATTCACTCTGTGTCTGACCCCGGGCTTTTGTGATGGGACGGTGTGGATGGAGATTCTCTCTGTGTCTGACCCCGGGAAAGTATGATGGGACGGTTTGGATGGAGGTTGACTCTGTGTCTGACCCAGGGCTTTTGTGATGAAACGGTGTGGAGACAGATTCACTCTGTGTCTGACCCCGTGCTTTTGTGATGGGACGGTGTGGATGGAGATTCCCTCTGTGTCTGACTTCTGGAAAGTATGATGGGACGGTTTGGATGGAGGTTGACTCAATGTCTAACCCCGGGCTTTTGTGATGGGACGGTGAGGAGGGAGATTCACTCTGTGTCTGACCCCGGGAGTGTGTGTTGGGACGGTGAGAAGGGAGTTTCACTCTGTGTCCGACCCCGGGACCGTGTGATGGGACTGTTTTGATGGACATTCACTCTGTGTCAGACCCCGGGAGTGTGTGATGGGACGGTGAGGAGGGAGATTCACTCTGTTTCTGACCCCGGGAATTTGAGATCGAAATGTGTGGATGCAGATTCACTCTATGTCTGACCCCGGAATTTGTGATGGGACGGTGTGAGGGAGATTCAATCTACGTCTGGACCCTGGCTTTTGTGATGGGACGGTGAGGAGGGAGATTCACTCTGTGTCTGACCCCGGGACCGTGTGATGGGACGTTTTGGATGGAGATTCACTCTGTGTCAGACCCCTGGAGTGTGTGATGGATAGGTGTGGATGCAGATTCACTCTATGTCTGACCCCGGGAAATTGTGATGGGACGGTGTGGAGGGAGATTCAATCTGAGTCTGACCACGGCAATGTGTGATGGGACGGTTTGGATGGAGATTCACCCTGTGTCTGACCCCGGGCTTTTGTGATGGGACGGTGAGGAGGGAGATTCAATCTGTGTCTGACCCCGGGAAAGTGTGATGGGACGGTTTGGATTGAGGTTCACTCTGAGTCTGAACGCGGGCGTGTGTGATGCGACGGTGAAGAGGGAGATTCACTCTGTGTCTGACTCCGGGCTTCTGTGATGGGCCGGTGTGTATGGAGATTCACTTTGTGTCTGATCCCGGTCTTTTGTGATGGGACGGTGTGGATGGAGATTCACTCTGAGTCTGACCACGGCAATGTGTGATGGGACGGTTTGGATGGAGATTCACCCTGTGTCTGACCCCGGGCTTTTGTGATGGGACGGTGAGGAGTGAGATTCAATCTGTGTCTGACCCCGGGAAAGTGTGATGGGACGGTTTGGATTGAGGTTCACTCTGAGTCGGAACCCGGGCATGTGTGATGCGACGGTGAAGAGGGAGATTCACTCTGTGTCTGACCCCGGGAATGTGTAACGGGACAGTTTGGATGGAGGTTCACTCAGTGTCTGACCCCGGGCTTTTGTGATGGGACGGTATGGAGGCAGATTCACTCTGTGTCTGACCCCGGGAGTTTGTGATGGGACGGTGTGGATGGAGATTCACTCTGTGTCTGACCCCGGGCTTTTGTGATGGGACGGTGTGGATGGAGATTCACTCTGTGTCTGACTCCGGGAAAGTATGATGGGACGGTTTGGATGGAGGTTGACTCAATGTCTAACGCCGGGCTTTTGTGATGGGACGGTGTGGAGGCAGATTCACTCTGTGTCTGACCCCGGGAGTTTGTGATGGGACGGTGAGGAGGGAGATTCACTCTGTTTCTGACCCCGGGAATTTGAGATCGAAATGTGTGGATGCAGATTCACTCTATGTCTGTCCCCGGATATTGTGATGGGACGGTGTGAAGGGAGATTCAATCTGCGTCTGAACCCTGGCTTTTTTGATGGGACGGTGAGGAGGGAGATTCACTCTGTGTCTGACCCCGGGACCGTGTGATGGGACGTTTTAGATGGAGATTCACTCTGTGTCAGACCCCGGGAGTGTGTGATGGATAGGTGTGGATGCAGATTCACTTTGTGTCTGATCCCGGGAATGTGTAACGGGACAGTTTGGATGGAGGTTCACTCAGTGTCTGACCCCGGGAGTTTGTGATGGGACGGTGTGGATGGAGATTCACTCTGTGTCTGACCCCGGGCTTTTGTGATGGGACGGTGTGGATGGAGATTCACTCTGTGTCTGACTCCGGGAAAGTATGATGGGACGGTTTGGATGGAGGTTGACTCAATGTCTAACGCCGGGCTTTTGTGATGGGACGGTGTGGAGGCAGATTCACTCTGTGTCTGACCCCGGGAGTTTGTGATGGGACGGTGAGGAGGGAGATTCACTCTGTTTCTGACCCCGGGAATTTGAGATCGAAATGTGTGGATGCAGATTCACTCTATGTCTGTCCCCGGATATTGTGATGGGACGGTGTGAAGGGAGATTCAATCTGCGTCTGAACCCTGGCTTTTTTGATGGGACGGTGAGGAGGGAGATTCACTCTGTGTCTGAACCCGGGACCGTGTGATGGGACGTTTTAGATGGAGATTCACTCTGTGTCAGACCCCGGGAGTGTGTGATGGATAGGTGTGGATGCAGATTCACTTTGTGTCTGATCCCGGTCTTTTGTGATGGGACGGTGTGGATGGAGATTCACTCTGTGTCTGACCCCGGAAGTGTGTGATGGTGCGGTTAGGAGGGCGATTCACTCTGTGTCTGACCCCGGGAGTGTGTGATGGTACGGTGAGGAGGGAGATTTACTCCTTGTCTGACCCCGGGAGTTTGTGATGGAAAGGTGTGGATGCAGATTCACTCTATGTCTGATCCCCTGGAATTTGTGATGGGATGGTGTGGAAGGAGACTCACTCTGTGTCTGACCCCGGGATTGCGTGATGGGACAGTTTGGATGGAGGTTCACTCAGTGTCTGACCCCGGGCTTTTGTGATGGGACGGTGTGGAGGCAGATTCACTCTGTGTCTGACCACGGGAGTTTGTGATGGGACGGTGTGGATGGAGATTCACTCTGTGTCTGACCCCGGGAAAGTGTGATTTGACGGTTTGGATGGAGATTCACTCTGTGTCTGACCCCGGGCTTTTGTGATGGGACGGTGTGGATGGAGATTCACTCTGTGTCTGACTCCGGGAAAGTATGATGGGACGGTTTGGATGGAGGTTGACTCAATGTCTAACCCCGGGCTTTTGTGATGGGACGGTGTGGAGGGAGATTCACTCTGCGTCTGACCCCGGTCTTTTGGGATGGGACGGTGTGGAGGGAGATTCACTCTGTGTCTGACCCAGGAAGTGTGTGTTTGGACCGTGCGTAGGGGTATCCGCTCCGTGTCTGACCCCGGGAGTGTGTGTTGGGACGGTGTGGAGGGAGATTCAATCTGAGTCTGACCACGGCAATGTGTGATGGGACGGTTTGGATGGAGATTCACCCTGTGTCTGACCTCGGGCGTGTGTGATGCGACGGTGAAGAGGGAGATTCACTCTGTGTCTGACTCCGGGCTTTTGTGATTGTCCGGTGTGTATGGAGATTCACTTTGTGTCTGATCCCGGTCTTTTGTGATGGGACGGTGTGGATGGAGATTCACTCTATGTCTGACCCCGGAAGTGTGTGATGGTACGGTGAGGAGGGCGATTCACTCTGTGTCTGACCCCGGGAATACGTGTTGGGACAGTGTGGATGGAGGTTCACTCAGTGTCTGACCCCAGGCTTTTGTGATGGGACGGTGTGGAGGCAGATTCACTCTGTGTCTGACCCCGGGAGTTTGTGATGGGACGGTGTGGATGGAGATTCACTCTGTGTCTGACCCCGGGAAAGTGTGATTTGACGGTTTGGATGGAGATTCACTCTGTGTCTGACCCCGGTCTTTTGTGATGGGACGGTGGGGATGGAGATACACTCTGTGTCTGACTCCGGGAAAGTATGATGGGACGGTTTGGATGGAGGTTGACTCAATGTCTAACCCCGGGCTTTTGTGATGGGACGGTGTGGAGGGAGATTCACTCTGCGTCTGACCCCGGGCTTTTGGGATGAGACGGTGTGGAGGGAGATTCACTCTGTGTCTGACCCAGGAAGTGTGTGTTTGGACCGTGCGTAGGGGGATTCGCTCTGTGTCTGACCCCGAGAGTGTGTGTTGGGACGGTGAGGGGGGAGTTTCAATCTCTGTCTGACCCCGGGACCGTATGATGGGACGGTTTTGATGGAGATTCACTCCGTGTCAGACAACGGGAGTGTGTGATGGGTCGGTGAGGAGGGAGTTTCACTCTGTTTCTGACCCCGGCAATGTGTGATGGGACGGTTTGGATGGAGTTTCACTCAGTGTCTGACCCCGGGAGTTTATGATGGGTCGGTGTGGATGGAAACTCACTCTGTGTCTTACCCTGGGAATGTGTGATGGGACGGTTTGGATGGAGATTCACTCTGTGACTGTCCCCGGGCTTTTGCGATGGGACGGTGAGGAGGGAGATTCACTCTGTGTCTGACCCCGGGAACGTGTGATGGGACGGTTTGAATGGAGGTTCACTCAGAGTCTGACCCCGGAAGTGTGTGATGGGACGGTGAAGAGGGAGATTTACTCCTTGTCTGACCCCGGGAGTTTGTGATGGGACGGTGAGGAGGGAGATTCACTCTGTGTCTGACCCCGGGACCGTGTGATGGGACGTTTTGGATGGAGATTCACTCTGTGTCAGACCACTGGAGTGTGTGATGGATAGGTGTGGATGCAGATTCACTCTATGTCTGACCCCGGGAAATTGTGATGGGACGGTGTGGAGGGAGATTCAATCTGAGTCTGACCACGGCAATGTGTGATGGGACGGTTTGGATGGAGAATCACCCTGTGTCTGACCACGGGCTTTTGTGATGGGACGGTGAGGAGGGAGATTCAATCTGTGTCTGACCCCGGGAAAGTGTGATGGGACGGTTTGGATTGAGGTTCACTCTGAGTCTGAACACGGGCGTGTGTGATGCGACGGTGAGGAGGGAGATTTACTCCTTGTTTGACCCCGGGAATTTGTGATGGAAAGGTGTGGATGCAGATTCACTCTATTTCTGACCCCTGGAATTTGTGATCGGATGGTGTGGAAGGAGATTCACTCTGTGTCTGACCCCGGGAATGTGTGATGGGACAGTTTGGATGGAGGTTCACTCAGTGTCTGACCCCGGGCTTTTGTGATGGGACGGTGTGGAGGCAGATTCACTCTGTGTCTGACCCCGGGAGTTTGTGATGGGACGGTGTGGATGGAGATTCACTCAGTGTCTGACCCCGGGAAAGTGAGATGGGACGCTTTGGATGGAGATTCACTCTGTGTCTGACCCCGGGCTTTTGTGATGGGACGGTGTGGATGGAGATTCACTCTGTGTCTGACCCCGGGAAAGTATGATGGGACGGTTTGGATGGAGGTTGTCTCTGTGTCTGACCCAGGGCTTTTGTGATGGGACGGTGTGGAGACAGATTCACTCTGTGTCTGACCCCGTGCTTTTGTGATGGGACGGTGTGGATGGAGATTCCCTCTGTGTCTGACTTCTGGAAAGTATGATGGGACGGTTTGGATGGAGGTTGACTCAATGTCTAACCCCGGGCTTTTGTGATGGGACGGTGAGGAGGGAGATTCACTCTGTGTCTGACCCCGGGAGTGTGTGTTGGGACGGTGAGAAGGGAGTTTCACTCTGTGTCCGACCCCGGGACCGTGTGATGGGACTGTTTTGATGGACATTCACTCTGTGTCAGACCCCGGGAGTGTGTGATGGGACGGTGAGGAGGGAGATTCACTCTGTTTCTGACCCCGGGAATTTGAGATCGAAATGTGTGGATGCAGATTCACTCTATGTCTGACCCCGGAATTTGTGATGGGACGGTGTGAGGGAGATTCAATCTACGTCTGGACCCTGGCTTTTGTGATGGGACGGTGAGGAGGGAGATTCACTCTGTGTCTGACCCCGGGACCGTGTGATGGGACGTTTTGGATGGAGATTCACTCTGTGTCAGACCCCTGGAGTGTGTGATGGATAGGTGTGGATGCAGATTCACTCTATGTCTGACCCCGGGAAATTGTGCTGGGACGGTGTGGAGGGAGATTCAATCTGAGTCTGACCACGGCAATGTGTGATGGGACGGTTTGGATGGAGATTCACCCTGTGTCTGACCCCGGGCTTTTGTGATGGGACGGTGAGGAGGGAGATTCAATCTGTGTCTGACCCCGGGAAAGTGTGATGGGACGGTTTGGATTGAGGTTCACTCTGAGTCTGAACGCGGGCGTGTGTGATGCGACGGTGAAGAGGGAGATTCACTCTGTGTCTGACTCCGGGCTTCTGTGATGGGCCGGTGTGTATGGAGATTCACTTTGTGTCTGATCCCGGTCTTTTGTGATGGGACGGTGTGGATGGAGATTCACTCTGAGTCTGACCACGGCAATGTGTGATGGGACGGTTTGGATGGAGATTCACCCTGTGTCTGACCCCGGGCTTTTGTGATGGGACGGTGAGGAGTGAGATTCAATCTGTGTCTGACCCCGGGAAAGTGTGATGGGACGGTTTGGATTGAGGTTCACTCTGAGTCTGAACGCGGGCGTGTGTGATGCGACGGTGAAGAGGGAGATTCACTCTGTGTCTGACTCCGGGCTTCTGTGATGGGCCGGTGTGTATGGAGATTCACTTTGTGTCTGATCCCGGTCTTTTGTGATGGGACGGTGTGGATGGAGATTCACTCTGAGTCTGACCACGGCAATGTGTGATGGGACGGTTTGGATGGAGATTCACCCTGTGTCTGACCCCGGGCTTTTGTGATGGGACGGTGAGGAGTGAGATTCAATCTGTGTCTGACCCCGGGAAAGTGTGATGGGACGGTTTGGATTGAGGTTCACTCTGAGTCGGAACCCGGGCATGTGTGATGCGACGGTGAAGAGGGAGATTCACTCTGTGTCTGACCCCGGGAATGTGTAACGGGACAGTTTGGATGGAGGTTCACTCAGTGTCTGACCCCGGGCTTTTGTGATGGGACGGTGTGGAGGCAGATTCACTCTGTGTCTGACCCCGGGAGTTTGTGATGGGACGGTGTGGATGGAGATTCACTCTGTGTCTGACCCCGGGCTTTTGTGATGGGACGGTGTGGATGGAGATTCACTCTGTGTCTGACTCCGGGAAAGTATGATGGGACGGTTTGGATGGAGGTTGACTCAATGTCTAACGCCGGGCTTTTGTGATGGGACGGTGTGGAGGCAGATTCACTCTGTGTCTGACCCCGGGAGTTTGTGATGGGACGGTGAGGAGGGAGATTCACTCTGTTTCTGACCCCGGGAATTTGAGATCGAAATGTGTGGATGCAGATTCACTCTATGTCTGTACCCGGATATTGTGATGGGACGGTGTGAAGGGAGATTCAATCTGCGTCTGAACCCTGGCTTTTTTGATGGGACGGTGAGGAGGGAGATTCACTCTGTGTCTGACCCCGGGACCGTGTGATGGGACGTTTTAGATGGAGATTCACTCTGTGTCAGACCCCGGGAGTGTGTGATGGATAGGTGTGGATGCAGATTCACTTTGTGTCTGATCCCGGTCTTTTGTGATGGGACGGTTTGGATGGAGATTCACTCTGTGTCTGACCCCGGAAGTGTGTGATGGTGCGGTGAGGAGGGCGATTCACTCTGTGTCTGACCCCGGGAGTGTGTGATGGGACGGTGAGGAGGGAGATTTACTCCTTGTCTGACCCCGGGAGTTTGTGATGGAAAGGTGTGGATGCAGATTCACTCTATGTCTGATCCCCTGGAATTTGTGATGGGATGGTGTGGAAGGAGACTCACTCTGTGTCTGACCCCGGGATTGCGTGATGGGACAGTTTGGATGGAGGTTCACTCAGTGTCTGACCCCGGGCTTTTGTGATGGGACGGTGTGGAGGCAGATTCACTCTGTGTCTGACCACGGGAGTTTGTGATGGGACGGTGTGGATGGAGATTCACTCTGTGTCTGACCCCGGGAAAGTGTGATTTGACGGTTTGGATGGAGATTCACTCTGTGTCTGACCCCGGGCTTTTGTGATGGGACGGTGTGGATGGAGATTCACTCTGTGTCTGACTCCGGGAAAGTATGATGGGACGGTTTGGATGGAGGTTGACTCAATGTCTAACCCCGGGCTTTTGTGATGGGACGGTGTGGAGGGAGATTCACTCTGCGTCTGACCCCGGTCTTTTGGGATGGGACGGTGTGGAGGGAGATTCACTCTGTGTCTGACCCAGGAAGTGTGTGTTTGGACCGTGCGTAGGGGTATCCGCTCCGTGTCTGACCCCGGGAGTGTGTGTTGGGACGGTGTGGAGGGAGATTCAATCTGAGTCTGACCACGGCAATGTGTGATGGGACGGTTTGGATGGAGATTCACCCTGTGTCTGACCCCGGGCGTGTGTGATGCGACGGTGAAGAGGGAGATTCACTCTGTGTCTGACTCCGGGCTTTTGTGATTGTCCGGTGTGTATGGAGATTCACTTTGTGTCTGATCCCGGTCTTTTGTGATGGGACGGTGTGGATGGAGATTCACTCTATGTCTGACCCCGGAAGTGTGTGATGGTACGGTGAGGAGGGCGATTCACTCTGTGTCTGACCCCGGGAATACGTGTTGGGACAGTGTGGATGGAGGTTCACTCAGTGTCTGACCCCGGGCTTTTGTGATGGGACGGTGTGGAGGCAGATTCACTCTGTGTCTGACCCCGGGAGTTTGTGATGGGACGGTGTGGATGGAGATTCACTCTGTGTCTGACCCCGGGAAAGTGTGATTTGACGGTTTGGATGGAGATTCACTCTGTGTCTGACCCCGGGCTTTTGTGATGGGACGGTGGGGATGGAGATACACTCTGTGTCTGACTCCGGGAAAGTATGATGGGACGGTTTGGATGGAGGTTGACTCAATGTCTAACCCCGGGCTTTTGTGATGGGACGGTGTGGAGGGAGATTCACTCTGCGTCTGACCCCGGGCTTTTGGGATGAGACGGTGTGGAGGGAGATTCACTCTGTGTCTGACCCAGGAAGTGTGTGTTTGGACCGTGCGTAGGGGGATTCGCTCTGTGTCTGACCCCGAGAGTGTGTGTTGGGACGGTGAGGGGGGAGTTTCAATCTCTGTCTGACCCCGGGACCGTATGATGGGACGGTTTTGATGGAGATTCACTCCGTGTCAGACAACGGGAGTGTGTGATGGGTCGGTGAGGAGGGAGTTTCACTCTGTTTCTGACCCCGGCAATGTGTGATGGGACGGTTTGGATGGAGTTTCACTCAGTGTCTGACCCCGGGAGTTTATGATGGGTCGGTGTGGATGGAAACTCACTCTGTGTCTTACCCTGGGAATGTGTGATGGGACGGTTTGGATGGAGATTCACTCTGTGACTGTCCCCGGGCTTTTGCGATGGGACGGTGAGGAGGGAGATTCACTCTGTGTCTGACCCCGGGAACGTGTGATGGGACGGTTTGAATGGAGGTTCACTCAGAGTCTGACCCCGGAAGTGTGTGATGGGACGGTGAAGAGGGAGATTCACTCAGTGTCTGACCCCGGGCTTTTGTGATGGGACGGTGAGGAGGGAGATTCACTCTGTGTCTGACCCCGGGAGTGTGTGTTGGGACGGTGAGAAGGGAGTTTCACTCTGTGTCCGACCCCGGGACAGTGTGATGGGACTGTGATGTGGGAGATTCACTCTGTGTCTGACCCCGGGAGTTTGTGATGGGACGGTGAGGAGGGAGATTCACTCTGTTTCTGACCCCGGGAATTTGAGATCGAAATGTGTGGATGCAGATTCACTCTATGTCTGTCACCGGATATTGTGATGGGACGGTGTGGATGGAGATTCACTCTGTGTCTGACTCCGGGAAAGTATGATGGGACGGTTTGGATGGAGGTTGACTCAATGTCTAACGCCGGGCTTTTGTGATGGGACGGTGTGGAGGCAGATTCACTCTGTGTCTGACCCCGGGAGATTGTGATGGGACGGTGAGGAAGGAGATTCACTCTGTTTCTGACCCCGGGAATTTGAGATCGAAATGTGTGGATGCAGATTCACTCTATGTCTGTCCCCGGATATTGTGATGGGACGGTGTGAAGGGAGATTCAATCTGCGTCTGAACCCTGGCTTTTGTGATGGGACGGTGAGGAGGGAGATTCACTCTGTGTCTGACCCCGGGACCGTGAGATGGGACGTTTTAGATGGAGATTCACTCTGTGTCAGACCCCGGGAGTGTGTGATGGATAGGTGTGGATGCAGATTCACTTTGTGTCTGATCCCGGTCTTTTGTGATGGGACGGTGTGGATGGAGATTCACTCTGTGTCTGACCCCGGAAGTGTGTGATGGTGCGGTGAGGAGGGCGATTCACTCTGTGTCTGACCCCGGGTGTGTGTGATGGGACGGTGAGGAGGGAGATTTACTCCTTGTCTGACCCCGGGAGTTTGTGATGGGACGGTGAGGAGGGAGATTCACTCTGTGTCTGACCCCGGGACCGTGTGATGGGACGTTTTGGATGGAGATTCACTCTGTGTCAGACCACTGGAGTGTGTGATGGATAGGTGTGGATGCAGATTCACTCTATGTCTGACCCCGGGAAATTGTGATGGGACGGTGTGGAGGGAGATTCAATCTGAGTCTGACCACGGCAATGTGTGATGGGACGGTTTGGATGGAGAATCACCCTGTGTCTGACCCCGGGAAAGTGTGATGGGACGGTTTGGATTGAGGTTCACTCTGAGTCTGAACACGGGCGTGTGTGATGCGACGGTGAGGAGGGAGATTTACTCCTTGTTTGACCCCGGGAATTTGTGATGGAAAGGTGTGGATGCAGATTCACTCTATTTCTGACCCCTGGAATTTGTGATCGGATGGTGTGGAAGGAGATTCACTCTGTGTCTGACCCCGGGAATGTGTGATGGGACAGTTTGGATGGAGGTTCACTCAGTGTCTGACCCCGGGCTTTTGTGATGGGACGGTGTGGAGGCAGATTCACTCTGTGTCTGACCCCGGGAGTTTGTGATGGGACGGTGTGGATGGAGATTCACTCAGTGTCTGACCCCGGGAAAGTGAGATGGGACGCTTTGGATGGAGATTCACTCTGTGTCTGACCCCGGGCTTTTGTGATGGGACGGTGTGGATGGAGATTCACTCTGTGTCTGACCCCGGGAAAGTATGATGGGACGGTTTGGATGGAGGTTGACTCTGTGTCTGACCCAGGGCTTTTGTGATGGGACGGTGTGGAGACAGATTCACTCTGTGTCTGACCCCGTGCTTTTGTGATGGGACGGTGTGGATGGAGATTCCCTCTGTGTCTGACTTCTGGAAAGTATGATGGGACGGTTTGGATGGAGGTTGACTCAATGTCTAACCCCGGGCTTTTGTGATGGGACGGTGAGGAGGGAGATTCACTCTGTGTCTGACCCCGGGAGTGTGTGTTGGGACGGTGAGAAGGGAGTTTCACTCTGTGTCCGACCCCGGGACCGTGTGATGGGACTGTTTTGATGGACATTCACTCTGTGTCAGACCCCGGGAGTGTGTGATGGGACGGTGAGGAGGGAGATTCACTCTGTTTCTGACCCCGGGAATTTGAGATCGAAATGTGTGGATGCAGATTCACTCTATGTCTGACCCCGGAATTTGTGATGGGACGGTGTGAGGGAGATTCAATCTACGTCTGGACCCTGGCTTTTGTGATGGGACGGTGAGGAGGGAGATTCACTCTGTGTCTGACCCCGGGACCGTGTGATGGGACGTTTTGGATGGAGATTCACTCTGTGTCAGACCCCTGGAGTGTGTGATGGATAGGTGTGGATGCAGATTCACTCTATGTCTGACCCCGGGAAATTGTGCTGGGACGGTGTGGAGGGAGATTCAATCTGAGTCTGACCACGGCAATGTGTGATGGGACGGTTTGGATGGAGATTCACCCTGTGTCTGACCCCGGGCTTTTGTGATGGGACGGTGAGGAGGGAGATTCAATCTGTGTCTGACCCCGGGAAAGTGTGATGGGACGGTTTGGATTGAGGTTCACTCTGAGTCTGAACGCGGGCGTGTGTGATGCGACGGTGAAGAGGGAGATTCACTCTGTGTCTGACTCCGGGCTTCTGTGATGGGCCGGTGTGTATGGAGATTCACTTTGTGTCTGATCCCGGTCTTTTGTGATGGGACGGTGTGGATGGAGATTCACTCTGAGTCTGACCACGGCAATGTGTGATGGGACGGTTTGGATGGAGATTCACCCTGTGTCTGACCCCGGGCTTTTGTGATGGGACGGTGAGGAGTGAGATTCAATCTGTGTCTGACCCCGGGAAAGTGTGATGGGACGGTTTGGATTGAGGTTCACTCTGAGTCGGAACCCGGGCATGTGTGATGCGACGGTGAAGAGGGAGATTCACTCTGTGTCTGACCCCGGGAATGTGTAACGGGACAGTTTGGATGGAGGTTCACTCAGTGTCTGACCCCGGGCTTTTGTGATGGGACGGTGTGGAGGCAGATTCACTCTGTGTCTGACCCCGGGAGTTTGTGATGGGACGGTGTGGATGGAGATTCACTCTGTGTCTGACCCCGGGCTTTTGTGATGGGACGGTGTGGATGGAGATTCACTCTGTGTCTGACTCCGGGAAAGTATGATGGGACGGTTTGGATGGAGGTTGACTCAATGTCTAACGCCGGGCTTTTGTGATGGGACGGTGTGGAGGCAGATTCACTCTGTGTCTGACCCCGGGAGTTTGTGATGGGACGGTGAGGAGGGAGATTCACTCTGTTTCTGACCCCGGGAATTTGAGATCGAAATGTGTGGATGCAGATTCACTCTATGTCTGTACCCGGATATTGTGATGGGACGGTGTGAAGGGAGATTCAATCTGCGTCTGAACCCTGGCTTTTTTGATGGGACGGTGAGGAGGGAGATTCACTCTGTGTCTGACCCCGGGACCGTGTGATGGGACGTTTTAGATGGAGATTCACTCTGTGTCAGACCCCGGGAGTGTGTGATGGATAGGTGTGGATGCAGATTCACTTTGTGTCTGATCCCGGTCTTTTGTGATGGGACGGTTTGGATGGAGATTCACTCTGTGTCTGACCCCGGAAGTGTGTGATGGTGCGGTGAGGAGGGCGATTCACTCTGTGTCTGACCCCGGGAGTGTGTGATGGGACGGTGAGGAGGGAGATTCAATCTGAGTCTGACCACGGCAATGTGTGATGGGACGGTTTGGATGGAGAATCACCCTGTGTCTGACCCCGGGAAAGTGTGATGGGACGGTTTGGATTGAGGTTCACTCTGAGTCTGAACACGGGCGTGTGTGATGCGACGGTGAGGAGGGAGATTTACTCCTTGTTTGACCCCGGGAATTTGTGATGGAAAGGTGTGGATGCAGATTCACTCTATTTCTGACCCCTGGAATTTGTGATCGGATGGTGTGGAAGGAGATTCACTCTGTGTCTGACCCCGGGAATGTGTGATGGGACAGTTTGGATGGAGGTTCACTCAGTGTCTGACCCCGGGCTTTTGTGATGGGACGGTGTGGAGGCAGATTCACTCTGTGTCTGACCCCGGGAGTTTGTGATGGGACGGTGTGGATGGAGATTCACTCAGTGTCTGACCCCGGGAAAGTGAGATGGGACGCTTTGGATGGAGATTCACTCTGTGTCTGACCCCGGGCTTTTGTGATGGGACGGTGTGGATGGAGATTCACTCTGTGTCTGACCCCGGGAAAGTATGATGGGACGGTTTGGATGGAGGTTGACTCTGTGTCTGACCCAGGGCTTTTGTGATGGGACGGTGTGGAGACAGATTCACTCTGTGTCTGACCCCGTGCTTTTGTGATGGGACGGTGTGGATGGAGATTCCCTCTGTGTCTGACTTCTGGAAAGTATGATGGGACGGTTTGGATGGAGGTTGACTCAATGTCTAACCCCGGGCTTTTGTGATGGGACGGTGAGGAGGGAGATTCACTCTGTGTCTGACCCCGGGAGTGTGTGTTGGGACGGTGAGAAGGGAGTTTCACTCTGTGTCCGACCCCGGGACCGTGTGATGGGACTGTTTTGATGGACATTCACTCTGTGTCAGACCCCGGGAGTGTGTGATGGGACGGTGAGGAGGGAGATTCACTCTGTTTCTGACCCCGGGAATTTGAGATCGAAATGTGTGGATGCAGATTCACTCTATGTCTGACCCCGGAATTTGTGATGGGACGGTGTGAGGGAGATTCAATCTACGTCTGGACCCTGGCTTTTGTGATGGGACGGTGAGGAGGGAGATTCACTCTGTGTCTGACCCCGGGACCGTGTGATGGGACGTTTTGGATGGAGATTCACTCTGTGTCAGACCCCTGGAGTGTGTGATGGATAGGTGTGGATGCAGATTCACTCTATGTCTGACCCCGGGAAATTGTGCTGGGACGGTGTGGAGGGAGATTCAATCTGAGTCTGACCACGGCAATGTGTGATGGGACGGTTTGGATGGAGATTCACCCTGTGTCTGACCCCGGGCTTTTGTGATGGGACGGTGAGGAGGGAGATTCAATCTGTGTCTGACCCCGGGAAAGTGTGATGGGACGGTTTGGATTGAGGTTCACTCTGAGTCTGAACGCGGGCGTGTGTGATGCGACGGTGAAGAGGGAGATTCACTCTGTGTCTGACTCCGGGCTTCTGTGATGGGCCGGTGTGTATGGAGATTCACTTTGTGTCTGATCCCGGTCTTTTGTGATGGGACGGTGTGGATGGAGATTCACTCTGAGTCTGACCACGGCAATGTGTGATGGGACGGTTTGGATGGAGATTCACCCTGTGTCTGACCCCGGGCTTTTGTGATGGGACGGTGAGGAGTGAGATTCAATCTGTGTCTGACCCCGGGAAAGTGTGATGGGACGGTTTGGATTGAGGTTCACTCTGAGTCGGAACCCGGGCATGTGTGATGCGACGGTGAAGAGGGAGATTCACTCTGTGTCTGACCCCGGGAATGTGTAACGGGACAGTTTGGATGGAGGTTCACTCAGTGTCTGACCCCGGGCTTTTGTGATGGGACGGTGTGGAGGCAGATTCACTCTGTGTCTGACCCCGGGAGTTTGTGATGGGACGGTGTGGATGGAGATTCACTCTGTGTCTGACCCCGGGCTTTTGTGATGGGACGGTGTGGATGGAGATTCACTCTGTGTCTGACTCCGGGAAAGTATGATGGGACGGTTTGGATGGAGGTTGACTCAATGTCTAACGCCGGGCTTTTGTGATGGGACGGTGTGGAGGCAGATTCACTCTGTGTCTGACCCCGGGAGTTTGTGATGGGACGGTGAGGAGGGAGATTCACTCTGTTTCTGACCCCGGGAATTTGAGATCGAAATGTGTGGATGCAGATTCACTCTATGTCTGTACCCGGATATTGTGATGGGACGGTGTGAAGGGAGATTCAATCTGCGTCTGAACCCTGGCTTTTTTGATGGGACGGTGAGGAGGGAGATTCACTCTGTGTCTGACCCCGGGACCGTGTGATGGGACGTTTTAGATGGAGATTCACTCTGTGTCAGACCCCGGGAGTGTGTGATGGATAGGTGTGGATGCAGATTCACTTTGTGTCTGATCCCGGTCTTTTGTGATGGGACGGTTTGGATGGAGATTCACTCTGTGTCTGACCCCGGAAGTGTGTGATGGTGCGGTGAGGAGGGCGATTCACTCTGTGTCTGACCCCGGGAGTGTGTGATGGGACGGTGAGGAGGGAGATTTACTCCTTGTCTGACCCCGGGAGTTTGTGATGGAAAGGTGTGGATGCAGATTCACTCTATGTCTGATCCCCTGGAATTTGTGATGGGATGGTGTGGAAGGAGACTCACTCTGTGTCTGACCCCGGGATTGCGTGATGGGACAGTTTGGATGGAGGTTCACTCAGTGTCTGACCCCGGGCTTTTGTGATGGGACGGTGTGGAGGCAGATTCACTCTGTGTCTGACCACGGGAGTTTGTGATGGGACGGTGTGGATGGAGATTCACTCTGTGTCTGACCCCGGGAAAGTGTGATTTGACGGTTTGGATGGAGATTCACTCTGTGTCTGACCCCGGGCTTTTGTGATGGGACGGTGTGGATGGAGATTCACTCTGTGTCTGACTCCGGGAAAGTATGATGGGACGGTTTGGATGGAGGTTGACTCAATGTCTAACCCCGGGCTTTTGTGATGGGACGGTGTGGAGGGAGATTCACTCTGCGTCTGACCCCGGTCTTTTGGGATGGGACGGTGTGGAGGGAGATTCACTCTGTGTCTGACCCAGGAAGTGTGTGTTTGGACCGTGCGTAGGGGTATCCGCTCCGTGTCTGACCCCGGGAGTGTGTGTTGGGACGGTGTGGAGGGAGATTCAATCTGAGTCTGACCACGGCAATGTGTGATGGGACGGTTTGGATGGAGATTCACCCTGTGTCTGACCCCGGGCGTGTGTGATGCGACGGTGAAGAGGGAGATTCACTCTGTGTCTGACTCCGGGCTTTTGTGATTGTCCGGTGTGTATGGAGATTCACTTTGTGTCTGATCCCGGTCTTTTGTGATGGGACGGTGTGGATGGAGATTCACTCTATGTCTGACCCCGGAAGTGTGTGATGGTACGGTGAGGAGGGCGATTCACTCTGTGTCTGACCCCGGGAATACGTGTTGGGACAGTGTGGATGGAGGTTCACTCAGTGTCTGACCCCGGGCTTTTGTGATGGGACGGTGTGGAGGCAGATTCACTCTGTG
This sequence comes from Hemitrygon akajei, assembly GCF_048418815.1. Taxonomy (NCBI): domain Eukaryota; kingdom Metazoa; phylum Chordata; class Chondrichthyes; order Myliobatiformes; family Dasyatidae; genus Hemitrygon; species Hemitrygon akajei. Next base: position 4,450,581 of record NW_027331952.1, read on the forward strand.
TCTGACCCCGGGAGTTTGTGATGGGACGGTGTGGATGGAGATTCACTCTGTGTCTGACCCCGGGAAAGTGTGATTTGACGGTTTGGATGGAGATTCACTCTGTGTCTGACCCCGGGCTTTTGTGATGGGACGGTGGGGATGGAGATACACTCTGTGTCTGACTCCGGGAAAGTATGATGGGACGGTTTGGATGGAGGTTGACTCAATGTCTAACCCCGGGCTTTTGTGATGGGACGGTGTGGAGGGAGATTCACTCTGCGTCTGACCCCGGGCTTTTGGGATGAGACGGTGTGGAGGGAGATTCACTCTGTGTCTGACCCAGGAAGTGTGTGTTTGGACCGTGCGTAGGGGGATTCGCTCTGTGTCTGACCCCGAGAGTGTGTGTTGGGACGGTGAGGGGGGAGTTTCAATCTCTGTCTGACCCCGGGACCGTATGATGGGACGGTTTTGATGGAGATTCACTCCGTGTCAGACAACGGGAGTGTGTGATGGGTCGGTGAGGAGGGAGTTTCACTCTGTTTCTGACCCCGGCAATGTGTGATGGGACGGTTTGGATGGAGTTTCACTCAGTGTCTGACCCCGGGAGTTTATGATGGGTCGGTGTGGATGGAAACTCACTCTGTGTCTTACCCTGGGAATGTGTGATGGGACGGTTTGGATGGAGATTCACTCTGTGACTGTCCCCGGGCTTTTGCGATGGGACGGTGAGGAGGGAGATTCACTCTGTGTCTGACCCCGGGAACGTGTGATGGGACGGTTTGAATGGAGGTTCACTCAGAGTCTGACCCCGGAAGTGTGTGATGGGACGGTGAAGAGGGAGATTCACTCAGTGTCTGACCCCGGGCTTTTGTGATGGGACGGTGAGGAGGGAGATTCACTCTGTGTCTGACCCCGGGAGTGTGTGTTGGGACGGTGAGAAGGGAGTTTCACTCTGTGTCCGACCCCGGGACAGTGTGATGGGACTGTGATGTGGGAGATTCACTCTGTGTCTGACCCCGGGAGTTTGTGATGGGACGGTGAGGAGGGAGATTCACTCTGTTTCTGACCCCGGGAATTTGAGATCGAAATGTGTGGATGCAGATTCACTCTATGTCTGTCACCGGATATTGTGATGGGACGGTGTGGATGGAGATTCACTCTGTGTCTGACTCCGGGAAAGTATGATGGGACGGTTTGGATGGAGGTTGACTCAATGTCTAACGCCGGGCTTTTGTGATGGGACGGTGTGGAGGCAGATTCACTCTGTGTCTGACCCCGGGAGATTGTGATGGGACGGTGAGGAAGGAGATTCACTCTGTTTCTGACCCCGGGAATTTGAGATCGAAATGTGTGGATGCAGATTCACTCTATGTCTGTCCCCGGATATTGTGATGGGACGGTGTGAAGGGAGATTCAATCTGCGTCTGAACCCTGGCTTTTGTGATGGGACGGTGAGGAGGGAGATTCACTCTGTGTCTGACCCCGGGACCGTGAGATGGGACGTTTTAGATGGAGATTCACTCTGTGTCAGACCCCGGGAGTGTGTGATGGATAGGTGTGGATGCAGATTCACTTTGTGTCTGATCCCGGTCTTTTGTGATGGGACGGTGTGGATGGAGATTCACTCTGTGTCTGACCCCGGAAGTGTGTGATGGTGCGGTGAGGAGGGCGATTCACTCTGTGTCTGACCCCGGGTGTGTGTGATGGGACGGTGAGGAGGGAGATTTACTCCTTGTCTGACCCCGGGAGTTTGTGATGGGACGGTGAGGAGGGAGATTCACTCTGTGTCTGACCCCGGGACCGTGTGATGGGACGTTTTGGATGGAGATTCACTCTGTGTCAGACCACTGGAGTGTGTGATGGATAGGTGTGGATGCAGATTCACTCTATGTCTGACCCCGGGAAATTGTGATGGGACGGTGTGGAGGGAGATTCAATCTGAGTCTGACCACGGCAATGTGTGATGGGACGGTTTGGATGGAGAATCACCCTGTGTCTGACCCCGGGAAAGTGTGATGGGACGGTTTGGATTGAGGTTCACTCTGAGTCTGAACACGGGCGTGTGTGATGCGACGGTGAGGAGGGAGATTTACTCCTTGTTTGACCCCGGAAATTTGTGATGGAAAGGTGTGGATGCAGATTCACTCTATTTCTGACCCCTGGAATTTGTGATCGGATGGTGTGGAAGGAGATTCACTCTGTGTCTGACCCCGGGAATGTGTGATGGGACAGTTTGGATGGAGGTTCACTCAGTGTCTGACCCCGGGCTTTTGTGATGGGACGGTGTGGAGGCAGATTCACTCTGTGTCTGACCCCGGGAGTTTGTGATGGGACGGTGTGGATGGAGATTCACTCAGTGTCTGACCCCGGGAAAGTGAGATGGGACGCTTTGGATGGAGATTCACTCTGTGTCTGACCCCGGGCTTTTGTGATGGGACGGTGTGGATGGAGATTCACTCTGTGTCTGACCCCGGGAAAGTATGATGGGACGGTTTGGATGGAGGTTGACTCTGTGTCTGACCCAGGGCTTTTGTGATGGGACGGTGTGGAGACAGATTCACTCTGTGTCTGACCCCGTGCTTTTGTGATGGGACGGTGTGGATGGAGATTCCCTCTGTGTCTGACTTCTGGAAAGTATGATGGGACGGTTTGGATGGAGGTTGACTCAATGTCTAACCCCGGGCTTTTGTGATGGGACGGTGAGGAGGGAGATTCACTCTGTGTCTGACCCCGGGAGTGTGTGTTGGGACGGTGAGAAGGGAGTTTCACTCTGTGTCCGACCCCGGGACCGTGTGATGGGACTGTTTTGATGGACATTCACTCTGTGTCAGACCCCGGGAGTGTGTGATGGGACGGTGAGGAGGGAGATTCACTCTGTTTCTGACCCCGGGAATTTGAGATCGAAATGTGTGGATGCAGATTCACTCTATGTCTGACCCCGGAATTTGTGATGGGACGGTGTGAGGGAGATTCAATCTACGTCTGGACCCTGGCTTTTGTGATGGGACGGTGAGGAGGGAGATTCACTCTGTGTCTGACCCCGGGACCGTGTGATGGGACGTTTTGGATGGAGATTCACTCTGTGTCAGACCCCTGGAGTGTGTGATGGATAGGTGTGGATGCAGATTCACTCTATGTCTGACCCCGGGCTTTTGTGATGGGACGGTGAGGAGGGAGATTCAATCTGTGTCTGACCCCGGGAAAGTGTGATGGGACGGTTTGGATTGAGGTTCACTCTGAGTCTGAACGCGGGCGTGTGTGATGCGACGGTGAAGAGGGAGATTCACTCTGTGTCTGACTCCGGGCTTCTGTGATGGGCCGGTGTGTATGGAGATTCACTTTGTGTCTGATCCCGGTCTTTTGTGATGGGACGGTGTGGATGGAGATTCACTCTGAGTCTGACCACGGCAATGTGTGATGGGACGGTTTGGATGGAGATTCACCCTGTGTCTGACCCCGGGCTTTTGTGATGGGACGGTGAGGAGTGAGATTCAATCTGTGTCTGACCCCGGGAAAGTGTGATGGGACGGTTTGGATTGAGGTTCACTCTGAGTCGGAACCCGGGCATGTGTGATGCGACGGTGAAGAGGGAGATTCACTCTGTGTCTGACCCCGGGAATGTGTAACGGGACAGTTTGGATGGAGGTTCACTCAGTGTCTGACCCCGGGCTTTTGTGATGGGACGGTGTGGAGGCAGATTCACTCTGTGTCTGACCCCGGGAGTTTGTGATGGGACGGTGTGGATGGAGATTCACTCTGTGTCTGACCCCGGGCTTTTGTGATGGGACGGTGTGGATGGAGATTCACTCTGTGTCTGACTCCGGGAAAGTATGATGGGACGGTTTGGATGGAGGTTGACTCAATGTCTAACGCCGGGCTTTTGTGATGGGACGGTGTGGAGGCAGATTCACTCTGTGTCTGACCCCGGGAGTTTGTGATGGGACGGTGAGGAGGGAGATTCACTCTGTTTCTGACCCCGGGAATTTGAGATCGAAATGTGTGGATGCAGATTCACTCTATGTCTGTCCCCGGATATTGTGATGGGACGGTGTGAAGGGAGATTCAATCTGCGTCTGAACCCTGGCTTTTTTGATGGGACGGTGAGGAGGGAGATTCACTCTGTGTCTGACCCCGGGACCGTGTGATGGGACGTTTTAGATGGAGATTCACTCTGTGTCAGACCCCGGGAGTGTGTGATGGATAGGTGTGGATGCAGATTCACTTTGTGTCTGATCCCGGTCTTTTGTGATGGGACGGTGTGGATGGAGATTCACTCTGTGTCTGACCCCGGAAGTGTGTGATGGTGCGGTGAGGAGGGCGATTCACTCTGTGTCTGACCCCGGGAGTGTGTGATGGGACGGTGAGGAGGGAGATTTACTCCTTGTCTGACCCCGGGAGTTTGTGATGGAAAGGTGTGGATGCAGATTCACTCTATGTCTGATCCCCTGGAATTTGTGATGGGATGGTGTGTAAGGAGACTCACTCTGTGTCTGACCCCGGGATTGCGTGATGGGACAGTTTGGATGGAGGTTCACTCAGTGTCGGACCCCGGGCTTTTGTGATGGGACGGTGTGGAGGCAGATTCACTCTGTGTCTGACCACGGGAGTTTGTGATGGGACGGTGTGGATGGAGATTCACTCTGTGTCTGACCCCGGGAAAGTGTGATTTGACGGTTTGGATGGAGATTCACTCTGTGTCTGACCCCGGGCTTTTGTGATGGGACGGTGTGGATGGAGATTCACGCTGTGTCTGACTCCGGGAAAGTACGATGGGACGGTTTGGATGGAGGTTGACTCAATGTCTAACCCCGGGCTTTTGTGATGGGACGGTGTGGAGGGAGATTCACTCTGCGTCTGACCCCGGGCTTTTGGGATGGGACGGTGTGGAGGGAGATTCACTCTGTGTCTGACCCAGGAAGTGTGTGTTTGGACCGTGCGTAGGGGTATCCGCTCCGTGTCTGACCCCGGGAGTGTGTGTTGGGACGGTGTGGAGGGAGATTCAATCTGAGTCTGACCACGGCAATGTGTGATGGGACGGTTTGGATGGAGATTCACCCTGTGTCTGACCCCGGGCGTGTGTGATGCGACGGTGAAGAGGGAGATTCACTCTGTGTCTGACTCCGGGCTTTTGTGATTGTCCGGTGTGTATGGAGATTCACTTTGTGTCTGATCCCGGTCTTTTGTGATGGGACGGTGTGGATGGAGATTCACTCTATGTCTGACCCCGGAAGTGTGTGATGGTACGGTGAGGAGGGCGATTCACTCTGTGTCTGACCCCGGGAATACGTGTTGGGACAGTGTGGATGGAGGCTCACTCAGTGTCTGACCCCGGGCTTTTGTGATGGGACGGTGTGGAGGCAGATTCACTCTGTGTCTGACCCCGGTCTTTTGTGATGGGACGGTGTGGATGGAGATTCACTCTGAGTCTGACCACGGCAATGTGTGATGGGACGGTTTGGATGGAGATTCACGCTGTGTCTGACCCCGGGCTTTTGTGATGGGACGGTGAGGAGTGAGATTCAATCTGTGTCTGACCCCGGGAAAGTGTGATGGGACGGTTTGGATTGAGGTTCACTCTGAGTCGGAACCCGGGCATGTGTGATGCGACGGTGAAGAGGGAGATTCACTCTGTGTCTGACCCCGGGAATGTGTAACGGGACAGTTTGGATGGAGGTTCACTCAGTGTCTGACCCCGGGCTTTTGTGATGGGACGGTGTGGAGGCAGATTCACTCTGTGTCTGACCCCGGGAGTTTGTGATGGGACGGTGTGGATGGAGATTCACTCTGTGTCTGACCCCGGGCTTTTGTGATGGGACGGTGTGGATGGAGATTCACTCTGTGTCTGACTCCGGGAAAGTATGATGGGACGGTTTGGATGGAGGTTGACTCAATGTCTAACGCCGGGCTTTTGTGATGGGACGGTGTGGAGGCAGATTCACTCTGTGTCTGACCCCGGGAGTTTGTGATGGGACGGTGAGGAGGGAGATTCACTCTGTTTCTGACCCCGGGAATTTGAGATCGAAATGTGTGGATGCAGATTCACTCTATGTCTGTCCCCGGATATTGTGATGGGACGGTGTGAAGGGAGATTCAATCTGCGTCTGAACCCTGGCTTTTTTGATGGGACGGTGAGGAGGGAGATTCACTCTGTGTCTGACCCCGGGACCGTGTGATGGGACGTTTTAGATGGAGATTCACTCTGTGTCAGACCCCGGGAGTGTGTGATGGATAGGTGTGGATGCAGATTCACTTTGTGTCTGATCCCGGTCTTTTGTGATGGGACGGTGTGGATGGAGATTCACTCTGTGTCTGACCCCGGAAGTGTGTGATGGTGCGGTGAGGAGGGCGATTCACTCTGTGTCTGACCCCGGGAGTGTGTGATGGGACGGTGAGGAGGGAGATTTACTCCTTGTCTG